>NC_142777.1:37777128-38077128 GCF_988280905.1 Pimephales promelas
GAGAACATTCACGAGTCAGTAAATTACCGTGAGCATAAGTTTGTGTTTCTATAAAGTGTGTGTATATATTTTATATATTTTGTGTGTGTGTGTACACACATTTATATGTGTGCATATATACAGTATATATATGTGTTTGTGTGTGTGTGTGTATATAAATTACACATAAACACACTCAATAATATTTGAATTTGAATGTCACTTTTTGTGATTTCATGTTTCTGATGTCTATTTGTTGAAATTGTAGTGTAATTTTATCTAATTGCTTTTATTAACCCCCAGGCACAGTTTTAATTGAGCTATTAGTAGAAATCTTTCGTTGGCTCTGTCCTGCTGAGGAACAGCTTGTGTTTTTGCTTTATTCTCTGAGGGAATATCAGCCTCTCTAATGTAGAGGGACACGTTTGAGTCAAGCTTCATGATTCTGAACTAACATCTCTCTCTCTTCATCTCTCTCTCTTCATCTCTCTCTCTCCATCGCTCGGTTTGCTCGTTCTGTCTGTCCGGGCTCGGCTCGAGGAATGTAGCGCGGCTCTGACAGCTCTCCCGGATGCTTATTTTTGGATTCCAGGAGAAACAAGCTGTAAGTGTTGTTAGAGAGAGAGAGAGAGAGAGAGAGAGAGAGTTATATCTGATTTGAGCTCATCCTGATGTTCCATTATCCTCCCATTTTCCAGGATTATCAGGAAGCTTTGAAATACACGAGTTACAGAATCTTCCTAATATACCATTAACCCTTTAGTTAGTCAAATATGTCCATCCATCCATCTATCTATCTATCCGTCTGTCTATTCGTTATTTTTTTTATTCAGTTTTATTATTTTTAATTTTGTTTAAAAATGTCTAACCTTTTAGCAGTCTAAGTCATGAACGAAATGGCTATTACTTACAGTTTATCACACAATGTAGTTAATGTGTGTGTGTGTGTGTGTGTGTGTGTGTGTGTGTGTGTGTGTGTGTGTGTGTGTGTGTGTACACACACACTGTATAGATGTAGCCTACACTCTTTTTTAGCTCTTTGTTCAATTTCATTAATTAAAATGAGCATATACGACACAATCCTTCATAGAAGTGATTCCAGCTTAATTTCATTAAATGTAATCAATGCAATCTTTTTTTAATTGAGTCAACATGAATATTTTTCGTTCGTCTTAAACGGATGTCACTCAAAAAATGAATTTTGGACTCTTGTTAAAATAATTAATTAAAATAAGCAAAAGTAACATGATTGTTTAATATTGTCACAACTTAATTTAATTGTGTTCAATCAACCTAATTCATTTGTGTGGAATCTATACATGAATCATTGTTGTTGACATCTAACTGGGCAGTGGATCTGTAGTTCCCAGCATGCTTTGCAAGGGACTGCATTAAGAGGGTCAATTTATGGAAAAAGTGTTCTTTTATGTGTTTTTCAGTAAATGGAAAGATGTTATTAGTGTTTAATGTTCAGTTATGTGTTAGAGTACTTTCGGTATGTTTTTGAATTTTGTGGTTACCATTATGCAGAAGAGTGGTGACTGTGTTTAGGTCAGTATGGATTTCACGATTTTTTTTTTTTTTTGTGATTTTTGCGATCAAAATGACTGATTTTGTGGTGGTAATTTCCAAAAATTTGTGAAAAAATTTGCGATTTATATTTAACATTTACCATAATAGTATTCAGTCCTTCCAGAAAAACACGGAGTTTTTTTTGTGATTGTTGCGGGCAAAAATTGATTGATTATGCGGCCAGTTTTCTTTAAAAATGCGATGGAATATGTGGGATATTTATGCAATTTTATGCGATGAAATTGCTGGAATTTACAAAAATTGAGGGAACTTGCAAAAATTGCGGTTTGATGAACAAGAGAAAAAAAGTGATTCCCCCAACATCCTGTTAATATAAGAGTCATTTCTTATTACTTCCTTTAATAAACAAGCATACTACATCATAGAAAATGCTGGGAATATTTAATTTCTCATCTTGTTTTATTTCAGACTGTAAGAGTGTAAATAAGGTGTGGCCCCTTTAAGAGCTGCGCGCTCCTCCTGTTGAACTGTCGAACACCCCATGTGTGCGGGTAATTTGATGCTACTACTTTTATCTTATGTTGTTTATTAAGTAACAATGTGACAGTAGAACGTTCGACAGACAGTTATACGAGTTCGATTTGTGAGACGTCAATCGCCTCCGTGAGTCTGTCTGGCGTCGCGTAATTGCGTCATTTCATGACGTTCCCATGGAAACAGGGGGAAATGGCTGCTCTTATGTGAAGCAAACGCAACATTTTTCAACTTTCTGCTAAGATACATGTGACTTTTTTTTGCAACGAAAAAGCGAGGATTATGAAATTATGCAAACCCCGCATATTTTGCACGGAAATCGGCAATTTATGCGGCGAAAGTGAGGCGTATTTGAAAAAATGCGCCCCCCGCATAAATATGCGGACTTTGGCTGATTTTGCATTGAATTCAGCGATCGCATAATCGCGTTCTTCTGGAGGGACTGAGTATTGTGTTCAGACTCAATATTATACTATATGTGCTTTAAAGCTCCTGTTCAGGCTGTGGGTACTCAGTAATTTAATATTACTAGCCTATAAAAATAGTTTAAAAGTGTCTTATCATTAGAAGTGACCATAGAGTCAAAATAACTAAAATTATAATGTTGGTGATTTAAGGCAGGACAAAACTAAATGTAGTTAACTAGACAAAACTTTATCTAGTAGGAATGACTAAATTAATTTAAATTCATACAACAAGATTACAACAAATCATTTCAAACTAATTTGGAATTTGTTGGAACAATGCAATTCAATTTTGTGGAAAACCTTTCCTTTATTTAATTAAGTTCGTTCAACAGATTATTTTTTTGAGTGTATATATTTAAATCCATCCATCCGTCCACCCAGACAAGTAAATCTAGTGTTTCCTAAAGCCTGTGGCGGTCTGGTTTGTGGTTTTCTTCATGTGACCTGTTGACACACACACGTCCTCACTGCATGAACTGAGGTTAAGTGTTGCTCAGAGCCTCAGTCAATAACAACATTTAAATAGCTGTAAACACTTCAATTATATTGTCAAATAAGTGTGAATCTGTGTGATTCGTCTCTCTGCTGAGTTATGGTGCTTTTTAAGACTGATATATTTAGAGCAAATGTGTCTTCATTTCCAGATTTTACGGTCTTTTAATACTCAAAACAAACAACTCTTATAGGATTGCTTATTTATGAGTTTGATTTTCACAAAAACTGATACAGTTTTGTGAGATATGATTTTGGCTCACAATTCAGTTTTTACTTTTGGTTTGGCCTGTATAGCTCTCTTAACGAATTAATATTATTAAATATAAATGAAAATTGTTGTATATATTTGCAATTCAGGATGCATTCAATCAAAAGTGAGAGACATTTATAATGTTACAAAAGATTACATTTCAAATAAACGCCGTTCTTTTTAACTTTCTATTCATCGAAGAGTCCTGAAAAATTAAATGCATCACAGTTTCCACCAAAATATGAAGCACAACTGTTTGATAATAATCATAAATGTTTCTTGAGCATCAGATCCTCATATTAGAGTGATTTCTGAAGGATCTAATGATGCCGAACATGAATAAATTAAACTTTATATATTCACATAGAAAACTGCTGTAATAATTTTTCTCAATATTGCTGTTTTAACTGTATTTTTAAGTATTTAATGCAGCCTTGGTGAGTAGACGAGATTTGAAAAATATTTCAAATATGTCCATGTATTGAATTCATTATTTATTTCAGAAACTTCAAAGAGGCGTGTGATGTTTCTGGTCTCCTTCCCGATCTCCAACGAGTGAAATGCAGTTCAGTTCAATTCAGAAGCTTTATTGTTCACCCCCACAGGGGCGGAAATGTCTTTATAAAGGCTTAGCAAACAATGCAAATAAATAAATAAATAAAATAAACAAATAATCTTCCATTAAACCCACACAACCCACAGAAGGAAACAATCTCAGGCATCATTAGTTTACTAAACATGGGCTGTCTGCTACAGATGAGGGTAAGATGAGCCAGAAATGAGTTTTTTGCTGACGTGTGGGCCGTTGATCATTCGGCTTTTCTAGATGCTACAACCTTCCTTTAATCTTGCAAATACTTCATGCAGTAATTTAATGCATGTTAATATTAAATGCATGGAAAAAATAGCAAATTACAATAGATTTGAAATGAAACATTTTTTTTTTAAAGTAGGCCTATGTAAAATGACAATAATTTCCCAACCTAGTTTATTTATTTATATTATTTATTTATTTGTTTGTTTGTTGTTGAAATGTGACATAATTATATTCTGTTTCACTTAGAAATATAATTGTCCTTTTCCTAATTAGCCTACCTAACAGAGCTTTATTATAAAAATGATCGTGCTTTTAACGGTAAAAGACGGTAAAACGGTAAATGCTACAGTGAAAAAAGTTTCCTTATGGTAAATATAATGGATATTTAATGTACAGTTTTGGGAAGTGAAAAAGAGCCAGTCATTGTATAATTTACAGTGAAAAAACATAAATTGACATTCCCACAATTCCCTGCGTGACACTTCACATTTAATAGGCCTATAGGTTTTTTTTTAATTCTAATCACTTGAGTACATTAGGGTTTTATGTTACATTTAATGTTGTTAAATTAATGTTTAGTGCATTTTTTAGCAAAAATTATTTAAAAGTGAGCTACTCCTTTAAGCATAAAGTCAAAGCCTTGAATAAAAGTTTTCATTCAGACACACCCTCAGGTAAAGAAATTATAGCTACAAAAAGGCTTAATTTTCAACTCATCAGACATTTCTGAGACAATATAAAAACGTTGGTAACACTTTACAATAAGGTTCATTAGCTATTAACTAACATGAACTAACCATGAGCAGTACATTTGTTACTGTATTTGTTCATCTTTGTTAACGTTAGTTAATAAAAATACAGCTGTTCATTGTTTGTTCATGTTAGTTCACGGTGCTTTAACTAATGTTAACAAGATTTAAATAAAATATTAGTAAATGTTGAAATTAACATTAAAGGACAACTCCGGCGCTAAATGAACCTTAAGTCTAATTACACATTGTTACCTAGTCAACCGTTATCTGAGATTTGTTTTCATGATTGCCGAATGTAAATAGTTTTATCTCTAAAAACTGTTTAACCTATAACGCTAGTATAATGCTAGTATATAGGGCGTAATGACAAATAAAAATCGCATGTTATTACCACTAAAAAGGCTCAAAATAGCCCCACAGTAACACGACAGCATAACAAGGGTCCCTACATTCAAACCGAAGCATTGAGAACTTTGTCAGTGTCCATACAGTTTAATAAGCAGATATTTTATACACACAGTCAACTTTGCGAATACAGGAAGAAGCCATCTTGGAAAAATAGTCTCGACCAGTCGATCTACGAACGCCGATCCAAGTGCCCTGAACTGAGCAGAATCTCATATGGTCCGTTGTTTCCAGAAGAAACACAAACACAAACCGTTTACTTCTCTTCAATATGTACACGTAGCCTACTGTTCGCGCTCACCGTATCACCTTATTCACATCTCACCAGCGCACTTGGATCGGCGTTCGTAGATCGACTGGTCGAGACTATTTTTCCAAGATGGCTTCTTCCTGTATTCGCAAAGTTGACTGTGTGTATAAAATATCTGCTTATTAAACTGTATGGACACTGACAAAGTTCTCAATGCTTCGGTTTGAATGTAGGGACCCTTGTTATGCTGTCGTGTTACTGTGGGGCTATTTTGAGCCTTTTTAGTGGTAATAACATGCGATTTTTATTTGTCATTACGCCCTATATACTAGCATTATACTAGCGTTAACGTAGACTAATCATGTTCCGTACAACAACGATGTTCCGTACAGATTAACTTTAACTGCCAATTGCTGAATAAATACTTCTAGGTCATACGCAAAATGCATATCTGTGTCATCTTCATTTCTCCCTCATTCATCCCCGATCAAAACAGAGACACTCCAGCTGTTTGTTTCAGTGATATTTCAGTAAGTTTGCCAGGTACACCCACTTCACTTGAAAATAATCCGTGGGCAAGCTACGTCATCAGACAGCGGCTTGAGTGGGGAGACAACTAGAGCAGCGAAAATGTACATTTCAATGTCATTTATGCTTTTCCCAGTATAGCAGTCTTTATTAAATTAATATTATGTCATCTCAAATCGTTAAATATATTACCCTTTTGTTGACTAAATGCTGTGAAATGGGAATTTTTTAAAAGATTGCGGCCGATGACCGTTTAGCGCCACTCTCAGGCAGCAAAAAAGGCAGCGCGTCTGTCAGCAGTGCAGTCAGGGGCGGCTCGCCCATAGAGGGCGCTAGGGCGCCGCCCTCCCTCCGACCTGTCTGTCTGTTTTTTTTAATATATATATTATAATTTATCATTTTGAAAAATAATCTGTGTTAATTATATGCTAATAATGGTTTTACTTTGAAAAGTGTTTTGAACTCACCAGAATGATATTTGCATTCACTTTCGTTACTTTTATCATGTTGGTGTAGTAGTATAGCCAATAGGCTGTCTTCTCAGGGCGCCAGTTCGCTCAGCCCCACAGTGCTGGAATTTAAGCCAATGGTTCCCCGGTTGCTATGCAAAAAAGTTTATATTTCGCCAATCAGCGTCGTCAAATTTTATGGTTTGGGGGCGCTGAAAATATCGCCCACAGTATCAGATTAGGGATTAGCGCGCACCGTGCACGCGCACCACGGGACATTTTTTTACCTCAGATGAGAGCAGAATGGCAGCGCCAGTGACGTCGAGTGGAAATAATGTAAAGTTAGTCGTGGGAATTGACCTGTCTGTCTCTGTCACTCACACACACATAAACACTGTTTCACACACGTTTGATATTAAAATAGTTATAGGAATATTAATACCTGTGTGTTTGCTTTGTTTTTTGATGTTTTTAAGTTCTGAGCTAGATTACTGTTTCATACTAGTTAAAATCAACTTTCTTCTCATACTTGGGTGTTACCCTCAAGAATGTTGTCCCACCCTCTCTTTCAGAGCCTTTTCTCTCTCTCTTTCTCTAGTATCAACACATTGTTATCCATTATCCAATTGTCAATTTGTCAAAAATATGTAGTCTACAGCTGGGGATTGATTAAACTAGATTGTTGTATTACCTATTATTTTTTGTATTACCTATATTATAATTTATCAATATTAAGCGTTTGCACTTTTTCTGTCAGCACACAGAGCATAATAAACATGCAACTTGTTCATTATCATTAACTGTCAAACTGTTATTATTATTATTGTATTATTTGACCATTGTTATTGACTGGTTTAAGTTATTTTATTGGTATAGGTAAGGGCATGGCCTAAGGCCTAAAATGCACCAGAATGCAGGAAATCACATCTACTAAATTCAAAATTTTCTGGGGGGGAACCCCCAGACCCCCCCGGTTATTCAGCCCCCCCCTCCAATACTTTTCACCAGCCGCCACTGAGTGCAGTGATAATGTTTATATTCATAAAGAGTCAATTAAGTTAATATTAACATAAATTGTTACATGGATTGAATATTTTAACATTAAAATTGATGAGCTGATCAGTTAATTTTCCATTTTCGCCATTGAAATTTAGTTATGCGCTCTGTACGGAACACCATTATAAGCCTGTACGGAACATCGTTAACGCTTATCATCTTCCGTACACAGGTGGAGGAGGTAGTTTTCCCCACTTTTCTCAAAAACGATTGGTCCAAAAGACATCAATCAAAGTGTGGACCAATCAATGGATATTCCCCCGGAGAATGATCACACAAACATGCTAGTCTCGCTCTCAGAAACAGAGGAATGGTCGCTGACGTGCGGTGATAGGCTAAAAGTGTACGGAACATGGTTAGGCTAGCTAAACTGTTTTTAGAGATAAAACTATTTACATTCGGAAATCATGAAAACAAATCTCAGATAACGGTTGACTAGGTAGGAATGTGTAATTAGACCAAAGGTTCATTTTGCGCCAGAGTTGTCCTTTAACAAAGATCAATAAATGCTGTATATGTGCAGTTCATATTAACTAATGTTAACTAACGGACCTTATTGTAAAGTGTTACCAAAACGTTATTGAAATTAAGAATAAAGCCTGCGTCCGTGCATGAACTCACCTGTAGACTAATATCGCTGCACTGTAAAACAAGCATGTAATAATGTTATGTAACTTCCCATGTTGCAGCTATAATCATAACCTTGCTTTATTTGGATTAATTGCATGGCTCTGCGTCTGTTTTATGGGAAAATGAGTGGGATAATGATGACAGAATTGTCATTTTAATTTTGAACACCCATTTCCATGAGTTTTCCCCTTCTCATATATGTGAAATTTCCCAGTGTGACCGGAGAGAGGGAATGAGCCGAATCATCCTGAGAGGAGTGATGCTGGGACCAGAGACTGCGATTATGGGATGTGAGGAGCGTGACCTGCCAGACGGAATGGAAGGAAGGCTTGAATTAATGGGGGAAAATGAGTTAAAAGGTTAGTTCACCCCCAAATGAAAAATGGACACAAATGAAGATATTTCTGATTAAATCTGAGAGCTGTCTCACTCCTCCATTGGCTTCTGAGGGATCGAAAATAGTCCGAGTGACGACAGTGGCTCAATCTTAAGTTTGTCAAGCTGCGAGAACCCAACAAAAATAGCGACTTTATTCAACTATTCATGTTGTTCTCTGTGGGCCTCGAGATTTCACGTATAGTGTAACAACGCAGCGCTTCTGTGTGTACAACACTAATGTTCTGTGTGGACAACGTGTCACACGCATGAGGTCCATTGAGCTGGGCGGGGCCGGGGGCGGGGCATGAGAGTATCGCGATTCTAATCGTCAGTTCTGTATCACAGTTTTTCAATTCGGTTCGAATTAGGGCTGTGTTGAAAAAATCGATTCACCAATTCTGAATCGATTTTCATATTAATTTCTAAAGATCGATCCCTAACTCGGAGAATCGATTTATTAATAGGCCTACATTTTCCCCGTGAACTTTAAAAAAATGCTTTTTTCAAAAACAATTATCTAAATCTCGAAAATCGAATCGAATCGAATAATGATAACCGATTCAAGATCTTGAGAATCGAATCAATTCTTGAAATTTGAATTGAAACCCAGCTCTAGTTCGAATATTGTTACACCCCGACTCAACACATTCTCACCCCAAGGCGTCACCTTTGACCATGCTTCAATATTTGACGCTTTAGGCGCACTTTAGCGTCACTTACATGACGCGATCCTACGGCGTCATCTAACTGATGCTAAAGGAAAGCGTCAGTTAGAGGACGCGGTTAGGTTTAGGTGTGGGGTGGGGATAGGGTACACGCGATCCTAGGGCGTCATCTAACTGACGCTAAAGGGCGCCTAAAGCGTCAGATATTGAAGCATGTCCAAATGCTTCCCAAGGCGTCAGTTAGGTGACGCCTTGGGAGTGAGAATGGGCTGGGTGAAATCAAACGCACTGGCACTGATCTGTGATTGGTCTGTTAGCGTGTTAGGCCCAACCGGGTTTGAAAGAGTGGGATCTTGTGCTTTACAGAAAACCCCCCTCTTACACTTCGACGTAAAATGACTAAATAAATTATTTAAGTTGATTTGACAAAAGAAAAAATGTTGTGATTACTACAGTGTAAAAAATTATTGTTGGTTTAACTTAAAAAAAATAAGTAACCTGGTTGCCTTAAAATTTTAAGTTGATTGAACTGGAAAAAGTGAGTTAATACAATGAAGGAGATTAATTTAACCATCAGAAACTCAAAATAATAAGTTATCTCAACTAAATAAATTATTATAAAGTTGATTTGACCAAATAAAATATGTTGTGATAACAAATCTTAAAAAAATATTTTTTTTTACAGTGTAGAAGCCCACTGTAAAAAAATATTGTTGGTTTAACTTAAAAAAGTGAGTAACCTGGTCGCCTTAAAATTTTAAGTTGATTGAACTGGAAAAAGTGAGTTAATACAATGAAGGGGGTTAATTTAAATCATCAGAAACTCAAAATGATATCTTATCTGAACTAAATAATTTATTTAAGTTGATTTGACAAAAGAAAATATGTTGTGATAACAAATCTTGAAAATATTTTTTGACAGTGTAGAAGCCTATAGAGGAGTGATCCAGCTCTCAGATTTAATCAGAAATATCTTTAATTTGTGTCTCGAAGATGAACGAAAGTCTGACGGGGTTGAACAACATGAGGGAGAGTCATTACTGACAGAGTTTACAGTTTGGGGTGAAATATCCCTTTAAAGGAAATGATGTGTTATTCAGGTGTATGTCTATGTAGGTGATTGACTGTAGATTGTTTATATGTGTGTGTGTTTATGTTTGTACATCATTTCTCTTGCTTTTTTTAGTTTATTTTTGGTAAAAATAGTTTTCTTTGTAACTTCTCTGTGAAATTTAATCTTCTATTGTTCATTCCTCCACTGCCTCTCTCTCTCTCTCTCTCTCTCTCTCTCTCTCTCTCTCTCTCATCTGGAGGAGCGTGTCTGAAGCACTCAGTGTGTGTGTGTGTGTGTGTGTGTGTGTGTGTGGTATTGAGGATGACAGGCGCTCTGTGGGTCACTGTGAGACAGCAGGTGTTACACAGATTCTCCAGCCAGACGAATTGACTTTTTCATGCTGACTTTCTCATTTGATCAAACCTCTCGTCCGCATTCACGGTTCAGATTTGGCACATTGTGTTCTGTAATGCGGCGCAGCAACACTGCAGGGCAAAACCTCTTAGGTCATAATGTGTTTATAGAAATGTAGCAAAAGAAATTGCAATTTTAAAAAAGTGATTTTATATTTTATAAATGTATAAAAAGAAAAGAGGGCCGCTTAGAATATGAATCATTTCGTTTTACACGACAATTTTACTCCCTTTCTCTGAGTGAAGTAAATGTAAGTGTGTGAGTGAGTGATTTAAATGTGAGTGTGTGAGTGATTTAACCCTCTGGGGTTGTTCGTTTAACACTCACACTCGGGGTGTTCGGGTCCAAATGGACCCAAAGGGCGGGATTCATACTTTTAAAAAAAATCATGATTTTTTTTAAACTCGTTTTTTTCTTTTCTTTTTTCATGTTTTGAGAATTTCAAAAATAAAAAAAATTATAATTAGTATTAATGCAATAATTATGACAAAATTTCCCCCCATTGAACATAATAGAAAAAAATATTTTTTAAAAATATATTTTTTATTTTTTTAAAGCTGTATTTCATTTTAGAGTCAAGCCTAGGCCTCATAAAAGCAATTTTTGAAATGAGATGGATGCCATCTGGTGGACAAACTGAGCATTTTAAAAATGCAAAACGCATGTATAATCTGAATGTTTTGGTGTGTTTGTGTATAAAAGTGTGTTTGTGTGTGTGTGGATGTGTGTGTTTTGCACTCTTGATGTTTTATAGATTCACCCCTTCACTGTTGTGTGCTTTTTTTCAAGATTGTGGCTGATTTGTAGATTGTACGCACAAAAAAACTCAGTATTTTCACATTTTTGCCAATTTCCCATTCATTTTCCATGCGGGTCCATTTGGACCCAAACACCCCAAGTATGACTATTTTTTTACAACCACTTAGACTATTCACATCCTGTCCCCAATTTTTTGGGGTGTTCAAATACCAACAAAGTCACCAAATTTCGGACCATTCGAAGCTGTGATTTAAAAAAAAATGTATTTAAATTCTTCGGGTCCATTTGGGCCGAACAACCCCAGAGGGTTAAATGTAAGTGTGTGTGACACTTCCATTTAAATTGGTCATTTTGGGCTGCTGTGCCTTTATTGTTCTGTGCAAATGTTGTTGTCACCTGACACACAGATCAACACACAGATGGGAGATTTCAGGGTTGATTTTAAAGTACTGTGTCAGATATTATATAGTAATTGTCCCTGATATTTTAAAACAGAAGAGACACATATTTCAAAGGCTTCTGAATGATCAATATGAACAAAACCATCCCTCGTCTGATTAATAGACCGTGTTATCAAGTAAAAACGTCCTCCTTCAGCTTGAGCTTCACGTGCCTTTCTGTGTCAAATCTGCACTGATTTATATAAAGACAACATAATAACTACGATTTTTTAGCAATATTTTAAGGATAAACACTTTTTTTCAAGTTTTACTCGATTTATGTGAATAAGAATAACACAAAGATAATTATTTTACTCCATGTTATTTACAAAATCCATTCCCACAATGCACCTACAAATGAATGTGAATCAGTTTTGATCAATGAAATGAAGTGAAATCAAGCTCTACATAGACATTGCATTTGTAAAAGAGAGAGAGAGAGAGAGAGAGCTCATAAATTCACAAATATCACGGATAATTGAACAGGTTATGCTTTTTATATACACGCTTGTGATTGCCAAGAAAAAATATTTAGTATTTGACTATGATAAATGACTTTTCATCTGATTACGAATATTTTGCCCATGTATGGGACGGTGAGACTGACTCGTCTGGGGTTCGAGCTTCATTTGAGACCGAATTTGATTTAAAGATATGTCAGGAAAAAGTTGAAAGAGAAACAGAGTCGGGTTTTCTCCTAAACTCTTGCCTGGATGCTGAGTGCTTGCTATACAGTTGCTAAGACTTAAAGGCCATGGAAATGAAAATTAACAATGGTTTTATTGTGGTAAAAGTGTAGAAACCATGTTTTTTTTGTTTTGTTTTTTTTTTGGACAGATTGATTATCATTTGTATAACCACATTTTACTATAAATTCCATGATTACACCATGGTTAGTGTTGCAAACCCATAATTTGTGGTTATGCTTTTTTGGTTTTATTTGTAGTAAGACCATAAAGGAGTAGTTCACTTTTTTAAAAAAAAGTTTGCTGATAATTTACTCGCCCCCATGTCATCCAAGATGTCCATGTCTTTCTTTCTTCAGTCGAAAAGAAATGAAGGTTTTTGATGAAAACATTTTCTCCATATAATGGACTTCAATGGGGTCCAAACGGTTCAAAGTCCAAATGAGAGTTTCAGTGCAGCTTCAAAGGGCTTTAAACGACACCAGACGATGAATAAGGGTCTTATCTAGCGAAACGATCGCTCATTCAAAAAATAAACAACAAAGTTTAAGTTTTATAAGCTCAAATGCTCGCCTTGCTCTGTTCTGTGATCCGCGTTCATGACTCTCTTGTTCGAACTCGTTCATCAAAACGAATGAATCTTTTTTCGAGTCATTTGGCTTGATTCAAAGAACGAAATGACAAAAAAAAAAAGATTCGTTAATTTTGCATTTTGCATTTTCAAGCTGCACTGAAACTCTCATTTGGACCTTGAACCGTTTGGTCCCCATTGAAGTCCATTATATGGAGAAAATCCTGGAATGTTTTCATCAAAAACCTTCATTTCTTTTTCTTTTACCGTTAGCGTCTAGAAAAGCCGACTAAATCAATGACCGAATGATCAATGGCCCACATGATAGATGATGTCAAACCATCACTCATTTAAAAAAAACCACAAAGTTTAAGTTTTATAAGCACAAATACTCGCCTTGCTGAATTCTGTGATGAGCGTTTGTGACTCTCCTGTTCATCAGAATGAACAAATCTTTCTTTCATTTCGTTCATTGAATCAACCAAATGACTCGAAAAAAGATTTGTTAATCATTCAGCCCTTTGAAGCTGCACTGAAACTCTCATTTGGACCTTGAACCGTTTGGTCCCCATTGAAGTCCATTATATGGAGAAAATCCTGGAATGTTTTCATTAAAAACCTTCATTTCTTTTCGACTGAAGAAAGAAAGACGTGGACATCTTGGATGACATGGGGGCGAGTAAATTATCAGCAAAAGTTTTTTAAAAAGTGAGTGTGTGTGTCTCTCAGTGTGTGAGATTTATGAGATCCGGTGCAAATACCTGTCAAAGTTTAATACTTGTGATTTGTTCAAATCTCTGACTGACCCTATTAGAGACGAGCACTACTAGTAGTGTGGTTCCCTTTGTGTCAGTGTTGAGTGTGTCCTCTCCATCTGTGTACAGTGTAATGACACGATTCAGTGAAGCGCACAGACTCAGTGTGTGTGTGACAGTTTATACATGCTGAAAAATCTGGCTTCACAGTGAGATCTAATTATAATTTCGTGTGAACTGAACAAGAATACTCTAAACAGTTTCATTGACCTTTATTATTTAACCCAGGTCACTACAGACTGCTATTCAAAATGCATGGGTTTTAATGACATAGTTACACATCAATCACTAAAATAGTGCATATAGTATTTGATTTAAGAAATTTTTTACTGAAAAACAAGACAAATGTTGAGGAAAATATTCATTTTTTTTTGCATTTTTATGTCTGTCAATATTGTTATATACAGTATAATACCTAGTTTTGTAGCATATATCGCAATGAAAAATAACACTGCATTCGATTATTTGACTATAATGTGGTTTATTCTGCTGGAGAGCAATGTTGCCCTCACACACACATCTTGTCTTGGCCTGAACACAGAGTGGCATGTGTGTGTGAATGGATGGGAAACAGCTTTCACTGTTGTCATTCTAATAACACAGGGCAGTTAATTACATCTGTTCCTGTTCCCACAGTTCCCATCATCCCTCCCGGAGGTTCAGTGTCACTGATAATTGGTTGCTGTAATAGACAGGCCAAATCTCCCCATGCACTTCACTACAGAAGTGACAGTGTGCAACATGGGTCATGCGTAATCCTTTATATTTGAGAAAGAAGTTCCGGTAAGTTTGGTTTCAAAAGTCACACTGAGGCTAAATGCGATGCAATGGCGTCCTCTAGTGGACAGAGTTAAACTGGAATCTCTGTTTTCTAACATATGTACACTAATGATTTCATACACTCTAAAAATGCTGGGTTGTTTTAACCCAACTTTGGGTCAAATATGGACAAACCCAAACATTGGGTTAAAAATGTAATTAAAAAATGTAACCCAATGGCTGGATTTGTCCATATTTGACCCAAAGTTGGGTTAAAACAACCCAACAATTTTTAGAGTGTAAGATGCTTGTTCAGATTACTAACCCAAAGTCTTAAACTTCTATATTTTCTAATTTTCTAAGGAAACAAATTTAAATGATTTAATATTATTGTTATATGTGTTTGTTAAAAAAAAAAAATCCCACTTTTATAAAGTCTGGAAAATCTGTGTTTGTGATTCTTGTGAGGTATAATTTGACTTTATAAAATCAAAGTTAGACGGATAAATGTAATATTATGAAACTAAAGAGTCATAAGTATTTTTATTTTTATCCCCTTATGAAGAAATAGCAGCTAAAGGAATATTTCACCCCAAAATGAAAATGTAATCATCATTTACTCATGTTGCTCAAAACCTGAGTTTCTTTTATCTGTTGAACACGACAGTAGATATTCTGAAGAATGTCGGTATTTAAACAAGATAGACATTGACTTCCAGTGAATTTTTGTAGCCTATTATTATTTTTTTCTTTACAAGAGAAGTCAGTGAGTCAATCAACCATCTAACAGATGAGATATCTTCCTTTGTGTTTAGCAGAACAAATAAACTCACACAGGTTTGAAACAACATAAGAGTATGTAAATGGTGACATTCTTTAAAAAAAAATGCCTTTTTTTTTTTTTTTTTTAATGAACTGTCCCTTTAAGAAGAATTTGATGGGGCTGGAGGCTGGATTCAGAAGTTAAGTTAAAATTCATTAAAAAAATGTAAAAGTTAAGATTTTTGAGGTATTAATTCAACTTTTAAAACCAATGAAAAACACATTAATAATATTAAATGAAATAATTTAAACTAGTTATAACTTTAAACAAAAAAATAAAAGAAAAAAAACGAGTGTGTGAAATACTCCTTATCTTGTGTGTTTGTTTAAGATGGAAGAGCGTTTTGTCATTAATCAACACTGTCATTATATGCCTATAATTATTGTCACCCGTAGTCTGCTATTGTTTTTTCATTTTTTTGATTTTGACCCTGCATGCTATTCGGCATTTAGATTATATTATTATTGTTGGAGTTATGTGTCATGTTATACTTAGTAAATCAACGCGATCATTTATAAGATAAGACTCACTTTAGGTCCCAAAATGACACGAGTCCCCATGAGTGTGTGCATTCAGACACAAACAGTGGTGCTGTAATATAAACCCATGATTCACTCTTAGAAGAAAAGGTTCTATATAGAACCTTAAAAGGTTCCATCAGTGCTACATATTTGGAACCCCTAAAAGGTTCTATACACTCTTAAAAAAGGGTTCCTCTGGGTTCTATATAGAACCCCGGGGTTCCATACTTGGCCAATAGAACCTTTTACCAAAATAATGGTTCTATTTTGAAGTTCCATATATGAAGCGGGGGATGGAACCATTTCTGGTTCTAAATAGAACCATTTCTTCTAAGAGTGTTATATGGATATTTCTTTTCTCGTCTCCAGTTGTCCACGATCTCTTCAAACAAGTCGACACATGAATCCCGAGACTCGCTCCACGATGTGTCCTCTCTTACAGTAACAGCGGCTCAGACTGAAACTGGTGAAGAGTTCTGATGCTGGTTCTGATGCTCGACTTCCACAGAATTACTGATAACTCAGAAAAAGGAAACAGAATGAAGCTCGGTGGAATCTTCGATATGCAATCTTTCCAAAGAACGACAAAAACAACCACGCAATCATGCTCACACT
Organism: Pimephales promelas; assembly: GCF_988280905.1. Lineage (NCBI taxonomy): Eukaryota > Metazoa > Chordata > Actinopteri > Cypriniformes > Leuciscidae > Pimephales > Pimephales promelas. The sequence goes on from NC_142777.1 coordinate 37,793,774, forward strand.
CACAGTTTCATTCTTAGGAAACCTTTTACACTGGCAAAACTCGTTTTGTGTGTGTGTGACATCACAGCTCATCTGTATTTGAATCTCTCCACCAAACTCCACTGACTCAAAAGTGAATCCTCACTAGGCCTACACACACACACACACAGAGAGAAATGCCGTCCGGAGCGTCTCACTTCGAGGAGAACCTCCTGTGCCCGGTGTGCCGGGACGTGTTCAGAGATCCGGTTCTCCTGCTGTGTTCCCACAGCTTCTGCTGGGCCTGTGTGGAGCAGTACTGGGAGCAGAGTGTGTGTCAGAGATGCCCTGTGTGTCGGGCGGACTTCTGCATGGGTCGTCCTCCGTGTAACCGCGCGCTGAAGGACCTGTGCGAGATCTTCCTGAGGGACAGGAGCCGCGCGGAGGAGGTGGTGTGCAGCGCTCACGGGGAGAAGCTCCAGCTCTTCTGTGTGGACGACCGGCGGCTGCTGTGCAGTGTGTGTGTGAGCGCTGACACACACCTCCGTCACACGTGCAGACCTGTGGATGAAGCAGCAGAGGCTCTCAAGGTACATCTCATCATCATCATCATCATCTTCATCTTCATCTATCTACCTGTGTAGATACCTGTCTATCTTTCTGTCTATCTATCTATCTATCTATCTATCTATCTGTCTGTCTGTCTGTCTGTCTGTCTGTCTGTCTGTCTGTCTGTCTGTCTGTCTGTTTGTCTGTCTCTCTATCTATCTACCCATCTACCTATCTATCCGTCTGTCCGTCCGTCCGTCTATCCGTCTTTCTGTCTGTCTGTCTGTCTGTCTACCTGTCTGTCTGTCTATCTATCTATCTATCTGTCTGTCCGTCTGTCTGTCTGTCTGTCTGTCTATCTACCTATCTATCCGTCCGTCCGTCCGTCTATCCGTCTGTCTGTGTGTCTACCTGTCTACCTGTCTGTCTATCTATCTATCTACCTATCTGTCTGTCTGTCTGTCTGTTTGTCTGTCTCTCTATCTATCTACCTATCTACCTATCTATCCGTCCGTCCGTCCGTCTATCCGTCTATCCGTCTGTCTGTCTGTCTGTCTGTCTGTCTGTCTGTCTGTCTGTCTGTCTGTGTGTCTATCTATCTATCTATCTATCTATCTATCTATCTATCTATCTATCTGTCTATCTGTCTGTCTGTCTCTCTATCTATCTACCTGTCTAGCTGTCTGTCTGTCTATCTATCTGTCTGTCTATCTGTCTGTCTGTCTGTGTGTCTATCTATCTATCTATCTATCTATCTATCTATCTATCTATCTATCTATCTATCTATCTATCTATCTGTCTATCTGTCTGTCTGTCTGTCTCTCTATCTATCTATCTATCTATCTATCTATCTATCTATCTATCTATCTGTCTGTCTGTCTGTCTGTCTGTCTGTCTGTCTGTCTGTCTGTCTGTCTGTCTGTCTGTCTGTCTGTCTGTCTGTGTGTCTATCTGTCTACCTGTCTATCTATCTATCTACCTGTCTACCTGTCTATCTATCTATCTATCTATCTATCTATCTATCTATCTATCTATCTATCTATCTATCTATCTATCTATCTATCTATCTATCTATCTATCTATCTATCTGTTGGTCGGTCGAAACAGATGTCAATCAGATGTCAGAAAAATCAGAAAAAAAGAAAACCGATGTCAATCAAATAGATAAAGTTATAGATTAAAGATAAAGATTAGATTAAGAAGCTAAATTTGAGAGACTTTGACTAAACGCCTAATGTTCTCTACAGATGAATGTACAGGGAGATCCTGCATCCACAGATAAAACACACAGATCTTTTACAGTTTTTCTCAATTGCTTTGGCACATTTTTCGAAACAGTCTTAACATTCTCTAAAGTTTAACTGTGAGTGCAAATGTCACAACTGTTTGCAGGAACTTCAAAACTTTATAGCATGTCTGCAAAATGTAGTTACTCACCCAAAACAATTAATTCATGCTTCAAAACCTAGTTATTTTGTCAAAAATTTGGCCAAGGCCCCCAAAATCTAAAGTATTTTTGTCATTGTGTGAGCCACACTGGTCAAAATGTTTAGTTGTTTTTTCACCACAACAGTCAAGCATGAAAATTAAGGGTTTACTGTAAACAAATCTCATATTTGTTGAGAAAAGTCAATAGTATGTAGAAAAAAAAATATTCTATGAACATTTGTATTTTTACAGTGTTTATTTTTGTACTTCATGTGTACACAATATAAGTTTATTTACTGTACATGTAAAGTAACTGACAAGAGTAACACAATTTCACTTTACATTTCATATTTGTGTATTACCACAAATACACAAACAACAAATAACATTCATGAAAAAAAAAAAAAAAAATTATTCTTGGTGGACATCTTGTCGCTCACGTTGGTCAGGCCAAAGATTTTCATCAACATCACATCTGATGTTACCATTGCCACACACCGTGGAAAAAAACTAAATGCCGCACCCATCCCCTGCAATGGTCAGATTTATGACATGATCCACAAGTGTGGCTCTGATTTCATCAGAGACTCTGACTCTTCTATTTCCACCTCTTCCTCGATTATTTCTTCCTCTACCACCACCACGTATTCTTACATGCCTTCCAATTGCTCTTCCATGAGTATGTTGGTGCAGTTCAGGGTTGCGAATGTCCTCCATTCTATATATTCTCTCTATATATATATACTCTCTCTCTCTCTCTCTCTCTCTCTCTATATATATATATATATATATATATATATACTCCCAATATTGATTGGTTAAATGGTTAAATGGTTGATTCATATTAGAGGTAATTTGCAATTAGATTGCGAATGCAATTAGAAGTCATGTGCCATTTTAGCAAACATTACAAACAATGTCAATGTCAGATATATTTTAGAATATACATTCATGTATACTAATTATGCTAATTGAATAGATCGTTTTGAATGTGATGGCTTACACAATAAAAAATGTCTGAGAAGTTCTGAAGTGTTTGACAGTGTAAGTGAGAATCAAATCATCAGTTTTGATCAACAAGCCATATACAATTATTTGTTGTCCAAACTGCAGACAGTTGTATGTACTCTTTGCACACATGTGCCAAAGCAATTGCAATTTGCTCAAATCAATAAGAAATTACAATCTGATGTGAAAAAGAAGCGAATTATTTAGAGATATGAGCTTAATGTTTTGGGAAATAAAAAAAACATTTGAGAACTGAGCCAAAGCAATTGAGAAAAACTGTAAAACATTATATAATATCACTCCAATTTCAACTTTTCAGGAGCTGCTGAAAACACGACTGGGGCCTTTGCAAGAGAAGCTCAAACACTTAAAATCAGAGAAGTTCACCTGCGATCGAACAGCAAAACGCATCAAGGTAAAATCAAGTCAAAAATCCTTCATGGTATAACACTACACAACCTTACACAACTGTTCCCTGCGTTACAGAGCCAAGCCGAGCAAACCGAGGCGCTGATAAAGCAGGAGTTTGAGCATCTCCAGCAGTTTCTGCGTGATGAAGAAGCGTCTCGGATCACTGCTCTGAGAGAGGAAGAGGAGCAGAAGAGGAAGGTGTTGGAGGATCAGATGAAGAGGATCAACACTCAACTCTCATCTCTGGAGGAACGAGTGAGGATCGCGGAGGAAGAGATCGAGGCCAGCAACATCTCCTTCCTGCTGGTAAACCTCATACTCTCGACCAGAATGACTCGTTCAAATAATGAGTTTGTTTTTAGTGACAATACAAGTTTGATTAAACCATCAAAATATGAAATAAAAATAGTTTTTGGAACAAAACTTAAGGTATTTATCTAACAAAATTTGATTTGGTAAAAATGGACAAATCACAGTTACAGGTTGTTGTTTGTGAAAAGATAAATAAAAGCATAAAGAATATTTCGTTATTAATATTTCATTGGTTCTCTCTTGTTTTTTGCATGTTCATAATTTCTCTGTAGCCTGAAAAAAAAACATGTCTGCATAATTTGAATTTTTTTAAATAGTTTTTAAATATTTAAATGATTTGATCAAAAATACAGTAAAAAATTGTAATATTGTGACAATTTTTTATTTTAATATATTTTAAAGTGTAATTTACTCCAGTGATCAAAGCTGTATTTTCAGTGTCACATGATCCTTCAGAAATCATTTCTGATTATTATCAGTGTTGAAAACAGTTTCATATTTCTGAGAAAAAATATGATATTTTTTTTTTCATTTTTTCAGGATTCTTTGATGAATAGAAAGTTAAAGAACAGTATTCATTTGAAATGGGAATATTTACTGTACACTAAAAAGTTAGGATTGTAGAGTTAAAATAACTACATATTTTTAACTGATAAAATATGTTTACGAGCTCATTAATCAAAATTAATGAATTAAAAGTAAATCAATTCTTTAAACCAGAAGCTGATCTTTGTAAACTGAGCCGTTATAATAATTATGAACCTTTATTGCTTTTAATCATGAGATTTGTTTTTAATTATAATATCTGTTTGTCGTTTCCATGCAAATCCGTTTAAAGAAGTACAAAGGCTTTCCTGACAGGTGAGTGAAATATCCGTGTTTAAAAAGTGTGTGTGGTGATGGTGAGGACCAGTACTAATCCAGTCTTGGTGTTTTCCCAGTCCTCCGCACTCCAGTCCGTGTCCAGAGAAGCTTCCAGAAGTGCAGATCGACGTGGCGAAGCATCTGGGGAATCTGAAAAGTGGAGTATGGCAGAAAATGAGGACGGCCGCTCAATACAGTGAGTCTCAGGACTAACATATCATTAAAGGAGTAGTTCACTTTAAAAAAAAACTTTAGCTGATAATTTACTCGCCCCCATGTCATCCAAGATGTCCACGTCTTTCTTTCTTCAGTCGAAAAGAAATGAAGGTTTTTGATGAAAACATTCCAGGATTTTCTCCATATAATGGACTTCAATGGGGACCAAACGGTTCAAGGTCCAAATGAGAGTTTCAGTGCAGTTTTAAACGACACCAGACGATGAACAAGGGTCTAATCAAGCGAAACGATCGGCCATTTAAAAAATAAATACAAAACTTTAAGTTTTATAAGCTCAATCACGAGTCACGGTCATTATATGCTTATAATTATTGTCATCCTTATGTTTAAGTGTGGGTCAATATTGTTGTTTTTTTCATTTGTTTTTATTTTGACCCTGCATGCAATTTGGTATTTGCATAATATTATTATTGTCGTTGTGAAGTGTCGTGTTCATATTTATATTTTTGTAAATCAACGCAATCATTTATAAGATGTTTATCCAAAGTGATTGACAGTGACATCAGCCTGAGGCGACAGCAGCTCACGCCACACTCACATAAAACAAGTTCATACTATTTGCCTTTTATGTCAGATCACACACACTCACGCATAATTAATGTCAAGACTAATTTGCATATAAGTTCCTACTATTTGCATACACGCGCACACACTCTCACAAGTGGTGCTGTAATGTAAACAAACACACGTATGCGTTATGAATGCTTGGCTAAAGAGATGCATCTTTAAATGAAACTGGGAGAGTGAGTGTGAGCCCTGAACATGGTCCAGAGTTTTAGGGCCTTAAAGGTCAGTGGCAATGCTTTATAACTGATACGGAACTTAATAGGTAACAGTGTGGAGATGATCCGATTTTCTTGACCTGGTAAGAACTCTAGCAGTGGCATTTGGACTAGTTGTATCTTGTAGATTGAGGTTGAAGGACAATGCATTACAGTAACTAGAATGCATGAACTAAAAGCAGCCTTCAGCAAGACAAACACATAATATGCAAATCCACCAACACTTTTAGGAATTCAACATAGTGCCCTGGGGGACTAAACACACGGTAGACAAAGCACGAGATAGTAGGGATTTTTTCTTTTCTTCTTATATCGGAGTGTGTAACACTTCAGACGAGTTAAACCTGTGTCCTGTTTTCTGAGTAACATTAAAAATATCTCTATAGTCACAACAGCGCCGCCATAACCAATCAGACGGTGTTTATGACAGTAGCCAGACAGAAACAAACAGTGTCCGGTGTTCTGTCGATTTTTGCTGCCTTGTCGAAAAATGCTACCGTAGCGCGAATTGATCACAGAATGCCGATTAAAGTCGTATGAAATACAATTCTAATACAATTCTAAGTTATGAGTAGCTACTGTATACTGTAGACTACTGTTTTTATTTTTAAAACGGTGTGAAAAGTAAAAATTATCATAAAATATTCATCTTTGACCTGTCAAAGTACACCTTTTCTTATAGTAACTGAAACTTTCAGTTATTCCTTTTCAGCTGGCTGACCGTACAAATATTCATATGGTTGTAAGCATTTTTTAAAGGGAAATTATACATTATAACAGGAAAATGTACCTTTTGTAAAAACTGTGAGTCTGCACATGCGCAGAACCGGTAAGTAGGAAATCTCGATGGGTAGCATGAATTGTCAGAACACCGGCCCACATCTGGCACGTGTTGAGTCCATGTGTATGGACCAGATGTGGGCCGGATCCGGGCCGACACTATATGATGGGCAGCTGTATTAGACTCATTAAAACTGATATAATAATTTGAGTTTGGCTTAAGCTGGGTTTCAGAGTATGAGTAGAGTATGAGAGTAAGTAGATTGTGAGAGAATGAGTATGAGTAAAGTAGAGTATGAGTAGAGTAAGTCGAATATGAGTAGAGGATGAGTAGAGTGAGTAGAGTATGAGTAGAATAAGTAGAGTATGAGTAGAGTAAGTAGAATATGAGTAGAGTAAGTAGAGTATGAGTAGAATAAGTAGAGTATGAGTAGAGTAAGTAGAATATGAGTAGAGGATGAGTAGAATATGAGTAGAGGATGAGTAGAGTAAGTAGAGTATGAGTAGAGTATGAGTAGATTAAGTAGAATGAGTAAAGTAGAGTATAAGTAGAGTAAGTAGAATATGAGTAGAGTATGAGTAGAGTAAGTAGAGTATGAGTAGAGTAAGTAGAATATGAGTAGAGTAAGTAGAGCATGAATCGAGTATGAGTAGAGTAAGTAAAGTATGAGTAGAGTATAAGTAGAGTAAGTAGAATATGAGTAGAGTAAGTAGAGCATGAATCGAGTATGAGTAGAGTAAGTAAAGTATGAGTAGAGTATAAGTAGAGTAAGTAGAATATGAGTAGAGTATGAGTAGAGTAAGTAGAGTATAAGTAGAGTAAGTAGAATATGAGTAGAGTAAGTAGAGCATGAATCGAGTATGAGTAGAGTATGAGTAGAGTAAGTAAAGTATGAATAGAGTATAAGTAGAGTAAGTAGAATATGAGTAGAGTATAAGTAGAGTAGGTAGACTATGAGTAAAGTAGAATATGAGTAGAGTAAGTAAAGTATGAGTAGAATATAAGTATAGAGTATAAGTAGAGTAGGTGAGTTTAGTACTTTGAGTACTCATACTTTACTTACTCTACTCACCTACTCTACTTATATTCTACTCATACTTTACTTACTAAAGTATGAGTAGAGTATGAGTAAAGTAGAGTAGGTAGAGTATGGGTAAAGTAGAGTATGAGTAGAGTAAGTGAAGTATGAATAGAGTATGAGTAAAGTAGAGTATGAGTAGAGTAAGTAAAGTATGAGTAGAGTATGAGTAGAGTCAGTTTGTCAGAGAACATCAAAACTCTACTATTTGTGATCATTTTATTTACAGTGTGAGCGATCTAATGCTTATGAGTCTTAACTTTGTAAATTGTTCACTGATTTTGCGATGTTATGGTTTAATCACGATCAGATTTTTTTAGATCCTGTAGCTTGGGTTTGACTTACTAGTCGTCATCTCATAAATGATGTCAATAAACGAACATCTGTTTTCCTCCATAGTGCCTGTGGTCCTCGACCCCAACACCGCTCATCCGTGTCTCCAGCTCTCCGGCGATCTGAGCGGCGTGAGCTTCGGTCAGTGGAGTCGACCGGCTCTGGGATTCACGGAGAAAGGCGAGGGCTGTACGAGTGTCCTGGGCTCTGAAGGCTTCCGCTCGGGGACTCACTACTGGGACGTGGAGGTCGGGGACAACACCACCTGGGCTTTAGGGGTGATTTCCGAGTCTGCCATCGAGACACGAGACAATCCGCCCAGTTCTGGCCTGTGGCGCATCGGCTTCCACAACGGGACGTACGGACTAGGCCTGTCAGGGGAGTTTCTGACGCCGTTCCCTGTGAAACACAAGGTCCAGATCATCAGAGTCCAGCTGGACTGGGACGGAGGAAAACTGTCGTTCTTCGACCCCCTCAGCGACGCTCATCTCCACTCCTTCGAGCACAGCTTCAGTGAGACGGTGTTCCCGTACTTCTGTAACGCGTGTCCATCTCAAGCGCTGCGCATCTTGCCGGTGGAGATGTCCGTCCAAGGACACAAACTGTCTACACTAAACCAGTGTGATGGAGAGCAAGCAGAACTGCACAAGTGAAGCTCTTATGATGCCTTCTTTTATTAGTGTGCACATATTACACACACACACACACACATAATAATGAGTTTTTAAGCAATAATATTCTTACTTTAGGCTGTGCTCTTCTTTGAGATGCATTCGGTTCTCAAATTAAATTCAACATTACGATCAAGTGTTTTAATGTTAATATTTAATACATTAAATTGGCACATGAATTATTGAATTAGCAAAGGAAGGCAGGTAGATATAGTGTGTGAAGGAAAATGCAAAAAACATATTAGCTACAGTTGCACCATCAGCTTTTTCCAGCACCAGATTTGCATGCTTCCCCCCATTTTATCTTTAAATGTCCTTGAGGTTTTTTTTAATGTGTGTGCCTGCCTGTGTGCGAGCTGATCTGCACACTGCTCTAAGGCAATAATCTAATTGTATAATTCTTCTCATGGTTTCTGCGGTACATATTCAAATCAAGCTCACGAAGTAGCTATGCATTCAGCGTCTACACTGCAGTTAAAAATGACAACAAAGCCAGTAATTAGAGAACAACCGATGACGTCACATCGACGCATCTAAGTGATTTACTGGATGGACAAAAATAGAGTAGGCCCTAATTACTGTCTATGAGTAATTCCTGTGAACTACTGGCATTTGAAAGCATCTGTTTCCGCAAGAATTGTATGCAAATCAAGCCATGTCCGAGTCTGTCACGTGACACGGCTTTGAACGTTTCATCACCATGAAAAACAGAAACTGCAGAACAGGTATTGTTGGAATTTCAAATCACATAAAACAGAAGCAAGCGTTTAAAAAAGCATTCTTAGAACTTCTAACATTCTCAGATAATCGGTAGACTAACTATTATTCAAATAGCGGGATGTAATTGCGCCATTTTACAGATTAAAGTGAGTTAAAACAACAGCGAGGTGCACACTCGCTGTTGTTGATCTTTTTAAGAGCTATATCAATTCTATAATATTTTTATCTAATTAAAAGTGCTTCATTCAAGCCCTTTCTGCTTCTAAAACACGTAAATCCACATTAATGTTAAAGCCCTGTTTAGGAGTGTTAAGATTGAAATTTGGACACATGCTGCTGCCCGTTTCTGTGGTTCAATTGGCCTACTGCTGTCTGTCTGTGGCACGAAATATATACATTCTAATAAGTTTTGAGTGAGAAATATAAATATATCCAAACTATCTTGCTCCAAAACAACTTACACAGCTGTATTATAGCTTATCGTCAGTGTGTTGAACACCAAGCGTTCTCTATCTTTGTTAGTTCTGTCAAAATTCATGTTTTTATCAGTCATGCAAAACCCTATCTGCTATTAAACCCACAAACCAGCGACTGAACTGGCAAATTGAGACTGTAAAATTGCTAGGAAATGTTTGTTTTTCTGTATTCATCATCGTGCACGCGCACTCTTAGTTCTCTGGCTCCCTCTAGTGGTGAGAGCGGGAACAACGGAACGCTTTTTGACTTTCTCAGTTTGTGTAGCCCTACATCTACTGTATTCCCCCCCACATTAATGTCTAGTACAATTATGTAGTTTTGTTTTATTAATACAGTTTATACTTTTTTATTAATTTTCCCCCGAAAGAATGAAAGTAAAATGTGACAACATGCCCCATAGGTGGGGTACATATGTGTCACAATAGTCAGAAATAAATGCACATTTAATATGAGATGATCCATACTTTATTCAAATAACACACACACACTCATATTTGATCTTATTGGCCATTCTTTCATATTTAAACCGGTAATGATGATTAAATCACTTTGAATACGAGCATTTGCTAAATCATGAATGTAAATGAACATTCATTAGCCGGTTTTAGGCAGAACATTTTTCTCATAGTTCCCAGCGTTGGTTATGTTTCCAGCAGGCTTGTATTGACCAACGACAAAAACTGTGTTTCCATCAGTGGCCAGACCGACTCCGAGCTCAGTCGAGGATTTCCACACAACCTGGGTGAAATGTCCTGCGATATATAGACACGATTAGAAATGAATAAGCCAATAAATACTATTTATAATATTTCCTTAATGTTATGCGTTTCAGTCAAACCATGCATCCACCTGTGTTGGGTTGATGTCCTGGTTGTTCAAAGTTGTAATCTTTGATCTCACTGTACCACGAGTCTACAGCCTCCTTCCCTAATATACAGAACATTCAATATTTTATTAGTGTGAGGTGCTCTGATGATTTTTACTATCTGAGTTTGCTGAGTCCCCCTTCTCACTCATTATTATTGATGATTTGACCTGTGGGTGTTTTTTTGTCGGAGCTGAAGGCGTAGTAGACGTTCTCCCCGTCTTTCGTGTCACTGTGTTCCAGTGTGTTGACGCTCAGCATGTGTTCGGCCCACAGTTGAGCTGTCTTACACAGATCCTCATTGAACACCAGCGGCGGGGCCTGATGCTGCGCGCGGTACTGGTTATGAGTCTCCAGAAACTCCTGCTTAAAGCTGACGTCTGCGGAGAACCAGATACACACCAGACATTGATGGATGGATGGAAAGACAGACAGTCAGATAGATAGACAGATAGATTGTCTGTCCATCTATCTGTCTATCTGACTGTTTATCAGACTTTCTGTCTGTCTATCTACACTCTTAGAAGAAATGGTTCTATTTAGAACCAGAAATGGTTCCATCCCCCGCTTCATGTATGGAACTCCAAAATGGTTCTATATAGAACCTTTTTTTTTGGTAAAAGGTTCTATTGGCCAAGTATGGAACCCCAGGGTTATATAGAACCCAGAGGAACCCTTTTTTAAGACTGTATAGAACCTTTTAGGGGTTCCAAATACGTAGCACTGATAGAACCTTTTAAGGTTCTATATAGAACCTTTTCTTCTAAGAGTGAATCTGACTTACTGTCAGTCTATCTATCTATCTATCTGACCGACTCTCTGTCTGACTGTCTATCTAACTCTGTCTATCTGACTGTTTGTCGATCTATCTGTCTTGCTGACTGTATAGATAGATAGACAGATAGACAGACAGTCAGATAGATAGACATTCAGATATAGATAGGCGGACAGTCAGATAGATGGATGGACATACAGAAAGGAAAGTTGCAGAATGTGCAGTTTTGTAAAATTACATTTCTTTTTCAAAATTAAAATCGTATTTTTCAACCCAGAAGGAAGCGATGTGGAAATGCGAGACTTCATTCACTGAATCACTGCGATACTGTAAATAACTATCAGGATCTGTCAGGGATCAGAGGACAGTAAACTCCATAATTTGTACATCTTAGTTAAAATCAAAAGTTCTTTACTGGCATCGATCGATGCTTCCATGAAGAACCTTAAACATCCATGGAAGATTTACAGGTTCTTTAGCTTTAGGTTATATAAATATTCTTATATAAATTAACATATAAATAATAAATATTCTTATATAAATTCTTATATAAATTATAGGTTATATAAATTGAATTGAATATATATATATATATATATATATATATTTGACATCACTATGAAAAAAAAAAACTTTTGGAAGCTTTTTTTTTAACCAATGTGTGGATAATTATGAGAACAAATAAATAATAAGATAGCAAATGGCAGTTTGCAATATCGAGCAGCATAACCAGTTCTTGGCTGTTTTTTTGATAACTGAAGTGAACGACTGCTGAAAACATTAATCCTAAAGTTACAAGTTATAATTAATACAGAAATGCGTATGAAGAGCATTCACCAACCTGCCATGACTGCCGAAGTGTCCTAGTTGCAAAAAACAGAGATAATTGTTGTTAAAATTAATTTTTAAAGATTAAATTTTGCAAATGAAGAATTGTATAATTTATGTATGTATGTTCAAAAATGTGAACACTCCAGATGTGTGTGTGTGTCTGTGTGATATTTAGCTCATACCTTCTGTTGTCCTGGAGTTTTTTCCTCTCGCTCTGTCTTCAGCACAGGTCGATGTGTGTATATATATATATACTTCATCTCCTCCTCCTCCTCCTCCGAACACGTTCATCTCTTTATTTGAACCTGCCTATCAAACCATCTCTTTATCTTTTAACCTGAGGGGAAAACAGGCCCCCTTAAACACCAGTGTCCATTGGTTTGATTCCCTGGAACTCACTTTACGTGTGTGTGTGTGTGTGTTGGGGGGTGTATATGTGGGTGTGTGTGTTGGTGCAAGCGTGTGTGCGTGAGAAAGAGAGAGGGAGAGAGAGAAAAAAGAGACGTTGATTCCGCAGAAATGTAAAGAATCAAGCAGAGATACGTTTTAATTGATGTGGGCATGTCAGTCATAATGAAAATATCAGATTATATATAATTAAGAGATAATTGATGTTGTGCGGTAACAAGGGAGGAGACAGTGCAGTGCTAAAGTTTCATTTAAAAAAACACTTGTAGCAATAAAAACATAATATTTTTTGTGAAAGAATTTTTCATTAGTTTTTCTCCCGATATTTCTCATTAGCACAGTAAATGTTTTATGTATTTGACTGTAAATAAATGAAGTTAGCATACATTAAAGGCAATGCATTATGTTTTACATGGTTGATGTTGTGCTCAATTGTCATGAAACTAATAATACGATGCATAATAAAAATATTACATTTTCTTTCATTAAGCATATAGTGCAGGTATAATTTTATTGATCACATTGCAAACAGTTTTCGTTCAGTCATTTATTATGGATAGATTGTTTTGAATTGTTTTGTCTTGTTTTGACAGTTCAGACTGATGTGAGTGTTAGACGTGTGTCTGAAGAAACCGCTGAAAGCTCATATAGGTTTTAAAATCTCATTCCTCCACAGTAAATGCTTGTTAAAATAATAGCTGGTGAATGAAAGCAGTTCTAGTCACGCAAGTGGTTTACAAGTCGTCCAATTAACCAGTAAACCAGTAACGACAGCAGAAGCCCATCGGGTGGCAGACATCCTCTCTGCTTTAAAACACTTTTAACTTCCACTTTTAACACAGGCTTTGAACTTCACAGAAGGTTTAAATAAAAGGAAATATGTAACACAAATCAAATATACTATCTTTCCATTTTACACGTTTGATATGAGAATACGGAAAAAAAGTAAAATATCTACTATTATCTATACTGACATTTTATAATTTGTATTTTTAATTTTTGTATCATTCAAAGATCCAAGATGTCCATGTCTTTCTTTCTTCAGTCGAAAAGAAATGAAGGTTTTTGATGAAAACATTCCGATTTTCTCCATATAATGGACTTCAATGGGGTCCAAACAGTTGAGAGTTTCAGTGCAGCTTTAAACGACACCAGACGATGAATAAGGGTCTTTTTTTAACCTTTTCTCTACAAAAAGTGCTGTTTTTGTGACATTTGAAGTATATTGACAAAAGCATTTTGTTATTGCAAGAGTAACGACAGAGAATAAGCACTTTGAGTGTGTGTTCCCACGAAACTCTGAATGCAGATGTTTTAGTGTGTGTTGTGTGGTGTAAAACCTGTTCTTATATCCTAAACAACGACCTGAATGAATGCCTCATGATTACAGTGCACGCGTTCAAGGAAATGTTTGAGCACTGTCAAATAACAGCCTTTTTATCAACACTATCTCCCAAAACAAGCCAAACAAACCATGTGCCGCTTCTTTGGAAATCCACATAGTTTTGTTTGAGGACCACTTGTGTTCAGAGCATGTAATGATAAGGTGTCTTTGCACGCTCGGAGGGCTTTAAAGTCATTAGCCTACATCCTGACGAAGAAGAGCGGCACGTTTTCTCATGTTTTCCTCAGAGACTTGCACCGTTTCACATTCTCAGACAAAAATGATCTCACTTAACCCTTATGCTGCATTAGGGACGTTTTTGGTCTTTTGCAGTTTAATTTCTTTAACCATTTTGGCTTTTTTAATGCAAATGGTATGAAATTTGGCAAAATTGTGACTTTTTGGATACATGTAAAAATGTGATCCCATTTTGCAAAATATGTATAACACACACTGTGTAGATCAGCACCATAAAGACCAAAAATGGCCCATTGAAACCCATTAAAACGTTGTTTACATCTGAGGCTGTCATTAATACATGCTGTTTTAATGCAAATGGTATGAAATTGGTATGAAATATCATATATGTAAATATCAATATGGTATGAAAAATAATGCATGAAACATGATTTTTGCTCAAACATCCTTTCATTTTGAAGCAAAAGCATTATATTTGAATTATATAGTGTATTCCACCAGATGACGTCACTACATATTTATTCCCTATGGGTGGAAATGCACCTTATTTTCCTGGTTTCCACTAGGGGCAGTATGGTGTGCGTTATGAAGCATTTTAATGGCTCAATGATCTAAAATTATGTTTCTGAGTATGTGTGGATATCTGAGAGCAATGTGTGTCTGTGTTGGCGAAAGTGTGTGTGGCTGCATCGCATTCTCACCCCAAGGCGTCACCTTTGACCATGCTTCAATATTTGACGTTTTAGGCGCCCTTTAGCGTCACTTACATGACGCGATCCTACGGCGTCATCTACTGATGCTAAAGGAAAGCGTCAATTAGAGGAAGCGGTTAGGTGTGGGGTGGGGGTAGGGTACACGCGATCCTAGGGCGTCATCTGACTGACGCTAAAGGGCGCCTAAAGCGTCAGATATTGAAGCATGTCCAAATGCTTCCCAAGGCGTCAGTTAAGTGACGCCTTGGGGGTGAGAATGGGCTGGTGTGTGTGTGTATGTGTGTGTGTGTGTGTGTGTGTGTGTGTGTGAGTGCGGCTGTGCGCATATAGCTAGAGAAAGCGCTTCTCACTGCATTGTTTTCTTTCGGTTTGATTCATGCGATGGTTTCGCCAACAACAACAAAATAATTAAAGGGTTAAAATCCTGAAATTGAATACATTTTTGGTAGTTATGATGAACTGATGCTGGTTAAAAGATTTAACTTGGTAAAAGTGGAAAATAATAATAATATATAATATTTTAGGCAATGTTTAATATGTGGCCATTTTTGGTCCTTAATGCACTCAACGGTGTTAAAAATCTAATGCAGCACAAGGGTTAAATTGCTTCCTTTGCTATAACATGTCTTGACGTGTTTATATATATACATAAACTTTAAAAAATAGAATATCGTAAGTTCAGTAATTCAACTTAAAAGGTGAAACTAATATATTATATAGACTCATGCAAAGTGAGATATTTCAAGCCTTGTTATAATTTTGATGAATATGGATTACAGCTTATTCACAATCTTTGGGGTTTTCATAAGCCGTAAACATTTCCTTGTTTGTTTGTTTTTTTCAGATGTCTGTGTGTAATGTTACACCGTGCTTTGTGTCTTATCTCAGTTACAACAAAGATATGTAAACAAAAATGAGAAATTCTACCGAAGCGATCAAGGAACTGTTCAGTTTCTCACGATTCACTCGAGGTCCATGTGATCGTTTCTTGAGATTATGTGGTAACACTTTTATTTTAAAGTGTGTTTCTTGCATATCTTATAGTAGCCTAATAACTGGAAATTATGCATAATTAGCCTACATGCAATCTTAAAACAAACCAAACCCTAATCCTACCCCTGTAGTAAGTACATGTAGTTGCTTAATATCACTTAAATGTATAATTTCAGTGTAACAAAGACATTGTAGAATAAAGTGTAACCGATTATTGGAAACAGGTCTTGAGTGGTACCGAGAGTGGCCACTGTGTGTCAGCAGCACATCAGCATCAGTCATCCTATCCCAATTAAAGGGTTAGTTCACCCAAAAATAAAAGTTATGTCAAAATGACTCTCCCTCATGTCGTCCCAAGCCCGTCAGACCTCGTTCATCATCAGGACACAGTTTAAGATATTTTAGATTTAGTCCGAGAGCTTTCTTGTTCAGAAAGGAAATAAAGACGTCATCAAAGTAGTCCATGTGACATACAGTGTTTTGAAGCATCGAAAAAAAACATTTTGGTCCAAAAATAACAAAAACTGCGACTTTATTCAGCATTGTATTGTCTTCCGGTTCTGTTTTTTTTCTTCCGTTATTTAAACGTTCTGTTTACAGAGTAAACAACCTAATAATAACACAACAACATAATAGCACAAAACAGAAGTTAGACAATGATAAACAGGAACAGGAAAAAAAATACAAGGAGGGCAATACTTAAATGAAAATAAATCTAAACATTTAATAAAGTAAAAAGTTTGTAGGACTTACAAATTTTAGATGTTCTGAGTGGGTTAAGAGAGGAAGAAATTGTAGTGAAGTAATGTTTTATCTCATGTAAGAATACCAGAAAAATTGGTTTACAATTTGGAAACTTACATTTGTGAATATAAAATCTACACAGGAAAATAAGTAGATTTATAATAAAGCAGGCATTTGAATCGGCTTAAAAAAAAAACCAAAAATAAATTCAAGTTCTGTTTTTTTTTTAACGCTATATATAACAAAACATACAATAATTAAATAGAAATCAATAATAATCCAAAAAATTAATACAACAAAATATACATATAAAAAACTTTACACATAGGGGTATTGAAATCAACTCCAAACTCCATTTCTTTAATTACAAAATATACAAAGGCACTTAAAAAGGATAACATTTCAAGGCTTTACAACAGTCTATAGTCTTTTTTTGCCTTGGTGTTCCTACACCCTCCAATGTTTTAAGGTACTGACAAATCTCAAATTTAAATAGTATAAAACAAGGTTCCGGTTCTGTTGTGGATCCGCGTTCAGTGACGCTGCTGACGTAAGACGCTGCCGACGTGTGTCTGGTGCGTCCTGTAAACAACAGAACCGGAACACAACACAATGCTGAATAAAGTCGGAGTTTGTGTTATTTTTGGACCGAAATTTATTTTCGATGCTTCAAAACATTGTAACAAACCCACTGATGTCACATGGACTACTTTGATGAAGTCTTTATTTCCTTTCTGGACAAGGATTATACCGTACATTTCCAATGGAGGGACAGAAAGCTCTCGAACTAAATCTAAAATATCTTAAACTGTGTTGTGGAGATGAACGGGCTTGGGACGACATGAGGGTGAGTCATTAATTACATAATTTTAATTTTTGGGTGAACTAACCCTTTCAACCCCGGTCACATAATAAGTTTCTATTTCAAATAAACGCTTGAACTTTCTATTCATCATTGTAGTATTGGTTGTGACATCATGTCCTGATGTTCAGCTTTATTATATTAGAAGTTGGTAACGTTAACATTTTCTCTCAGAAAAAAAGTTCTAAAGTGAAATATTGCGATGCTTCAGTCTGTTTAAGATTATAATGATGTTGCTTTGTTAATTACTTCTCTCGATATGAGAACACGTAAGCGTAATAAATAAGAAAATGAGCTGAAACTAATGTTAAATAAACGAATTCAGGTGCAGGTTGGATCAGCTCAGCTCAGATTGAAGAATAATGTTTAATGGTCGCTGTGGCCTGAAGGAGGAGCCGTAACGTTAGTGTTACACAATCTCAAGGAGAACCAGAAAAGCACAGCAGAATTGGAAAAGCAATTCAATAGTAATCCTCGCTGTGCAAAGCCATTATAATACTGTTTACCTCAGCAGAAATAGATAACACGCTATTTTACTCGCTTTTCTTTCATGTCTGCATAAAAAATTCAACCTTGTGTGTTGTTCTCAGGCCATTTCCTTGGGCTTTCTCTCTGTCTTTAGCTGATTAAACATGTGTGCTTTCTCTGTGGTGAACATATTCCTGCTGTGCTGCAAAGATATGAAACCAACTAACTAACCGTCCTATGGCCACTGAGTGATTACAAAATTGTATGAACTTAAATATAGTCTAAACACTTGACAAAAATGCTGGAGGATTTTTTGTCTTATTTGCTCCTTCCCTTGTCATTCAGTCCCTTGACTTTCAACATTGAAACAGGCCAGTGCAACTGGAAATCGGCTTATATCATTCATTTGATAAATCGTTAAATTTGCAATTACAAAGCCTTTAAAAGCGCATTTATTTAGCTTTTCCCCAATTGTATTGGTAGACAAATCAAGTCATCAAGTTAAGTCATTATTTATAGCACTTCATAGCTTATAGATTGTTTCAAAGCAGCTTCACAATAACAAACAATCAATGATGCAAACAAATATGAGGCTAATTCAAATTTCACACAATGTTGTAATGCAGCTCAAGTCAGTTTAGTGCCGATCCAGTTCGGTATTATGAAATTAGTTCAACTCTACGGGAGACAATAGTGTCTTTATTCAGCTCGAATCGGTTCAATGTTGATTCATTCAACATGACTCAATTCAATTCAATGGATTTCTTTCGGATGAAAAGCTGCATTTTAATTATGAAATGCAACTGGTGATCTGAACCACAGATTTTACCTCAACTTCACTTCAAGTTAATGGATTCATCCTGCTATCCAAACAAATGTTTCTTTATTAAGCTTTGCTTAAGGCTACAGTAAACCCGGACCGGTTGCGGTTGACCATAGACATATACTCACCTTGGGGTTCTAAGCATGCGTCAAAACCGCCGCCATCTTGGAACAGGGGTCTTGTCATAGGAAGTAGCTAGGTAAGGCTGCTATCTCTGCCTTTACTTCGAATTCATTGATGGTGGCGGACTTTTGTGCAGCGTATGATGTTCACGGATGAAATCTGAACTAAGAAGAATGTTTAAAAAAAAAAATATATATATATATTTTTGGAATCAATGATAAATACATGTCTGACCGTTGGAACAAACCAAAAAAAACAAGAAAAATCGCATTCATGATGATTTATGGTGATTTTATTTCCGTTAGACCTGTGTCTACATTGACGGTGATGCATTAAAGAGGAGGGGCTCCCCTGTTTCAAGATGGCGGCTCTATTGACGCATTCGTTCCAATGAACTGCCGTAGCCAAGGTGACGTCTAGTGTATGTCTATGGCGGTTGACAAATAAAATTTCACGTGATTTGCGGAGGAACATTGTTTGGTCATTTGGTGAGCTGTGCTTCGGCTCCGCTGTTCTGCGCGGATGAATCTGATGTGATCTCTTATCGTGAATTATCACTAAAAACATCAACATATTAATATAGCTGGCAACACTGGCATTAGACATGCTAGTTATATCGTGGAAACTATAACTTGGCATGGTAAGTGGTCAGACTGGGATTGTTAGTTAGCCACATAAACTTTGTTTTGTGTGTACCGAGTAGTGTGATAATATTGTTGATATTGTGGTAGTGTGATATGTTGATTCGTGTTTTACTGTCGAGTTTTAATAGCTTGCTCTTCTTGCATTTCGAATATGGATGTAAAAAAAATCTTAGCTTAGTTTGTAGTTAAATATTTGTTTACTAAATGTGATGTATGGAAGAACAAACCAAGAAAAATAACCATATATTCAATTAGTGAGTGAGTGTATATATATAAACATATATACACTATATATACTATAGAGTATAGATAGATAGAAGAGATATACTATACTATATAGAGAATATATACTATTCAAAAGTGTTTAACTGAAGACAGTGGGTTTATATATTATGGAATACATATACTGTATACAGATAGTGAATTGGATGTTGTATTCAGCCATAACACATGCATTAATTGCTATGACAATTGATTGACATCTGGTTGTCTGAGCTTCCTTTTTAAGCCACAGAGAATGACAGTGAGCAAACAGAGAGGAAGAGTCACTGAGATATAGAGATATAGAGGCTTTCTTTTAGACGCTTGTTCCCGTTCACAGAGTCAGAGTCAGATCTGGTTCAGACGACGAGGTGAAGAGATCTCTCTCTTTTCTGTCTAATTCCTTGAAGACAAACGCAGTGGGGTTTAGATGTCCCTTTTCTTGCTGGATGGATGATTCAGAATGAGTCAGATGTAAATATCTCTCTGTTAGCATGTCTAACACTGACTGAGAGTTCGCCTCATTTCACCCGCCTGTTACTTTCTTCAGTGATTAATGGGGAAATATTCTTAATCAGCGTTATTTTAGGACAGAATTGAGTATAATCAGCCATGGAGATGCTTTAGATCGCTCAATGAAACTAAAGAACGTTCATTAAAGTCCTCCCATGGTTTTGCAAAAGTAATTCAATTCACTCATCCATAAAAGGAGTATTTCACTTTTGAAAAAAAATAAAAATTGCTGATAATTTACTCACCCCCGCCCCATGTCATCCAAGATGTCCATGTCTTTCTTTCTTCAGTCGAAAAGAAATTTAGGTTTTTGATGAAAACATTCCAGCATTTTTCTCCATATAATGGACTTCATTGGGGACCAAACGGGATGAGAGTTTGAGTGCAAACTGTTCAAAGGGCTTTAAACAATTTCAGATGACGATTTTTGAAATGAGCGATCGTTTCACTTGATAAGACCCTTATTCATCGTCTGGTGTCGTTTAAAGCCCTTTGAAGCTGCACTGAAACTCTCATTTGGACCTTGAACCGTTTGGTCCCCATTGAAGTCCATTATATGGAGAAAATACTGGAATGTTTTCATCAAAAAACCTTCATTTCTTTTCGACTGAAGAAAGCAAGACATGGACATCTTGGATGACATGGGGGCGAGTAAATTATCAGCAACTGAACGACTCCTTTAAGTCAATATGAAGAGTTCAGATGCAAAAGCCTCTAAATGCCATTTGAAATTTTCTTCTTTAATGATGATTTTTATCAAACTTGTATATTTAAGTTCAGTGATTTCACTTACATGGCAATGATAATTACCTATTAATTGTTATTTAAGTGAAATTACTGAACTTAAATATACAAGTTTGATAAAAATCATCATTAAAGATGAAAATTTCAAATGGCATTTAGAGGCTTTTGCATCTGAACTCTTCATATAGTCCAGTGTCTTTGTTGAGAAGTTGTTGGATTAGTCGAATCCCATATGTTTCCGAATGTACCAAAAATTGGGAAAAACTTGCTATAATATGTATGTAAAACACATCTCAGGCCTCATGCTGTCTAACATCTCCCATCCTCTTGATTTAATTCCCACTCGCCTTCAATGCCAACTTTCATTTCTCATCCTCCTATGTTTGTATAACTTAATAAGCATTCATTTTCATTAGGCACCTGTCTGCACTCGACAAGGGACAATATCTTGTGAGTAGGAAGACCAGCCCTTCGTTCTTCTCCGCTCTAATTTAGTTTTCCGAATGGGATATTCTTGCTGCCAGTGCTTTGTCAACACTTCCCTCAGAACAATCGCTCTTCCCTCGATATATCTCAGCCTTGTTGTTTTGCTGTGTATATCAACACCAAAGTGCCTTGTAAATAACTGGCCAGGATATGCGATTGATATTTTGTGTTGAAATAATGGGGAAAGAAAGGGCAACCTCGCAATATCTGTCACATAAAACAATTTTCAGTTCATATCTCACGCTGTGAATTGTGGGATTGACCCTTCATCGCCCACCGCCTCTTGTTTGCGGTCTGACACTTGTCCTGCAGTTCAACAGCTTCTTCAGATGAAGAGAGGACACATGACCTGCTATTAATACAACACTGCAAAGTTTGACTCAGCCATTACTTTCTGTCTCTATCACATAAATACGCCTTCATCATGTCAAGTTGTAAAAGTAATCACATGTATTGATTCCTGAGCTCATTAAACGCTGTTGAATAATGATTCGAACATCGATTCGGAGTTCATTATAGACATGCATGTGCTGTAAAGTTTATTGGCCTTGTTTTACATCCTGCAGAGCCCGATCTCATGAAAGTTCATATCTAGAGCACGAATGTCATTTCTCTTGGCATTTATACGGCAAAAACAGTTTTTCGTTTTTCACGTGCATATGATACGCACTTTTTGGCGTATATTACGCACAAACTCCCTCCCCCCCCTAAACCTACCCCAGGGTTTTTTTAGCAAAAAACATAAATGCCATGAGAAATGACATTCGTGGTATAGATGCGCATCTTCATGAGACTGTGTTGGTATTTAATGCCTTTAGCGCCAGTGTTGAACAACTGTAAAGTGTGGATGTAATTTTAGCAGTGTTGTAGTACTCGAGACTCGGACTCGTCTCGGACTCATTCTCGAGACCATATTTTAATGGTCTTGGTCTTGTCATGGACTCGTGTCCATTTGGACTCGGAATTGACTCGTACTCGAACATTTTTTTTTTAGGACTCGGACTTATTCCCGAGTCCACTCGAGTTCAATTCAAAATATTTTTCATGATTATTAATGTATGTTAATAAAATATTTCTTTAAATTGATTGAATTATTAGATGCACTGATGTCTGTAAACAACGTTAAACTCTCAGGCCACAAATGTCAGTTTACAAAAGTTGAGTATGCATTAAAAGAAGTATTTACAGTATCTAAATTTAAGATTTATGTAGCCTATTTCAATTGCATATTAATGTTCAATCAATTTGGATTTAAATAGGATTACAAATGTCAGTCAAGTGAAACTTCTGCACACAGAAATCATGGCATAGTTTATAATTATTAACTATTTGCATTTTTCATATTTTCAATTTCATGTTCATTCATTAAGACGAATCCGCATTATATCTTAATTGTGAAAACAACTATCATTTACTCCCTGGATCCCTGCCTATCTTCTGATCCCCCCTTTTTTTCTACATGTTTGTACAACTTTGTTGTGGAATGTTTGGAATTTTGAAGTGGAATGTTTGGAATTTTGTTATGGAATGTTTCGAATTTTGTTGTGGAATGTTTGGAATTTTGTGGAATGTTTGGAATTTTGAAGTGGAATGTTTGGAATTTTGTTTTGGAATGTTTGGAATTTTGTTGTGGAATGTTTGGAATTTTGAAGTGGAATGTTTGGAATTTTGTTATGGAATGTTTGGAATTTTGTTTTGGAATGTTTGGAATTTTGTTGTGGAATGTTTGGAATTTGGTAGTGGAATGTTGGGAATTTTGTAATATGTGGAGAAACCTATAAATAAAGTGAGAAAAAAAAAGGAAAAAAAAAGTATGTGTTATCAGGTCACCAAAGGCAAGTTTGCGTGCGAACCCATGTGCAGTTCATTCATAAAACAAGCACAAAATAAAAAAAAGACTTAGCAAAAGCTTGACTTACAATCACATCAACGTAAACTCACCAACAGCGGTTACAGGGAGCAAAGAAACGCCTGTGAACAATCAGACAATGAACCAATGAGAAAACAGAACTGATGAAACAAGAGCCAAACAGAACATTACACATAAGTCTGGGAAGCACATGACGGACACAAACAGGAACTATGAAAACTACAAAATAAAAGACATGAAAACATAAATATGAACCAAAATCTCAAACCAAACGTGGTTCAAATATGTCTGTGGAACAAGCAAATCAAATCGATTATAGGCTTATAGTGCATTTAAAACATATTCAGTTTATCAGCAAAAATCATACCTTTCGTTTACATTTATAATTTATGACTAACAAATATGCATTACATTAAGTGTATTTTAAACTGTGTAATCCAACTGGATATTGTAAGTGCAATTCAAATAAAAACATTTTTACATCTAAATGTTTTTTGTATGATTTCAAATGGATGAACATTTGCATTCAAGCGATCACACGGTCGATTGATCGTCCCCATGAGGTGATAAACTTGATCCTCTGCCAAAAATTCGTTTTTAATACACTTAGGTGGTATGATGCTGGAAAGCAATGAAATAAAAGTGACACCGAGGGAGAAAGAGAGAGAATAAATATATCCTCAGATAGATTTGCTCATTAAGGACACGTCCCTGAGGCAGACAGTCATTAAGAGACAGATAACTCATCATTAATCTGCTGAATCGCATGTGATGAATGAACATACACAGATGAATTGGACATGATGTGGGAAAAACTATGATTCCCTCATATGTGCTTTTGTACTTTATGATGGTTCTCAACTGGGATTTAGACCTTCAACCCGATGCAGATTAATCAAACACTCAAGCAATTACAATAAAAGCGACACTTACCAGAGAGCTGCATCACCTCATTTAGGTAAAAGGTCAATTCATCACAAATATTAACATTCTGTCACCATTTTCTCACCCTTTCATGATTCATTCATTATGAACGTGTCTGATAATAAGGAGGGTTAGCAAGTAGTACTCTGGTCATGTGATCTCCTGAACATGAAATAAACATAGTATTACGGTTTTCGTCACGTGTGCACATTATTTGACAATGTCTATTTTAAAGTTAAACTAAATTTGATCGGATATTGTTTAATGCATGATAAAGTCCTGCACTGCTTGCGCGCTTTAAACTCGGGTGGATTCTGATTGGCTGTCGATGCTTTCATCGTTCATCATGTTGAAAAAAAATCGTTCTAAAAGTGATTACAATTATATCGTTCCTCTGAGTCAACTGTATTTTAATTGTTAATGAAGATCCTGTCTTTTAGCTTTATTAAACCATGTTTTGGCCAAGTAGGCTAGTTCCAGGGTTGGATGAACATTTGGTATTCAATAAAACTCACTCTAGTCATAGGAAAGTTGAAATTGTAAATAAATTAACCATTCTTGCAACTGTTTAAGATATGCAAATACATTTTAGTAGCCTTATTGCAAATAAGTGACTTCTGATCTATTAAAAAGGTCACTAAAAATGACAAATAATTTGAAATAACTATTTTTTTCTATCTTTAATGGACCTCTTCCCATCTCTCCCACATGCTGAAACACGACACCCATCGATGCTCAAATACAGTGGTGTGAATAAGTTTTGGCCCCCATGCTAAAGTTGCCTAAAAAGAGGAATAAAAAATCATCTTTTGGATATTGATCTTAATGCCTTAATTAGAAAAATGAGGAAAACTCCAACCTTTAAGGACACCAATTTTCTTTGTGAATGAATAATGTATCATAAATAAATAAATGTTTTTCCTTAAAATACAGGGTGCATAAGTCAGGGCACCCCTATGTTAAATTCCCATAGAGTCAGGCAGATTTTTATTTTTAAAAGCCAGTTATTTAGTAGCCTTATTGCAAATAAGTGACTTCTGATCTATTAAAAAGGTCACTAAAAATGACAAATTGTTTGAAATAACAATTTTTTCTATCTCTAATGGACCTCTTCCCATCTCTCCCACATGCTGAAACACGACACCCATCGATGCTCAAATATATTCAGCAATATGCCGACTAGGGATGGGAATCGAAAACCGGTTCTAAATTTTACGATGCATCGATATTGTATGCCTCCAGACTGATGTGGACATGCACGTGTGTGTGTGTGTGTGAAGATCAGACGGGTCTCAGTGCTTCTCTTCTACACGGACAGCTTTGATTTTCAGACAGATGTAAAACCAGCCCGGGTTGAAACTCTCTGAGCGAGTCGGACCGCGAAGCTAGCGTTTGTTTGAGGGGAACAAATGAGTCCCAGAAGGCAGCTACAGATGGGCAGGAGCTGTTACAGAAAACATATCAAGTCTTGACAGTTTCCGAAAGTGCAGAAGCGACAGCTGACAACAGTAATGAGAGAAGAAAACACAGGCCTCACTCTTCACGACTCACACCTTATTTTGCAATGCACAAGTAAGCTATTTTCACACACACGATTAATTCAAATAATTGCTATAATCCATTAATTCAATAATCTTGTCTGATTTAAAGCGGGCAGAATGGTTCGGGTGTTTAATTTATTTATTAATCGCTAGCTGGATTATCCCTCATACCTGAAATATTTAACACACACACTGTAAAAAATATTTTCAAGATTTGTTATCACAACATATTTTCTTTTGTCAAATCAACTTTATAATAATTTATTTAGTTGAGATAACTTATTATTTTGAGTTTCTGATGATGAAATTAATTTCCTTCATTGTATTAACTCACTTTTTCCAGTTCAATCAACTTAAAATTTTAAGGCAACCAGGTTACTTACTTTTTTAAGTTAAACCAACAATATTTTTTTACAGTGTAGTAATCACAACATATTTTCTTTTGTCAAATCAACTTTATAATAATTTATTTAGTTCAGATAACATATAATTTTGAGTTTCTGATGGTTAAATTAATCTCCTTCATTGTATTAACTCACTTTTTCCAGTTCAATCAACTTAAAATTTTAAGGCAACCCAGGTTACTTACTTTTTTAAGTTAAACCATCAATATTTTTTTACAGTGTAAACACTCCTAAAAATAAAGGTGCTTCATTGACATCGATGGTCTTATGGAATGTTCCTTTTCATACAAAGAAACAAGATGAATTTCTAGTTTCAACATTATTTGTTCCTCAGACATTTCTCTTTAAAAGGAAAAACTATGTTAATGCAAAGTGAACCACGTTTGATTTTTGACCAATCAAGTTATTCTTGGAGTCATATAGAGATCCCAATATCTCTGGAATTAAATCACATATGGCCTTCAAAAGTATAACACCAAAAGACAAGTCTGCTAAGAATCTAAATCTAAAAGGATATAAAGATATATTTAATACTTCTTGAGTTACAGGGATGCATTTTTTTTTTGTTAATTATGCATAATAGGAAGTAACTAACTCTAAACCAAACCCTAACCGTAACTCTATAGTAAGCACATTAATTAACTCAGTACTTATTTCAGTAAGCAAGTACAATGTAAACTTAAAGGGATACTCTACTTTTTTTTTGGAAATAGGCTCGTTTTACAACTCCCTCAGAGTTAAACAATTGGGTTTTACCGTTTTCGAATCCATTCAGCCGATTTTCTGATATTTAGAAGAATATCAGTAAACAGATAATTTCTGGTCTCATTAACTTCCATAGTAGGAAAAAAAAATGCTATATGGAAGTCAATGAGACCAGAAACTGTCTGGTTACTGATATTCTACTGAATCCATTCAGAAAATCGGCTGAATGGATTCGAAAACGGTAAAACCGAACTGTTTAACTCTGAGGGAGTTATAAAATGAGCCTATTTCCAAAAAAGTGGAGTATCCATTTAAAATAAAGTGTAACCAAAATCGAATTAGTTGGGTTTGTCCATATTTGACCCAAAACAACCCAGCATTTTTTAGAGTGCATTTGCAGAGAATAATAAAGTTATGTAATTTATTCCCCAAAGCGACCAAAATATAACTCTGAAGCGGAGAACACCTGGACAGTGACATCTTCAGTTCATAGATCAGCCATATCTTTGAAAACCGTGTGTGTTCCTCATTTGATTGGTTTACACGAGGACTGATGACACACACCTGACCCTGGCACTGCAGGACGACTATATGTGATTGAAAGCATCATAAGTCAGCTAAATAACAACTATATCGATTCATTTCATGCACTGAACATCTTCCTACAGCAAGGCCAGTGTAAGACTTATGAATAATGGATATTATAGCCTTCGTCTTGCACTGGCCTTGCTGAAGATTAAATCTGCTTTTATTCTTTTGCCAGTGAGGATTTTCAGTGTGTCGGGAATGAATCGATGGTTGTTATTTAAAGTTACCGTACACTCTTAGAAGAAATAGTTCTATTTAGAACCAGAAATGGTTCCATCCCCCGCTTTATATATGGAACTCCAAAATGGTTCTATATAGAACCATTTTTTTTTTGGTAAAAGGTTCTATTGGCCAAGTACGGAACCCCAGGGTTCTATATAGAACCCAGAGGAACCCTTTTTTTAAGAGTGTATAGAACCTTTTAGGGGTTCCAAATATGTAGCGCTGATAGAACCTTTTAAAGTTCTATATGGAACCTTTTCTTCTAAGAGTGAATGGTTTCAGAAGTCTTGTGGCACTTTGGTGTTTATTTGGTCATTTGAGAGCCAGTCGCATTCATTATATAGGAAAAAGTGGCCATGATATTCATTGATTCTCCAGATTTGGAAGAGCATACGTGTAAATGAGGGACAATGAGCATCAAAATGTGTATGAAGCAATCCATGTTTGTTGGATGTCAAATGATGAGCTGAATTAGTGATTTGACAAGGTCTTTAAGTGGAACCGATCAATAATTAGACTTGAATTAAAGGGCATGAGAATCAGTTTGTTCCTGATTGGTAATGATGCACAATTGGAATGTTTTTATATGATTTATTCAAGTGAGATGGTGTGATACAAAACCATATTTGTGGAGTAAGATTCATATTTGCGAGATCAAACGAGCCTTCTTCCGACATATTGTCCTAGTGTCGTTTACTGTACTGTTCAGAAATTTGGGGTCAGTGAGATTAAAAAAAAAAAAAAGGTTTTGTTAGAAGTCTCTTCTGTTCATCATTTATTTGATCAAAAACACAGTAAATATTGTCAAATATTATTACAATTTAAAATAGTCATTTTCTATGTGAATATATAGCCTAATATAGGCCTAAATGGAATTTTTCATGCAGCTTCATTATGTTATAACAGCATTACAGTCAATTTTGATCAATTTAATGCAGCCTTGATGAATAAAAGTATTAATTTCTTTGGGGAAAAAAACGTTCTGATCCCAAACTTTTGAACGGTGTGTATAATAAAGTATGACTTCCAAATTGAAACATTGTATTTGTATTTGGAACATTGTTTATTAACATTATATTTCCTTGAGGTGCGAGTGCACAATGTCCTGTGAAAATGGTGTGCTCAGTGATTAAAAAAAGTTTCCACATATGATAAACATGATTAATGTTTGAAGGGACTGGTCTACACAGAACATGATCTATAAAGGCGATTATAATAGGTGACAGCATGAAATATTGATGAGAGACAGACAAGTGACAGCTGTCATTAATTTTTCATACAACATTCAGGATTACAACTAAACTACAGTCACTTCCAGAGAAGCTGAGATCTACATTAGCATATTGATTATACAGTGGCGTGAATAAGTTTTGGCACCCATGCTAATAAGTTGCCTAAAAAGAGGAATAAAAAATCATCTTTTGGATATTGATCTTAATGCCTTAATTAGAAAAATGAGGAAAACTCCAACCTTTAAGGACACAAATTTTCTTTGTGAATGAATAATGTATCATAAATAAATAAATGTTTTTCCTTTAAATACAGGGTGCATAAGTCAGGGCACCCCTGTGTTAAATTCCCATAGAGTCAGGCAGATTTTTATTTTTAAAAGCCAGTTATTTCATGGATCCAGGATAATATGCATCCTGATAAAGTTCCCTT
Source organism: Pimephales promelas (assembly GCF_988280905.1). NCBI lineage: Eukaryota > Metazoa > Chordata > Actinopteri > Cypriniformes > Leuciscidae > Pimephales > Pimephales promelas. The sequence continues at coordinate 37,823,134 of NC_142777.1, forward strand.
GGCCTTTGGGATTAAAATATCCCCACATCATCACACACCATTCACCACACCTAGAGATTGGCATGGGTTTACTTCAGTTAGCCTAATAGCTGGTTTGATTTGCATTGAAAGATTATCTTATGGAAATACCCCATGCCAATCTCTAGGTGTGGTGGAAGGTGTGTGATGATGTGGGGATATTTTAATCCCAAAGGCCAAGGGAACTTTATCAGGATGCATATTATCCTGGATCCATGAAATAACCGGCTTTTAAAAATAAAAATCTGCCTGACTCTATGGGAATTTAACATAGGGGTGCCATGGCTTACGCACCCTGTATTTTAAGGAAAAACATTTATTTATTTATGATACATCATTCATTCACAAAGAAAATTGGTGTCCTTAAAGGTTGGAGTTTTCCTAATTTTTCTAATTAAGGCATTAAGATCAACATCCAAAAGATGATTTTTTATTCCTCTTTTTAGGCAACTTTAGCATGGGGGCCAAAACTTATTCACACCACTGTACATCCCAGAATCGCCTAACTATAAAGTCCCTTTCCTCTTGGTTTAACTCTGATATACGACACAATTGCAACTTTCGTTTCATCCCGACTTTAAAGCAAACTGATGTGAATTTTCGGTAAGAGGCATCTCATTTGACCCAAAAAGTAAGAAAAAAGCAGCAAGAGTTTGTTTTCTGCCGCGAGTGTTTTAATCTTGAAAAGGTGAATCTCTGTGTTCTGGTCTTGCTGAAGGTTCGTGTCTCTTTAGTTTTCCGCTGGACATCGAGACTAGACGCGGACACACACACACTGCGCTTCATATCGACGGATTGTCTGTTCAATTGTGCTGAAGTGTGTCTGGCTTCTGCGTCTCCTGCTCAATACCTGCCCTCCAGCTCTCTGAGGACACTTTGATCGTGAGAATCAAACGCTGTCCTCGTTATTAGAGGGAAGAGATTCATTTCTGTGTGGATCCAACAAATGAAGAGATGTGAAAAGGTCATCTTGAGAAAAACATTTTACTCGTGTGACACCGTGTCCTAACTACACGCGACGCGATAAAAATCCAGCGACAGCAAATGTCTGTCCAGTGTCCACACAAGACGCGACGCGACTGTGAGATGGCACACATTCAGAACAGCGTGTGAGCCTATATGGTGTGAGCGGAGTCTCTCTGTGAAAGTGCACTGTTGGCCCGCACTCGCATTGGAAATGGGTAAGGACATAATCAAATCAAGAAATAACATTATTAAAAATCAAAACATTAACAAAATATACTCATTGACTAATTTTGTTATGAAGTACAGTTGTATGTTTGCATAGAAATCATTTTGAACGCTCTATTATCTGCTTTCAAAATCTGAGGTAAATTATCCGTTATCGCTTGTGGCACAGTGACCTATTTTTATTTAAAAAATAAACAATGTGTACTCATAACCAGTGTAATTTCTTCATTCTGTCAGCCGCGACGTCGCGGAAATAGGAACCGTTTCTAATTTAGAAACTTCGCGTGTCGCCATCGCGTCTGGTTAGGACAAAAACTCTGAATAACATGGAAAAGATACTTTTTATCGCGTGTCGCGGCGTCGCGTCGCGTGTAGTTAGGACACGGTGTGAGTGAGCAGAGATCATTACTAGAGCCCGACCGATAAAGGATTTTGAAGGCCGATACCGATACAAATATTTTTGGGTTTTAAAATCCGATATTCCGATATAGCCTATCGGCCGATATTTTATTTATTTATTTATTTAAACTGGACATGACAGTCACAAATTTTGTCCTGCTTATTTGAGTTCAGAGAACTGATGGGGATGATCTTTTAATTGTTATTCAAGCAATGTATGTCTCGTGACCAACTCAACGAGTGTTGCCGACAGGAACGGTGTAGAGCGCCCTCTGGTGGACAAACTATACAACTCCAACACTCATGACATGGTTCAAGCGCGTTTCGTCCGTTTTTATTTTATTTTTGAAATATTCATTTATCGGCCATTATAACTGCCGATACCGATAGTTTGGAAAATGCCTAATAATATCGGTCTGCCGATATATCGGTCTGGCTCTAATCATTACTAGATTAAAGTAGCCTACTCTAAAGTCTTGAGAGTTTTATTTTGAGTTTAAAACACACACACACACACACACACTCTCTCTCTCGAGTCGATAGTTTTATTTAGAGTATAACATGTATTGTGAGTAAATGAGGTCGATCTGTTCTGACAGATGCTGAGTTTGATATGATAAGCTTTATCCACCATAATTATGATTATCTATGATTCCCAAACCTAATTTAGTTCAGTTAAGAATAAGATGGCACGCATCGAGAGAGAAATCTCAAATGGTTTTCTCAAGACGTATTGTTTTCAAAGACAGAAGCGTAGCTCCTCGTTCACCTGCAGCGTCACTGACACTGACACACACACTGCTATTGATGAGAGCGACCTTTGTTTTCTTTTGTTAATCAAATGCATGAAGAGGTGTGTGTCAGGCCACATCCAACCAAACGTTTCTGCGGTGATTGTGTGTGAGCGCTGGTATTGATCAAGATCTCCTCGGGCCTTTTCTTGAGGAATCAATCTCTTCGTGTCTCATTCATTCTCTCAAAGAATCAAAGTCTGGATAACTGATATTCATAAACAAACCCTGAAAAAGTGTTTTTATTTTATTTTTTTACTAATGCATTTGCTATAAACAGTAGACACACAATCTCTCACTCACACACACACACACACACACACACACTCAAAGATACGCACTCACACACACACACAATTAATTGGATGATGTATTAGAATTAGGGCTGTGTAAAAATTAATTGTGATTAATCGCATCCAAAATAAAAGTCTTTGTTTACATAATATATTTGTGTGTGCTGTATATAATTATGTTGTATATATAAATACACACGCATGCATGTATATATTTAATAAAATGTGTTATTCATATATAAAATATTTATAGAATATAGATTATGTATTTTTATATATATATATATACAGAATTTAAGCGCAAATAATTCTTAAATATGTACATGCATGCATAGGTATTTTTATATACAAAATAATTATATACAGCACACACAAATATATTATGTAAACACAGACTTTTATTTTGGATGCGATTAATCGCAATTAATTTTTGCACAGCCCTAATTAGAATTCAAAGATTAATATTTTATAATGATAAACTCTGTTATTAGTTATATTTTTTATTTAGTGTTTATTTTATATAAAGTATAGTAAATAAATTGGAGCATATATAGGCTATATATATATATGATGTAAACTATATATAAAACTAAAATAAAGAATATGTATAGGCTACATATCAAGCATTTATTTGATCTAAAAGTAGCCTATAACTTAAATTTTAAGTAATATTTTAAATAATAATGTATATTTTAAGACAGATTTATCTAAAGTCCTCGATTTTTTTTTTTTTTTCATTCAAATAGTGAACTCAAGCACTCACACAAAAGGCTAATTGATTTCGCTCACAGTGCCATGATTACCCTTTGACCTCTACTTATTGAATAATGTGGGCGGGGCTGATTCTGTTCTTCTCATCTCACTCACAGGCGCGCGCACGCGCACGCACGCACTCACTCGCGCGCGCGCTCACTGCTGATACAGGAGTCAGTCACTCAGCGAAAAAGAGCATCTCTTGCAGTCAGTGTTCAACACTGGAGTCCCGGAGCTCCTCTCACTGTCTGCATGTCCATGAAAGCCAGAGGATCCAAATACCAGAAAAGAGTGTCGTTTTCCGAGGATGAAGATGAGCAGTGCTGGAAAGAGGAGAACGGCGGAGTGGACGCACATCACCTGACGACCAGAGACTCATCCTCGAGATATTACCGACACAACATGTGAGTGTGTGTTCACACAACTCCACAAACTCACTCTCTCAGCGGACTGCATGACGCATAGCAAGTGAAAAGGGGAGAATAAGTCATTTTAATAATAGGAAAAGTCGAATGAATACGATTAAATAGGCTGTATTTCTTTGAATAAAATATTAACGCATGTATCATAGCATTGCATAGATATATGCACAAATATTGATGTTATCAAAACAACTTACATTGCCTTTACCAATGCATGACCAGCTCATGTTTGTAAAATAAAATGCAATTCAGATATGTCCAAGGTTGAACATTAAAATATTTGTAAAATGAATTAAACTAATATTTTGACAGGAGCTCAAACCTTCTTATATTTTCTCATAAGCATGTTTAATTGGGATTTTTTTCCCCACTCATTTTAAAGTTTTCTTGATAATATTGCACAATATTTGAGGTCCTGCTCATGTCTGTGGAACAAAGTTGCAATGATGTAGTGATATATTTGACCACTAACACTCTAAAAATGCTGGGTTGTTTTAACCCAACTTTGGGTCAAATATGGACAAACCCAAACAGTGGGTTAAAAGTGTAATTAAAACATTTAACCCAATGGCTGGGTTTGTCCATATTTGACCCAAAGTTGGGTTAAAACAACCCAGCATTTTTTAGAGTGTATAGAAGTGTGACGGCTGTCTTGATTTATAACCTGTGTTGACATTTGCTTTTTCATGCGTGTTTACCTCTCACTTTTGCACGTGATTAACAACGAGCTGCATAATTTACATCAATCGATCCATTTTTCACGAGAGGGCGTTTTAATGAAAGGAATAGAAATAGCTTCAGCTCGCTTTTCTCTCTTTCTCCATGAATGTGATTCAACTGAGAATTTCTGATTTCTTTGCTTTTAGATGATATGAAACTGCAACAAAATATCCTCAGAACTGATCATCTATGTCTAATGTCTATATAAATATTTATTTACAGCAACATCATCATCCTTAATATTAGGACAGCATTTGTATTATGCAATCGCAACAAAAACCCTCTATAAAAAGTAATCAAATTTGAAAAATTAGAATATGTGCAAAAGTTCAGTAATTCAACGTAAAAGGTGAAACTAATATATTATATAGACTCATTACATGCAGAGTGAGATATTTCAAGCCTTTATTTGTTATAATTTGATGATTATGGATTACAGCTTATGGAAACCTTTTCAAATGAGGGGGGGGGGGGGGGGTTCATATCTGTAATCCATAATCATCAAAAATATAACAAATAAAGGTTTGAAATGTCTCACTTTGCATGTAATATATCAGTTTGACCTTTTAAGTTGAATTACTGAACTTTTGCACATATTAAAATTTTTCGAGTTTCATCTATAATTCCCATACATGCTGTTTAATAGTTTTGATGACGTTCAAACTTCACTCCAGAGCAGATAAAGTCATTTTCGGTTGTTTGCTAGAGTCGTCACGGTAGAAGATTTCCAGCCGAACGCTTCCTCTCCTCTCTGGCCTCTGGTGACGTGTCCTGAGCTGTGTGAAATCAGTTTCTCTGCTCAAATAAATCCTGAAGACCGGCTTTAAATTAAACAAACTCATGCTAAGGGCTGTACGATATATTTATATCGCTGTAGCATCCACGATAGTCACATCGAATGATCTGTGATGTCAATTATAGTTGATTAATTGGAAAGTTTAATCATTTGCACATGTTTTAGGTCTGGTCAGTTTTAACATTAAAGTGATTTTAAACCATTTTAGTGGAAGAAGATCCACAAATTCTGTGCTCTTTCTGTGCTTTAAGCACACATACAATCAAAATGCCGGAAAGTGGCTCTACTGAGAAAGAAAGCGCATGTGTGTTATTAGATCCGGTGCATTTGCTCTTAAAGTGACCGCAGCCTAATAAATCTGCCATTAATGCTAATCAAACAACAAAATACTAAGCGAAAATCACTTTTCTAGCTTTTTATTTATATTTACATACTTTTATTTTACATTTGATTATTTAATTTCGTTCAATTCAAATCATTTTGTCTTTGTTCTATTGTATTAATCTACGCTTGTAATCGTATTAATGTTTTCTATTAGAGCCCGACCGATAAAGTATTTTGAAGGCCGATACCGATACAAATATTTTTGGGTTTTAAAATCCGATATTCCGATATATCGGCCGATATTTTATTTATTTATTTATTTTTTTAAACTGGAGATGATTAGTCACAAATTTTGTCCTGCTTATTTGAGTTAAGAGAACTGATTGGGATGTTCTTTTAATTGTTATTCAAGCCATGTATGTCTCGTGACCAACTCAACGAGTGTTGCCAACAGGAACGGTGTAGAGCGCCCTCTGGTGGACAAACTATACAACTCCAACACTCATGACATGGTTCAAGCGTGTTTCATCCGTTTTCATTTTATTTTTGAAATATTCATTTATCGGCCATTATAACTGCCGTTACCGATAGTTTGGAAAATGCCTAATATCGGCCGATAATATCGGTCTGGCTCTGTTTTCTATACAGACTCAAAATCATTCTAGAATGAATCATTCTTCGTATTTTAATCTATATAGCAGAAAAATGAAATATCCCAATGTCAGTTTTGTCCAATATTGGACTCACCAGGAAAAGCATGGATAAACTTGTGCTCGTTTGATGTCTTGAATGTTTTTTTTTAATTATTATTATTTATAAGAGAACACAGTGACATAATCAATGCGGTTTCTTTTGGCTTTTCATTTCTGATTCTTTTTGAGAGATTTGTGTGCTTTTTTCTGAAGGATTACACTGTGCTGAAGCAGAGTAGTTTGTTTGTGGCGTAATAATAATAATACATTTTATTTAAAGGCGCCTCAAGGACACCGTACAAGAACACATAAGAAATTTAAAAGCGCCAGAGATACACAAACAACATTAAGAAAAAAAAGTGCAATGTGTTTTATTTGTTTATTACAGCATGATTGTGGCTCAGTGAATTCTCTGAGATTTTCATAGGGAGTTTAAAAGCACAGAATTACTGGCGAAAGTCATGGAAATTCATTGATCAAAAGGTGTGGAAACCCTTTCAGAATAAACATTTGTAATTTTTGGAGAGTTCTTGTGTCAAATTCCCAACTCCCAACCTATTCCCCAAATTTTTAGGATGTTTTTTTTTAGACTTTGTATTATACAGACTGTAGAGAGGAAAGTATAGGATTCAAAACTGCAGCTTTCACCATGATGTATGTCTCAAGATGTCAGGAGTTTATAGTCCAATAACTTTTAAAGTCCCCCTGTAGTCAATCATTTTATCCCTTAAAACTCATATTTGATCACCAGAATGACATATTAAAGTGTTTGTGCCTTGAATTTTTCTTCTCATGTCTTAAAATATCTTGAATGTAACTCGACACCCTTGCCTCATTTAGTATGCGCGGTACTATGAATATGCAAATAAGCCCCGCCTCCCATCACTCACTCACTCATAGATCCACTGGTTGGCGATCACACGTTGATCTGATTGGTTTCAAGGTCGTTTGTGACGTCAGAAACACCAGCGATTTCAAACCGTGTTTAGGGCCCTATGATTTCCGCGATCACGGAATCGCGGAATTGGCCAATTAACGCGGAATCTAGTGGAAGTGGAATTTTACATATTTGGTTCGAAATTCTGTTTTTATGTGGGAGAAGAACATATGTCTGATGAAAATGCAGACCGGGAGAAGCAAATCTGGGCGACACAACCCCCCACCCCGTCATTTCAGCTACAATGACGAAATCAAAACGATGAAAGCATGGCGAAGCGGCACACCGCGTCTGTCTATGAGGCACCGGACTGGACAAAAGCGAAGCAAACTCCGCGAACGACACTGGGCGAGAGAGAGTGTGACTTTATTTAAACTTATATAAACTAATATAATTTATATTACTGGACAGTTTAAAGTCCCCGTGAACCGGAAGTTGCAAACGACTTTTCTCCAGTGTTGTGACGTGTTTCCGAGAGAAACAGAATACTAAATGAGGCAAAATAGTGGGCGTGGCTTTTTTTTCCAACTAGCACCTGATTAGATCTAGAAAAATGGGTGTTTCATTCTGAAATGGAAGATGATGCAAGTTTACACACGCTGTCAATCAATGCTCGCTCGGCGCTCGCGAACACACAGCAGCTGTCAGTTGGAGGGGCGTGGTCATGGATGTTAAGGAGACACCCAAACCGTAAAGCCTACGTCATCGGGCAAGGTCCTCCAATGCAGAGGGGAGGGGCATTTTAAAAATTAAAAAAAAATTTTGTGTGGATTGTAGGGCTGGGTAATAAATATCGATTTCTCGATATTAATCGATTCTCATTTTTACGAACCGATATCGATTCTTAAATCTCAAGAATCGATTAGTCATCCTGTTTCATTTGAATGAATGGGACATTGTATCGCGGCTGCGCGAATCCAAAAAATCGCAATAATCTTTGTCCTTTATTACCATTGATATGAAACAAAGTCTCAATTTTCTAATTACGTCCATTTTCTTTAGAAATTCAAAAACATAAATAGCGTTTTGGCGCTGTGGCGTGAGATCGCTCTGGAGAAGCAGCAGCGCTGATCTCTCTTCCGGCTTAATAATACCAGTCACAGCGCCAAATAAACATGAATGAGCATCTGAAAGTGTGTTAAAGATAGAGTACAACTTATCGAAATCCGTATCATGTCACATTGATTCGCTCAATCAGCGTTTCAACCGTGGAAAGACGTCAGTTAAACAGCTTGTAATCAATGTATCGTCAAATTTACCTCAGAAAACCCACATAAACTCGTTAGTCAGCTAGAAAAAATAACTCTAGAGAGGAGCATTTTGCTAAATATATACACCATATTACATATGCATTATAATCTTAATGTTCTTCAATATTTAATGCATATTTGAATAAATCTGGCAAGTTTTTATGACAGCCACCATTTAAATGTTTGTATTTCATATTATCTTCTTATTATAAAAATAAATAAAAGTGTAATTTAGGTCTTTGTATAGCTACAAAACAGTTCATTATTACTTTCATATTAAGCTAATGAAGCCTATAGGCTACAACTAGACTCCCATAGTTTACAGCATTAGTTAAGAGATTTGATCTCCTTGAGAAAATTTTCCATTTATTGTAACTAATATCCAAAATAATCAATATTGAATTGAATCGAATCGGAATCGAAATCGAATCGATTTGCAAGCTTGTGAATCGAAATCGAATCGAATTGTGAAATTTGTCTTAATACCCAGCCCTAATGGATTGACTTGCATGTATGAATTGTTCACCACAAAACGATCAATTTAGGCAAACAAAGTAAGTATGGTCAATTTTGATTTCATGGGGACTTTAAAGCTCATAACCATATTTTGTTGTTACTTAAAGAGTGCAGTAATTTTAAGGTTGCATTAAAAAGGGAGGGCTAAGAAAATACACTCAGCTGAAAATTGCATTTTTAAGTTCACTTATTTGTTCTAAAAACTGTGATGACGTCACACAATAGCAGAATGCTAGCGTGTTTCTGCCAACAACGGCCTAACCTGTAAGAAATCAAAAGGACATAAGTACTCGTTCATTCGACTTTCGGCCTATAATCTATATTGAACTTGCGGAATCAACAACAAAATCTATGTTAATTTAACGACAAGCAGGTGAAAGAGACACATTTAGCCGTTTAGCCCCATAGACTCCCATTCATTCTGCTCTCGCTCATGATCACCTCCAGTGGAATTCTAATGAAACTGCAACCAAGGTGATACACAGGAAGTGCCAAGGCTCTCTGTTAGACAGGCTCTGGTGTGACTTTATTTAAACTTATATAAACTAATATAATTTATATTACTGGACAGTTTAATGCTCATAACCATATTTTGTTGTTACTTGAAGAGTGCAGTGTTATGTTGCTGCATCGTGCAGTATTTGTCCTGAAAAGGCTACCAAGTAAATGTCTGTATTACCTCAATAAATTTAAGGTTATTCCTATTTTATTTTTTATTTTTTAATACATTTTAATCATTAACTTTAAAAGCACACTCTTTTTGCGACTAAAATAACAGTCAATTCCCAAAAATTAAAACGGAAAAAATGGAATTTGGGAAAAAAATAAAACGGATTTCACAGTGCCCTACGTGTTTTTGAGACAATTGTGTATTTGAGAAAATACTCAGCAATGCTGTCGACTTATGAATTTACACACGGTTTCTCTAAAAGCACAACATTAACAGCTGGATTTTGACCTTTAACACTGTAATAAGTGTTCACTGTTCACCTGGACTAAATGTGAGTCAGCTGGATTTTAGCACAGACGTCACTCCACCGGTTGTCTGAATGTAGCATCTGTTGCGTTTCATTAAAAAGCTATTAAAAGCCCGAGGGCGATCTCGCCTCCAGCAGGACCGTCTCCATCCCTGTGGGATCACGTCTCTGTCGATACACCACTTCTCATCTCTCTCGACTGATTTGGATGAGCTTGACGTATAGGGTCTGATTGTCAACCATATATAACTGGAGAACATTCTGGATCCAATCTGACTTCTGACCTGCAAAGCTGGCTGGATCATAATCACGGTTCAGCGACTGGTTTCTCCCAAGGTTTTTTTTTCCTCCATTCTGTCACTGATGAAGTTTTGGTTCCTTGCAACGGTCGCCATTGGCTTTAGGCTTGCTTAATATTCAATATTATTGATCTGCCTTGATTGCAATGCACACAAGGTAAAAAAAATACTTGTTTTTCACTCTGCAGGAAATCCTCGGATGCTTTCCCCCATCGCAGGATGACCCTAACGCGGGAAAAGGGTCGACGCCAAGCAATTCGTGGACCGGCGTTCATGTTTAACGCTCGGGGAAGCAGCCTCACAGCCGAAGAGGAGCGCTTTCTAGACGCCGCGGAGTACGGGAACATCCCAGTGGTCCGAAAGATGCTCGAAGAGTCATCCACGCTCAACGTGAACTGCGTCGACTACATGGGACAGAACGGACTGCAGTTAGCCGTGGGTAACGAACACCTCGAGGTCACCGAGCTCCTCCTGCGACGAGACAACCTGGCCCGTGTGGGGGATGCCCTCCTGCTGGCCATTTCCAAAGGTTACATACGAATCGTGGAGGCCATCCTGGGACATCCGTCATTCGCGAGCAGCGAGCGATTGACCCGAAGCCCCTGCGAGCTGCAAGACGACGACTTTTACTCGTACGACGAGGACGGCACGCGGTTCTCGCCCGATATCACTCCTATCATCCTAGCCGCGCACTGCCAGAAATACGAAGTGGTGCACATGCTGCTAATGAAAGGCGCCAGGATCGAGCAACCGCACGACTACTTCTGCAAGTGTGCCGAGTGCACGGAGAAGCAGAGGAAAGACGCGTTCAGCCACTCGCGGTCGAGGATAAACGCGTATCGTGGACTCGCTAGCCCGGCGTATCTCTCGCTATCCAGCGAGGACCCCGTACTGACCGCGCTGGAGCTGAGCAATGAGCTCGCCAAACTCGCCAACATCGAAAAGGAGTTTAAGGTAGGAGGACTGGACCAACATGGTGATGTTTTTAAACGTGGACCATGTTATTTTTTGCGTTTTGATATTTATTTTTCCTTAAGGATTTTGCATAATTGTTTTATTGGCCACGTACACACAGCAACGGTTCGGGTAGTCGCAGCCACTTTTTAATTAAAAGAGCGAATCTATTAAATTTTTGATGTCACTATTATGTTTTCGTCCAACGTAACTCGCAATTTATAATAGAAAAGTCCGAATTTCGAGATATAAACTATATAGGTTGTGAGGTAAACTTGTTTATATCTCACAATTCTGAGTCTGATTTACTGTAATAACTTGCAATTTGCGAGATAAAAATTTGCATGAAGTCACGCTTATGTTTGCATCCAAAATTGCGAATTTAACTTATGCTCAGTGTTGGGTATAACTAATTACTAAAGTAATTAGTTACTGTAATTTAATTACTTTTCCCTTGAAAATGTAAAGTAAGGGATTACTCTTCATTTATCTGTAATTTAATTACAGTTACTTCTGATGTAATTGAGGTAAATACTGTGTAAAGATCAATCTGATCTCACAGCGATTCGTACGCATTTTATATGTCTAAATATTACGACCGCACTCGTACAAATTCATATGAATTATTGTAAAATATTTATGAAAAAAGTGTGAAATGTCATGAGATCAGACATAAAACAATAGTGGGTTTAACATCAAAATGTATCTGATGTTAAAGTATGTTTTTATAATGTAACCTTCTCCACCTTGGTCAGTTTCAGGATAATTCATGCAATTTTATGGTATTTATTTGAAAGAATTAAAACAGATTCATGTCTATCCTTGTATTATTCAGCTGGTTGAGATTGATATGGGATTTTGAAAGTAATTAGTAATTAAAAGTAATTAAATACTTTTTAGAGAGAGTAATTAGTACAGTAATCTAATTACACTGTTGAAGAAGTAATTAGTAACTAGTAATTAATTACTTTTTTAGAGTAACTTACCCAACACTGCTTATGCTTAACTTTTGGGATTATCGCATGAAAATAAAAGAATAAAGCAACGTTTCCATCGAGTGATGCGAAGAAAACAAAATCGTCACTTCCTAGTAAACTGACGCTAAATATCACTCGCGTTTTTTTATGCGCATCGAGGAATTGATTCGGTAAATGTGATTTCATCATACTTTATGCACATGTTTTCTTATTGGATGAAGTTTATGCCACTCAATTGAGCGCATATGTTTTTTTATGTGCTTTTTTAGATTTTATGTTTCCATCCATGTTTTTTTTATGCGATAAAAATACGTTGATGGAAACATAGCTATTGACAGTCGTGAAAACATTGTGTAGCAATTTGATATACTATAATAGTCTTTGTTAATATTTTTATTTATATATATTAATTTTATTTTTACAAAATTTTTGGTTGTGTTTGTCTTTTTTTCAGAGTTATTTCAACTCGATCTCTCGGGGAAAAAACAATTATTTTACGAGGTGGCGATTTCATGAAGCTAATTGCAACTTTTTATCTCGCAATTTTTACTTTTTTCCCCCTCAGAATTGCATGATCTAAACTTGTAATTGCAAGTTATAGTTTTGTTTTTTAAATAGAAAAAAAAGTAGAAAAAGTAAATAGAAAAAAAAAGTAGAATTGCGTGTTGTAATGTCAGAAATGTGAGATATAAACTCAAAGAAAAATGTATAACTCTTATAACTCGCAATTTATAATAGAAAAGTCTGAATTTTGAGATTTGTAAGAAAAAAAGTGAGAATTGCAAGTTGAAAATTGTGAGGTAAACTTGCAATTGCGATATATTGTTTACATCTCACAATTTTGACTTAATAAATCAGCCACAAATTCGCCAACGTGTCATTGCCATGAGATTGTGCTGCCTATTTTTTTTATCCAATTCCCACATATAAATGACACTTCTGACCTTCAACTTTTTGCATTTATCGCAGCAGCCAAAGTGTTTTTTCCTTTACTGTCGCATAAAACCGAAATCGGTTGAGAATATCTAACCCTGCGCCTGTAAAACGTTTATTTTTTGTTGCACAACAGACGAATAAAACACTAAATACATTGGAGTAACATTTTTATTTTATTTTTAGATATTAATGTTTTACCGTGATGTCCGATTCATAAACATATGACTCTTTTGAGTTGGTTTTGATGAATCAAACAGATCGCGAATCAGTGAATCGTTCAGAGATGACAAATGACTCGTGCCGTGTGAACGTGGCCACTCTTTCTCCAGCAGCATTTTGTTGTGTTCATTTCCTTCTCCATCCCAAACTCTCTCAGAATCATTCATCTTATATTTGCATCTTTAATCTTGACATTTATCTCCATTTTAACAACATTTTTTAACTTCTGTTGCGTGTGTGTTGCCGCCGTCGACAGGATAAAAAGAACCGTAATAAAGAGACATCGCAGCACAATGGCTTCACTCTGGTAAATATGTTTTCCTACATTCACTAACAGTAAATGTCATGCTTGCTGATTCAGCTTAAGTGAAGGTTAGACTGTCTGTCGGCGTATCTGCTTGTCTGTCTGGACAACTGAATCGCTGTCCATTTGGATCAGTGCGAGTCAGAGATTCACTTCAGATAAACTGAGCTCTCTCTTCAGCTCTGTACAACAGCTTCTATTTCAGACTGAATTATGAATTATGTCATATTTTATTCTGCTGCAGATCTCATGTGTGTATTCAAAGTTCACTGATTCACTGAAAACACTGATAGATAGATAGATAGATAGATAGATAGATAGATAGATAGATAGATAGATAGATAGATAGATAGATAGATAGATAGATTTGTGATTTGTTATTTGTTCGTGATATTTGCATATGAAGAGTTCAGATGCAAAAGCCTCTAAGTGCCATTTGAATTTTTCTTCTAAAATGACCATTTTTATCAAGCTTGTATATTTAAGTTCAGTAATTTCACTTAAATGACAATTAATAGGTAATTTTTATTGCCATTTAAGTGAAATTACTGAACTTAAATATACAAGCTTGATAAAAATCATCATTTTAGAAGAAAATTTCAAATGGCACTTAGAGGCTTTTGCATCTGAACTCTTCATATTTAAATCGTCACAAAGGCGGTACAACATTATGCAGATTTAAATGTATAAGAATCAAACATCTGAATGCATTACAGTAAGGAGAATTTCGAAATATTTTATGATTATAATATTTTAAATATAATATTATGTGCATTTATTTCTTTTGATTGGGTGACTTTGGATGTGTTCTTTTGTGAGATCCACCATAATATTGCTTTAGTTCTTGGTGTGCTGTGCACTCTGATAACGTCATGATGTCTGGGTTCAACATATGGTCAGTGATATTGCTTTCATCACGCTGATAAGGGGTCTGTTGTCGTCCTGGTGGTGTGAGGAGGTGTAATGAATCCCACAGAGAACAATAAAACACACAGCGTGTCATGTTTTAAACAGAACCTCAGCAGCAGTGCATGCTGGGAGATCACACAGATATGGAGGACTACAAACTGTTTGATTATGCTTGACAATTATGGTTTTTAAACAAAGCAAAGACACATTTGGTCTCGTGGGTTCAGTGTGAGGTATTGGCTTTTCTGCTTGGTAAAAGATTTATTCTGTGTAATTCGGTCAGAGAATCACCCAGGATGATTCACATGAACACAAGTGAATCAATCTAGAGTTCTAGAAAACACTTCATTGCTATTGGAAATAATTCAGTTAAGACTCCATCACTTAATTAATTTCACATCACTTAATTCATTTCAGAGATTTATTAATTTCAGTATATTTGATTTTTTTTTTGTTTCAAATAATACGCACAAGTGATTCATTTACATTAAGCCCAGTAATACATATCATAAATTGTGTGATGTGTATTTGAACTGATTTCTGTTGTTTTATGGTGTGATTTTAATGATTGTGTAACTCTTTTCTGTGCCAAAGTCTTTTCTAACCATGTAAAAAATATTAACTGGACCCAAAAATGATTTATGTACTTTACTTAACATATGAATATCAGTAGATTTAAAACCTTTTTTTCTAAAATTGTAGAACATGAAGGGGTTTGTTCCATCATGGGGTAATTTTATATTTAGTTTTAATTAATTAAGTTAAATTTTATGAATTACGCAGCTTGTAAAAATAGTTTGTTACTAGAAAATATTGAAATAAGCCGTTAATCCTGAATGTATCATACATTCATTCAAGGAATTCTAAAATTAAGCATTGTGTTAGTTTGTTACACTCTTAGAAGAAAAGGTTCTATATAGAACTATAAAAGGTTCTATCAGCGCTACGTATTTGGAACCCCTAAATTTGGTTCTATACACTCTTAAAAAAGGGTTCCTCTGGGTTCTATATAGAACCCTGGGGTTCTGTACTTGGCCAATAGAACCTTTTACCAAAAAAATGGTTCTATATAGAACCATTTTGGAGTTCCATATATGAAGCGGGGGATGGAACCATTTCTGGTTCTAATTAGAACCATTTCTTCTAAAAGTGTAGACTTCAAACATAATAAATCTGTATAAATGTCCAAATACTTTTGGTGGTCAAATCAGGTTTTGAATGAACATGTGAAAAATGGTCTAGACTTTCGTTAATGTTTTGGTATCAAGAATGATTTACTATTCCAATTTTCTTAACCTCTTAAGCGGTGGGCCCAAATCCATTACATTTTAAAATCAGTAGGATCATACTAAACCTAAACTAATCTTGACAAACTATATATCATTTGAAAGCTTACAATGGTGATTGATTTTCAAAAGAAATTACAGAGGAGTCGTAATGTATCAATTTGCAACAATAATATTTTCATACTCCTGAGGCGTGTTTAGACCTTTATTTTGAAATAGTGATCAAATCGTGAAAGAAGGGTAGAAACCTCAGTTTGTTTTAATGCCAAGAGTTCAAAACAACATCCATTCAATTATTTTAGGAAAAAAAGGTCTGAAATGTTTTAAATATAAAGAAAAAAATTATAGTTTCCCCATTTGTGATGTGGCAGGAAGCTGTAACACACATACTTGTTCTTTTTATGTGTTTATTGGAGGTTGAATTCATATCAAAATCTGCCAAATTCTCATATTACTTCTGAATAGGATTTCTACTTCATAAATTGTATAAAAATTGTGGAAATTATGGTTCATATCACTCAAAACACATATGGAAATGGAGGCGCCCTTATATGGGCAGTCTAGTTGTGCCCTAGTGGAAGTGTTCGGTACTGCGCCCAACACACTCTCACTGAAAGCTCATTTTTTGAGATATCAACCTAAAATTTAGATTTTTGGCTTTGATTTTTTTTGCAGTTTTAGAGTTTTGAAATATATATATTTTATATAAAATATGAATAATTCAATTCGAATTCTTAATTTATTTCACTTCTACAAAAATCTGCCAAATGTCTTCTTTAAACAGGATATATTCCAACGCATTCTTAAATTGCAACCATTTAAGTTCGAAATATGCATTTTCATGTATATTCAAAAAAAGTGGGGTGACAAAACATTGATTTAGCCACAACCAACGATAACTGTAGTGTGATCACAATCACAAACTGAGCCGTGTTCCCTTTGGGAAGAATTGTGTTAATCAGAAAATGTCTTTCTTTTTCCAAGAGAAATAAAACAGCTGTTTTTGCACCGTGAGTGAACTTTGATGGATTCTGACATGTATGTGCTGTTGAGTCAGATGTTGTAGTGGTTGTTTGAGTCTGACAACCTTTCCAACCGAAAGGCCCCTGTGGATGGCTTTTTTTCTCATGTTCATCTCTCTGCAGTGTGTAATGTTGGTGTGTGTTCAGTTCTTCTCTATATGAGTGTCAGTGTTCCTGAACTCCTGAAACGCCTCCATTGTAGTCTGGAGTTTCTCCCGGGAACGATCACGTCACAATATTCCTCATTATAATAATTCATGCGCAGAATAAAGGGGCGGGGCCTGGTTGAGTTAGTTAGTAGTGTGTTAAACTGGCGGTTATGAGAAGGGGCGGGACTTTCCCAAACACACTCAAAGCGCTCGACCAATCACAGCACACTGATCCAGCCGACCAATCAGAGCACAGTGTGCTTTCAGAAGGAGGAGACAGGAAGTAAACAGAGCGTTACTGACAGACTGGGAAGAGAGGAGCCGCAACAATGGAGAATATGAGGAGAATAATCTAGTAGAGCCTGAAACACATCAAGAGTGTAAAAGGGCGTAATATGCCTCTTCAAACATCTCATCTGCTCTTTCTCTGCTTCTCCACAGAATGACTACAGAAAGCTGTCTATGCAGTGTAAAGACTTTGTGGTCGGCGTTCTGGATCTGTGCCGAGACACCGAGGAGGTCGAGGCCATCCTGAACGGGGATATATCGGCCGAGCTGGAGGAAGGCCAGCATCATCGCTCACTGCTCAGTCGAGTCAAACTGGCCATTAAATACGAGGTTAAGAAGGCAAGTGTCCGTTTAATGATGCAAAATGATGGCATATTACAACAATATTATAAAGTAAAATAGTTAGGTGTCTTTTACATAATATTAATAAAGAAAAATAAAAAATTAACAATAATATAATAGATAAAAAAAACAGGCACAAGTCAATTCAGTCACTTAAACAATTAACAAGAGTTGGAAATAGTCATGTATATAAGAGAAGCAAATTATGGTATAAAATTATGATGGTTTAACGGGAAGAAAATGTGAGTGAAAATGTTGGGAATCAAGCTATTTTATATCCTTTATAGCTCAGAGTTTGAAATAAAGGATATACTAAAAGTATTCACAAAAACAGTTTACACTTTTAAGGATGTTTAGATAGTTTTACTGAAACATATATATATATATATATATATATATATATATATTATGTAAACACACATATATTATGTAAAAACAACTTTTATTTTGGATTAATCTTTGCACAGCCTTAATTTTGTATTAAGAAAGAGCACATTAAATTGATCAAAACAAGTGATATTAAATAGATTTATAATGTTATAAAAGATGCTATTCTTTAATTTTCCATTCATTAAACAATTCTGAAAAAATATATGTTTTCCACAAAAATATGAAGCGGCAAAACTGTTTCTAACATTGGTAGTAATAAGTACCATTATCAATGATTAAGTACTGATAATAATTGATCATCAGATTATCATATTAGTGATTTCTGAAGGATCATGTGACACTGAAGACTGGCGTAATGATGTTTGATCACAGAAATAAATGACACTTTACAATATATTCACATAGAAAACAGTTTTTTTAAGTTTTAATAATATTTCACTATATTTTTACTATATTTTTTTAAATCAAATGCCGTGTTGGTGAGCAGAAGAGTTAAAAACATCCAAAAATTGTATGTATTTATGTATTTTTTGCTGCCGTATGTACTTTCAGTCATTGAATGCATATATGGCAGCAAAAAAAATAAAGAAAGACGAATTTGAATTTCAATGTTAATCATTGCACAAATATAGTTTGTGCAACTATAATGATGCACAGATTACACTTCACTTTTAATGATGTTTTAACAGGAAAACAAAACTTATTGTCAAAAAAATGATTTATTAATATGTATTTAGTTTGCTCCAGAACCCTTTTGTGTATTCAAAGATCATCAATGCACAAAAAAAAAAAATGCTCAAAGCGAATATAATGTTGCATAATTGGGTAAATCTCATGCTCACACGTCTCGTACTAACCACAGTATGCATCGCTGAAGATTGCATGTGTAAAATAACCTTGTGATAAGTGTTTTTGAAAACATTATTTAGGCTGCTGTGATTTATAGTCTAGTTTCTTCCGAGGACATGATTTACCTTCCCTGAAATCCTGTGTGGAGGACGTCTGAAACACACTGAGAATATAATGACGAGAAGTAGATAAAGAGGGACACAATTAATCACGTGTGTTTTATTGTGGAAGTGTGACTAATCCTCTTTGTTTAATCACGGGACACACGCGTCGTCCACTCCTCCAAACAGGCTAACACACGCTCGGATGAAGTGTTAATCAGGCTAACAGCGCCCAGCCACCCTGACATAAAGTGTCATTTAAAGATGAGATTTCTAGAGCCCTGAACGCTCCCGTGAGGGCGAGGAGTGTGTGAGGCTCCGGCTCGCGTTAGGAAATGAGTTGGGAGTCAGCCGTCCGCATTACGATGATTACTTCAGTGGTCGCTTCATGCCTGAGAAGTGTTAAATTAAAAGTCATGAAGCGATTGCTTACTTTCTATGAGATTAACTCTGCTGGCTGGTTGTATTGTCTGTTCAAAAAAGAAATATTTAAATGGGTGAATCGTACTGCGATCATTAAGCTCTTCGGTGATCCGTATTGAGACTGATGCAGAATTTTAAAAAGCATGCTGCTAAATTATTATCTTTGATGATATTTTATAGGATTTGGCCCACTTAAGGGACGTTTAAAGTTATTAATGAAATCTGCCATCAAATCTAACACAGAGAGCAAAGCACAGTTATTCCGAATGTGATTATTTGCAATAACTACGATATTTTTAAGATTTTATTCTTATTTAAATTCGTGTGCTGGGGTATAAAAAGAAGAGTGTAAGAGTAATATTTTGATAATTATTACATTTGTTTACAAAGCTCTTAAAGGAAGTCATGCAATTTATTTGTTGAAATCAGTTTTGATAAAGTTACTATTGGTGTTTTATTGGCATGATTGAATGTCACAATAACAAATAAGAATAAAATAGAATTTAAATTAGGGGATTTATAGTTTCATATGTTAGGGCTGTCAAACGATTAATCGCGATTAATCGTATCCAAAATAAAAGTTTGTATTTACATAATAAATGTGTGTGCTCTGTGTATAATTATTTAATATAAATAAACGCACACATGCTTGTATATATTTAATAAATATTTTCATGTATATACTATAATTTATATTTTATATAAATATAAATATTCTATATATAAATAATATTTTTTTCTTAAATATACAAGCATGTGTGTGTATTTATTTATATATATATATATATATATATATATATATATATACAAAATAATTATACACAGTGCACCCACATTTATTATGTAAACACAAACTTTTTGGATGCGATTAATTGCGATTAATCGTTTGACAGCCCTAACATATATATATATGTTAGTACTGTCAAACGATTAAAATTTTTTAATCGCGATTAATCGCATTATTGTCATAGTTAACTTGCGATTAATCACAATTAATCGCGCATTTTGATCTATTCTAAATGTCTCCTGATTTATTTTTGTCCCATTATTTTTTTCTCTCATTTTAATGCTCTTATCAACATGGAAAAGTGGATCGGCTTGCTTTGTGCAATTGTTTTTTTATTGAAAACAACATTGGCAATACTGTGATACTCAGTTATTATAGTGATTATAGTATAGTCTCATTTTTGGCATTGTGAGGTTTCCAGGGTTGTGCAGCTGAAAAATCTGTTATTGTCTAAATAAGTGGAAAAATAAAGTGTATAATGTGCCTCTCTGGTGCAGCAACCTGTGTGCCCTTATTTACAGCCAATCAGATCAGCTCTTTGCCAGGCTGTTGAGAGAGCCATTTTTATGTGAGTGTAACATGAGAGGAAGACGAATCCTCGGGATGCTTTTCAATGGTCTGGGTCACCATTGTTTGGATTCGCTCCGAGAAGCATTTACCCATCAGCAGAAACACCGAACCTCGACGGCTGCTTTTGACAAGACCAATGCATCTCAATTCCTCTCGCACACACACTCCGGGAGACAGAGAACCATCTGCCAACATCTTCATGACCTTGCTGTGATGTTATTCAGAAAAAGTGTTGGAGGTAAACTTTTCAGAAAATAAGCTGATTTTTGAAAACAAAAATGGGAATCTGTCCTCTTAGCACGAAACTTTTCACTTGCACCAGCTCTGTTAACGATCTAAGCACAAGGTCTCAAGAGAACGGCGTAAAAGCACTTAGAGCGTGTACTAGGGCATGTCCGAATCCACGTTTTTGGCGGGAAAAATGTTTATCGTGCAATTTATACGCGAAAAGTAGTTTTTACGTTCATAGGAAACGCACTTTGTGTAATATACGTTTGGTTAGGATTATGGCAAGCCAAGAGGTTCAGAATAACTTCATAAATTAATCGCGTTTACTGCCAAACAGTTATTAACATATAGTAAGGATGAGCACGATGTTTAGCTAATTGCAAGCTTGTTTCAGAAATGGTGACAATTTTTTTCCATCATTATTGAACATCATTATAGGAGTATTAAGTTGAATGAGTTAGAATTAAATGTTTAATTAATCATTAGAAAATAGACATTAAGAGAATAAATCGTTATGCAAGTACTTTTACTTTTAATACTTAAAGTACATTTAAAATCAGGTACTTTTTACTTAATGGTTGTCATTGTGTTACTTGTAATTTTACTAAAGTAAATATTTATCTGGATATTTGTACTTTTACTTAAGTACAAATAAGTGTACTTAAGTGTGTGTGTGATAGTGCCTATAGACTTTAACAACCATCAGCCGTCTTTAATGCTGTAGAGAGATGCTTGTGGGTGGAAGGAGATGTTGTGACAGTGATGGTTGTGTTGTAATAAACCGGTTTGTCCCCTCAGGCCACACTCGCTCAGATGGGAAAGTCTGGTTCTCGCTGTAGCTCGAGGGCATCTTTTTACAAATGACTGAGTGAAAGAAGTGCCACAGGTGACGTCTCCACGCTCGTTTAGTGAATTACACTAATGTCTGGTGATTCTTCTCATGGGATTTAAAGTATTTTGTCTCCGTTATTTAGGGCGGGTGCCGGCGTTTAGTGTGATGCTGTTTGACTGAATGGTAAAACAATATACTGGAACAAATTATTGTGAGCATAATAAACCAAATATAAGATTTATATCATATGATGTAATTAAGCTGTATCACACACGAGTGCAGTTATTCCCCCCGAATGGCACGAGTGCAAATGTGACGCTGATTTCAATAAATAAGTTAATATTGCATTATATTTTAGACACAATATTGTCTTTTTTTTTGTTGCCTATAAAGCCGTAGCAGAACGACTGTGTTCTCCGTGCTACACAATGGAGCTTCTGAATGAATTCGCGTTTTGAACGAATCGGGTGAACCAATGATTCATAGATCCATTCATTAAGAGAGGCATTTACTTAATTCCTTAATGAATCTGCGGTTCGAGTAAATCAATCGGGTGAATTGATTCAAATATTGGCTCATTAAGAGAGGCATTTACTTAATTACTTAATGAATCTGCAGTTCGAGTAAATCAATCGGGTGAATCGATTCAATGATTCATTCATTAAGAGAGCCATTTACTTAATTCCTTAATGAATCTACGGTTCGAGTGAATCAATGATTCATTCATTAAGAGAGTCATTTACTTAATTCCTTAATGAATCTGTGGTTTGAGTGAATCAATCGGGTGAATCGATTCAATGATTCATTCATTAAGAGAGCCATTTACTTAATTCCTTAATGAATCTACGGTTCGAGTGAATCAATGATTCATTCATTAAGAGAGTCATTTACTTAATTCCTTAATGAATCTGTGGTTTGAGTGAATCAATCGGGTGAATCGATTCAATGATTCATTCATTAAGAGAGTCATTGACTTAATCTTTAATAAATCTGTGGTTCGAGTGAATCAATCAGGTGAATTGATGATTCATGATTCATTTATTAAGAGAGCCATTTACTTCATTCCTGAATGAATCAGCCGTTTCAATTAATCGAATGAATGAATGATTCAATGACTTCCTCGTTCAGACATTTACCGCCAGTCTTATTTAGAGTAGGCCTATCATTTAATTAAAAAACAAATAACCCATATTAATAAAAAAAACTTAAAGGTATAGTTCACCCAAAAACTCATAATCTACTACATAACAGTTTATGTGTAAAAAAATCTGTGTTGAATCAAATAAAACATTTTAGTTACTTTTGAAGTACTTTTAAAGTCTATTTAATGCTTTTCTCATTTAACACAATAATGACTTTAAATAATAATTTGAGGGTAATTTAATCTGTGATTAATTTGTGAATAATTCGATTAATTCATTGCCACATTGAGTAATTAAATAGCCTTAAAATCATATTTTTTTAATCGTTTGACAGCCCTATATACACTTGCACAACCGTTAAATATTTTCACATTTATTTTGTAATGTTTTTTGAAAGAAGTATCTTATGCTCACCAATTCATTTATTTCATCAAAAGGATTAATAATGTGAAATATAATTTATATTGCAGTTTAGATGCTACATGGTACTTCCAATAAACGTTATAATTTACATTTTGTTTTTTACAGCAAACTAGTCATAAATGTGCAGATAATGCATGAATAGTTATGAATATGCTAAATACTGTTTAAATGAATCAGAATGCATTGAAAACTGATAGTCCCCTTTTTTTCAGTCATATAATTGTGGCCTGTTATTCATAGGCGTTCTTTCGTCCTGAGTTCATTCTTTCATTTAATTATGTGGATGTATTTTCAAGTCATTTATTCTGAGCCTCGTAATTTATGGCAGGAAGGGGTTTATAGGACAGCCGTGAAATTAACACCTGTTTTTCTCTGGGGATTGAAATTAATTAACCTACTACCTTAATACAGACCGTCCGTCACACGGGAAGTGGCGGTGTGTGTGTGTGTGTGTGTGTATGTGGCCCAGAAAACACATGTTGGATTGGACACCTGGGGTGGAATAGAGATAGTTTTATTAACTTTGTTTGAAACAACTAAAATAAACTTCTCATAACAGGCATCTTTAAAAAATCGGTGAATGATTTCAGCCATTTTACTAACTAAGTATTGACATACATATATATATATATATATATATATATATATATAGAATAAGTTAACACACCCATACTAAAGCTGACTAAAAAGATGAATAAAAAAAACATCTTTTGGAAATTGATCTTAATGTCTTATTTTAAAAAAAAATGAGGGGAAATCCAGCTTTTAAAGACACCAATTTTCTTTTTGAATGAACAATGTATTATACATTTTTGGTTTGATTTGCTTTGAGAGATAATCTTATGGAAATACCCCACGTCGATCTCCAAAATAAAAGTTTGTGTTTACATAATGTATGTGTATAGTTATTGTGTATATATAAATACACACACATGCATGTATAAATGTAACAAAATTGTGTTATTTATATATAAAATATTTATATCTATATATAATATAAATTATGTATAAATACATGCAAATATTCCTATTAGGGCTGTCAAACAATTAATCGCGATTAATCGCATCCAAAATAAAAGTTTGTGTTTAGATAATATATGTGGGTGCGCTGTGTATCATTATTTTATATATATAAATATACACACATGCATTTATATTTATATATAAAATAAATTGTGCATAAATCTATATACAGTATATACATGAAAATATTTCTTAAATATATACAAACATGTGTGTGTATTTATGTATATAAAATAATGATACACAGCGCACCCACATATATTATGTAAACACAAACTTTTATTTTGGATGCGATTAATCGCGATTAATCGTTTGACAGCCCTAATTTCTATATACATGCATGTGCAATTAATCGTTAAATCAAAAATTTTATTAATCAAAAATAAAATTTTGTGGTTACATAATATGTGTGTGTACTGTGTATAATTATCTTATATACATAAATACACATACATGCAAGTATGCAAGTATATATTTAAGAAATGTTTACATGTATATACTGTATGTATATTTATTCATAATTTGTATTATATTTAAATATAAATATTTTCTTAATATTTGTTATAATATTCTGTGTGTTTATGCATACAAGATAATTATACACAGTACACACACATATATTATGTAAACACAAACTTTTATTTTGGATGCGATTAATCGAGATTAATCGTTGACAAGCACTAATATATATATATATTAGGGCTGTGCAAAAGTTAATTGCGATTAATCGCATCCAAAATAAAAGTCTGTGTTTACATAATATATTTGTGTGTGCTGTATATAATTATTTTGTATATATAAATACCTATGCATGCATGTATATATTTAAGAATTATTTGCGCTTAAATTGTGTATATATTTATAAATACATAATCTATATAATATAAATATAAATATTTTTAATATGAATAACACATTTTCTTAAATATATACATGCATGTGTGTGTATTTATATATACAAAATAATTATATACAGCACACACAAATATATTATGTAAACACAGACTTTTATTTTGGATGCGATTAATCGCAATTAATTTTTGCACAGCCCTAATATATATATATATATATATATATATATATATATATATATATACAGCTACTTTAGCATGAATAAGATCTTTTGAGATCAGCACTGGCCACTGTCCTTCTGTTCTGGACATGAGTAATGCATGTTGTCTCTAAGTGAATCTTTCAGTGATTCCACATAACATAATAATGAGCAGAACCCTTTCGCGCGCCGTCCGCTCCGGATGAGTTATGTCTGCTGTGGCGTCTCCATGGTGTGTTGCTATGGTGACGTCTTGAGCAAACTTCGCAAGATACCATCGTCGCATCGTCTCATATTTCAGTGTTTATAGCCGAGACAGAATTTTTTGTGGTGTTAAACAGCTAATTTTAACAAGTTTGCATTTTTTTATGTGGCTGCAACCAGTGTTTGGTGTAACTAATTACTGTAATTTAATTACTTTTCCCTTGAAAATGTAAAGTAATGGATTACTCTTCATTTATCTGTAATTTAATTACAGTTACTTCTGATGTAATTGAGGTAAATAATGTGTACAGATCAATCCAATCTCACAGCGATTCGTATGCATTTTATGAGGTGTCTAAATATTATGACCGCACTCGTACAAATTCGAATGAATTATTGTAAAATATGCATGAAAAAAGTGTGAAATGTCATGAGATCAGACATAAAACAGTAGTGGGTTTAACATCAAAATGTATTGTCTGATGCTAAAAAGTATGTTTTTATAATGTTGGTCAGTTTAAGGATAATTGATGCAATTTTATAGTATTTATTTGAAAGAATTAAAACAGATTCATGTCTATCCTTGTATTATTCAGCTGGGTGAGATTGATATGGGATTTTGAAAATAATTAGTAATTAAATACTTTTTAGAGAGAGTAATCAGTACAATAATCTAAGTACATTGTTGAAGAGGTAATTAGTAACTAGTAATTAATTACTTTTTTAGAGTAACTTACCCAACACTGGCTGCAGCAAAGTTTCTTCTGCTCACCAAGGCTGCATTTATTTGATCAAAAATACAGAAAAAATGTGAAATATGAGTTGTTTTCTATGTGAATATACAGTGAAGTTTCAGCATCATTACTCCAGTCTTCAGTGTCACATGATCCTGCAGAAATCACTGGAATATGAGGATCATATAGTTGTGCTGCTTTGTTTTTGTGGAAACTGTAATGCTTTTTTTCAGGATTCATTGATGAATAGAAAGTTTAAAAGTACAACATTCATTTTAAATATAAATCTTTTGTAACATCATAAATGTGTCACGTTTGATCAATGTAATGCGTCTTTGCTAAATAATAAAAAAAGTGAAGAGTGGTGTAACTTTAACTGTCTGTTTCTTCAGTTTGTGGCGCATCCGAACTGTCAGCAGCAGTTGTTGACGATCTGGTACGAGAATCTGTCCGGTCTTCGGGAGCAAACCATTCCCGTCAAGTTTCTGGTGGTTTTGGTGGTGGGACTGGGACTCCCCCTGCTGGCTGTGGGGTATTGGTTCGCCCCGTGCAGTAGGGTAAGACGCTAGAATACTTGATTCTAATTGGTCTGATCCCAATTAACATTCACTGAAAACATAAACACACTCATCCGGGTTACAGAAGTCAGTACGCTTGCTAGTGAGCCAATAAAATATAAAAAAATCAGTGGAATCAGTATTTTGTGTGCAATTATTTAATTATGCCGTCCATAATAAATAGCCACGTTTAAAGAAAGGGAATTTTTCCCAGAATTGCATGATATAAACTCATAATTGCAAGTTATATGTCACAGTCACATTTGCGTGTAGAAATATCCATGTCAGATTTGTGAGATAAAAAGACTTTAATTTTTTTTAAACAAGCTTCCATATGCTCCTGAGTGCTTTTAGAGGAAAAAGCTGTTTATAAATGCTGGTCTAGGACCAGTTTTCTCTGTAATAAAAGATTATTGGCGAAACTCTTTTTAATGATAATAAATAAGTGTTGTTACACTGTAAAAAAATATTTTCAAGAACATATTTTCTCTTGTCATATCAACTTTATGATAATTTATTTAGTTGAGATAACTTATTATTTTGAGTTTCTGATGATTAAATTAATCTCCTTCATTGTATTAGTTCAATCAACTTAAAATTTTAAGGTAACCCAGGTTACTCACTTTTTTAAGTTAAACCAACAATATTTTTTTTACAGTGTAGTAATCACATTTTTTCTTTTGTCAAATCAACTTAAATAATTTATTTAGTTCAGATAACATATAATCTTGAGTTTCTGATGATTAAATCATTCTCATTCATTGTATTAACTCACTTTTTCCTGTTCAATGAACTTACAATTTTAAGGCAACCAGGTTACTTACTTTTTTAAATTAAACCAACAATATTTGTAAAGTGCATATCCTCATGGTGTTGGTTCACCCTCCGCCTATGATCAGAAACTTCATATTTGGTGTTGTTTTAATGTAGATTTTGGTCTATTTCTGTGTGATGTCATTGTTTTGGTGACTGTCTGTTGTGTAGATCATAAAATAAGTGTGCAAAATGTGAAATCCCCCCCATTCTATACGGTGAATATACAGGGCTGTGTATTCCCTAGTGGCTGGAAAACATTATTTCAGACATAATTACTTTTTTGCATTTGGATATACATTTAGACAAAGTTAAAAAAAGCTTAAAAAATTCACGTTTATTTCATCATTACTTGCTGTTGTGTTTCAAAAAGTAAATCCTTCCCTTTTAATCACCGTAGTGAGTGTGTGTTTGTTATTAGACGTATTTGTTAATCTGCTCTTCCGTGTTTTCTCAGCTTGGTAAAATACTACGCAGTCCTTTTATGAAGTTTGTTGCTCACGCGGCCTCCTTCATCATCTTCCTGTGTCTGCTGGTGTTCAATGCGTCCGATCGGTTTGAGGGAATCACGACCCTTCCCAACGTCACCGTGACGGACTACCCGCTCCAGATCTTTAGAGTCAAGACCACACAGTTCTCCTGGACGGAGATACTGATCATGGTCTGGGTTGCAGGTAATGCACGACATCAGCATATGCAATTTTTAATTACACTACATGAAGATTTAGACATTTGATGAGAAATTCATCTCATTACTGACTTGGAAAAGCAATTGAGATATTGACGAGATCTCATTTGTGATTTTTTTTTTCATGCATAAAATAGTCAGTTTTAGTAGCCTAGGACATTTAATTAAGAGACTGATCTATCATGTGTCAGAAATAGAGTTCCTCACTCCAGGAACGATCAGGACGGTCAATGAACCTCTCGATTGTTTCGTCCTGTTGAGACTGACAGAGAGAGAGAGAGTTTGAGTGCATTAGAGCCGGTGATCTCTGAAGTGAATGAAAATGATGTGTTTTCTTAAACACTTGTCTAAAAAATAGTGTCGCTTCCGACATTGCGACAGTTTTCAGTAGCATGACCGAACATTGCTCATCCGTTTCCAAAACCGTGAAGCTTTTTCTAATCTGCTTTCCTACAGCAAGAACTGTGAATCATTTTAGTGAATCAGTTCATTGGGAAAGTAACCATTTGAATCAGAAGTTCAAAATGTTCAGTTTTGTCCTTTCATGGCTTTAGTTTTAACATATTTCGTTTAATCACTAGATTATGAATTGAGTTTTTTTTTTCATTATTTACTGTGATATGTTCAAGATTAATTTGTTATTTTTGCACTGATAAATATTGTAGAATAAACAGGTGAAATTTGAAAAATTTGAATATGATGCAAAAGTTTATTTATTTCAGTAATTCAACTTAAAAGGTGAAACTAATATATTATATAGACTCATTACATGCGAAGTGAGAAATTTCAAGCCTTTATTTGTTATAATTTTGATGATTATGGATTACAGATATGAAAACCCCTGCAATATGAAAGTAAAAATTAGAGTATTGTGAAAAGGTTTTCATATCTGTAATCCATAATCATCACAATTATAAGAAATAAAGGCTTGAAATATCTCACTTTGCATCTAATGAGTCTATATAATATATTAGTTTCACCTTTTAAGTTAAATTACTGAAATAAATAAACTTTGGCATCATATTGTAATTTTTTGACTTTCACCTCCAATTTTCTTATGTTTTTGAAAGAAATCTCTTCTCTAAGGCTGTGTTTATTAATCAAAAATTCTATAAAAACAAAGAAATATTATAATTGTATATTTTCTATGTGAATATATAGTAAAGTGTAATTTACTCCTGTGATCAAAGCTAAATTTTCAGCATCATTACTCCAGTCTTTTTAATGAATAGAATGTTTAAAACAACGTTTATTTGAAATAGAACTTTTTGTAACACTCACTGTCACTTTTGATCAATTTAATCACGTGTCCTTTCAGAATAAAAGTATCAATAGTATTAAAAGTATTATTTTTAACACTAAATTATTAATTAGTGTAAATCTGTACCATGTGTTATCAGTTATATATTAAAATGCATCAAACAGCCTTTATGAGTTTAAAGTATTTTTAAGTAACATGTAGTGTGGCTTACTACTTTACTTTTTAAAGGGCATCTTGACTGTAGTTAATCTAGTTAGTATCGTTTAGGAAGGCAGTTCCACTTGAAGAAACAAAAAAGCACGTGATATTTCTAGCCGTTTACAACGAGGCGTGTTCATTCATCATTGTCATATTGTGAAATAGATTTAGTAATGCGAGGCTTTCGCAGGCAATGCATCATTGAGAGCTCAGATTGGACTGAGTTTAGAACCTTTTCCCATTTGTGTTGTGGTTCAGAGAGTCCATTACATGTGATGTAAGACAATGTTTTACTGTTTCAATGCTGGACAAGAAGAGCAAGTCCTCATCTGAGACATTTATGTGCATCTGTTATTCGTTAAGAGGAAAGCAATGAGTTTAGAGATTTTTTGGGACTATTTTGATCTTCCAGGTTTGAGGATGTGACTCATTCCTGCACTTTTGCTGCAGTGCCTGTTATGTGACGTGTTCTCTTGCATGGTGCAAAAATCCCAAAGTGTTGTTTGGTTTCCACCTTGAAAGTGACAGGCTTTCAGTAAATGACGACACATTTGAGATGTTGGAGTGGAAAAGCCATCTTCGCTGTGTTAACTGATCGAACCTGCTTGGATTGTGAAAGTGAAAAGTGCATTAGTGGTGTTATTTTTCACTCTATAAGCCAGAAGAGTGTCGCCCTGTGAACACTCGAAGTGCATGAAGTGGAAGTGATGTATATCCGAGTGAAACTGGAACAAGAACATTGTGGGCGGGGCTTGATTTTGATTTTGTCTGTGGGGATTTGATTGGATGGTTGTGGTTTTGTTATTGGCTGATCTCATGTGAGTGACAGGTTGCTCCGCCCACATCATCAGAGAAGAGGAAGATATTCTGATTCAAGATTATTAAAACAATAATGATGTGCACCGATAAATCGTTTAGAGTAAAAACTGCAATATTCCATTAAAATAAGAATCATAGATATTTATGCCATCCATGAAACACAGATTAATCCTTTTTAATGTCCCTCAGTCAAGAGCAATGAGTGATTCTTCTTTGTCTTTTTTTGTTTGATTAACATTAAATAGTAAAACCACACTCGGCCTGTTTAGGCTGCCGTCACTTTAAGAGCGAATCGCACATGTTTTATTCCTAAACTGTTTACATTCACTTAAGACATTACTGACTATGTTTAAAAGGATACTTGCCAAGACAGACTTGTTGACAGTTTTGTTTAGTTTTGTCTGAGACAGCGAATCGAGTTCCCTTTTGATTCTTCTTGTGATTGAATATTTAAATAGGTGCTGCTTAAATTTTCGTGATGATACATTTTTATTCATGTTTGGTCACATTCTCGCAATTCTGTTTTGTTGGAATTCATAAAAACATTACTGGCCAACTGACGATTGACACCAATCGCCAACACCGATTTTTACTTAATTTTAGGCCCTGTTTGTACATTCAGTTTAGAATGTTCATTTAAAGTGTGTGTTTAGAATGTTCTCTAAAGATGTGTTCGGAATGTTCATTTAAGGGTGTTTAGAATGTTCGTTTAAAGTGTAAGATTTTAATGTTCATTTAAAATGTAAGTTTAGAATGTTCATTAAAGATGTGTTCGGAATGTTCATTTAACAGCCAGAATTCAAAAACTACTAGAAGGGCCACAAACAAGATTCAAAACAGTGTTGACGAATAATTTTTGTAATTATTTTCGTAAACCACATTTTTTCAAAGACGAAAACGAGACGATAACTAAATAAAAACTAGGTTTGAATGACAAAAACTATGACGAAAATGTTAGATAGTGACGATTTGCGAAGCGGTCAATAGGCTAATAAAAATAATAGGACTAGCAGAACTAGTGAACAGCCCATGCAGCAGGATAGGGCAGCAGAGCTCACCAGGATCATCCGTCTGGATCCGCCGTGTCTGATGATAGCAGCCGTCTCTTTTTGCTTGATGTGGACTCTGACTCTGAATCACTCTCTGATGAGGAGGAAATGATAACTTGCACCCAGGAAGCGTCGCTGTCACTTTCCACCTCCGATTGTTCCCCTGCATCCCAATCATCACTCGTCAAGTTCTGAAGCATCTCCAGGGCCATGGTTCGAGTCATGTTCCTCTTCATTCGCTCATTCATTTTAGACATTTTAGCCTTGCAATATATATATATATAGCCTATAGATAACGTAAGTAGGTTATAGATAACTGTAGTCCGGTTTTATTTGCTTATTTCTGATCAACAACTAATGTAGAAATTATTATAGCAAACACCGCTACAGAGGTGACCGGACGGACCTTTCTGTTGACAGTTGAGAGAGAACACGATCAACCGCGGGATATTTAACGAAAAAATACCGCAAAATTCTATGGCCGAAATAGGTAAATATGTTCATTTTTTTTGTTTTGCCTTACGTTTACGTAACTTAATTTATATGAAAAGCATTTTAAATGAAAATACAGACAATTTTAGGAAAAGTCAGGTACCAGCAGGATTTTATTATTTTTTTCAACAAAGTTATTGTAGATATAAAATTCAAAACGGTCAAAATGACCGTTGTGGCCGTTCTAGTGTTAAAGGTGTTTAGAATGTTCATTTAAAGTGTGTGTTTAGAATGTTCATTAAAGATGTGTTCGGAATGTTCATTTAAAGGTGTTTGGAATGTTCTCATTTAACCCTTATGCTGCATTAGGGACATTTTTGGTCTTTTGCAGTTTAATTTCTTTGACCATTTTGGCTGTTTTAATGCAAATGGTATGAAATTTGGCAAAATTGTGACTTTTTGGATACATGTAAAAAATGTGATCCCATTTTGCAAAATATGTATAACACACACTGTGTAGATCAAATAGTAACACTCAGCACCATAAAGACCAAAAATGGCCCATTGAAACCCATTAAAACGTTGTTTAAATCTGAGGCTGTCAGTAATACATGAAACATGATTTTTGCACAAACATCCTTTCATTTTGAAGCAAAAGCATTATATTTGCATTATATAGTGTATTCCACCAGATGACGTCACTACATATTTATTCCCTATGGGTGGAAATGCACCTTATTTTAGGCAATAGGCAATGTTTAATAGGTGGCCATTTTTGGTCTCTAACGCGCTAAGTGGGATTTTTTGCAAAGTGGGACTGTGATAATCCAAATCTAAAGTTTTCTCTTTGCATTTAGTTTATTGAAAATAATTGAATTTTTGTGTTTTTTCCTCTTATACAAATCGATGGTTTCGCAAACAAAACTGGTAATTAAAGGGTTAAAATCCTGAAATTGAATACATTTTTGGTAGTTATGATGAGGACTGATGCTGATTAAAAGATTTAACTTGGTAAAAGTGGAACATAATAATAATATATAATATTTTAGGCAATGTTTAATATGTGGCCATTTTTGGTCCTTAATGCACTCAACGGTGTTAAATCTAATGCAGCACAAGGGTTAAATTGTGAGTTTGGAATGTTCATTTAAAGTGTAAGATTAGAATGTGCTTCTAGTGCTCATGCGAGTGTAACAGTGGTAAAGTGTGTGTGTGTGTGAAGGTTGATTAAAGTGGTGATGGTTGAGGTCTCCGCTTGACCCCTGACCTTCTCGCTTCAGCACCAGCTCCTGTTCTCACTGATTCCTCTGGCTTCTCTCATGGGAGTTTGGTGGAAGTGATGGATTTATACTTTTGGAGATTAAATCACCATCCTATCCCAGCATGCTTTCCGAGGCTGATTAAACTGAGCGACGTATTACTTGGATTTCCTTCGGCATTCTTCTAACTTAGATTTCAAATTAAAGTACAATGCATTTGTAGGTCATTGTTTTTACAGAATTTGCTGAGGCTTCATACAGAAAATGTTCTCCTCCAGCTCTTTGATTGTCTAATTAATTCAATCTCTCTCTCATCTCTTATATCCTCATATCTTAATATGAAAACCGGTGCACAGTGCTTCTTCTGCACTTTAATTGTCTTGTCTGATCAAGTGGGGAAATTTTACAGTTCAGTTTAAGTTCTATTTTCATAATGAAAATGTGTTGTTTCAATGTGTTTTCTGCAGGAATGATGTGGTCGGAGTGTAAAGAGCTGTGGACGGAGGGGCCGAGGGAGTACATCATGCAGCTCTGGAATGTTCTGGATTTCGGCATGCTCTCCATCTTCATCGCGGCGTTCACCGCACGGTTTTTCGCCTTCATGCAGGCCATGAAAGCCCAGGAGTATGTGGATGAGAATATCCAGGCCGCTGACCTCTCGCTGGTCACACTGCCACCAGACATCAGATACTTCACATACGGTGAGGAGAGCGCTGCTTCTTAAAGGTGTCATTTATACAACATCTAGTGGTGAGGATGCGAACTGCAACCGACAGAAGTTACG
Organism: Pimephales promelas; assembly: GCF_988280905.1. Classification (NCBI taxonomy): domain Eukaryota; kingdom Metazoa; phylum Chordata; class Actinopteri; order Cypriniformes; family Leuciscidae; genus Pimephales; species Pimephales promelas. The sequence continues at coordinate 37,857,515 of NC_142777.1, forward strand.
GTTGCCGGCGGGAAGTGATGTCGTCGTCTGAGACCGCGGAAAGCATAGATATCCATAATAAAGGCTAGATGTCTCGTCCGCGCTGCTGGCCAATGGAGTGTCGACGTCCGCACTGGCGGCCATCTTGCCACAGTCAGCTCGCTCACTCGTAACAGTGTGTTTTAATGGTGCATGCACTTTTTAAATAACCATAACTTGGTCGATTTTCAAACGTTTTATTTTTATTATTTTTTTATAAACGTCAGAGATGTAGTTATGACACTGCATACATATGAATAAGAAGTGTGTCAATAAATAATCATCCAGAATTATAGCCATGTTAATAACCTTTGTAAGTAACCAAACCGTTTGTAAATCCGTCAAGATTTCAACGATATAAGAGTATTTGTGTTTGTGCGGAAAACTTGCCTGTGACAAGATGGCCGCCGGTGATGACGATTAGAGACGTATGACATCTAACCTTTATTATGGATATCTATGGCAGAGAGTGGCCAGTTAATCAATGTGGTTTCTTTACATACAGGTGAAACTCCAATAATGTCATGCAAAAGTTCATTTATTTCAGTAATTCAGCTTAAAAGGTGAAACTAATATATTATATAGACTCATTACATGCAAAGTGAGATATTTCAAGCCTTTATTTGTTATAAATGCACTTTGCATGTAATGAGTCTATATAATGTATTAGTGAAATAAATGAACTTTTGCACGCACAATTTCCCCTGTAGATAAATGAAGAAATGATATATGTTATTGCGAATGCTCACATTGAAAGGAAGCAGTGTTGACTCTTTCAGCGAGAGATAAGTGGCTCCCGTCGGACCCGCAGCTGATCTCCGAGGGCCTGTACGCCATCGCTGTGGTCCTCAGCTTCTCTCGCATCGCTTACATCCTCCCGGCCAACGAGAGCTTCGGGCCGCTCCAGATCTCCCTGGGCCGGACCGTCAAGGACATCTTCAAGTTCATGGTGCTCTTCATCATGGTCTTCCTCGCGTTCATGATCGGCATGTTCATCCTCTACTCCTACTATCTGGGGGCAAAGGTCAATCCCGCCTTCACCACGTGAGTGACATGCACTATTATTGATTAGTCTTTTAAAGACATTTTTTTAATGAAAAAGACCTACATATTTACCTACATAGCTACAGCGCACTATTTGAGATAAAAAGGTGTAAATAGTTTAATAGGTCCACGTTCTTGTACTAGTCGACCACACTTCACACATATTTCTAAGTGCTTGAAGGCAATACATTTTTTTTAAAATATATTTTTATAATATTATTTTTTTATTTAAAAATTAAGGTTGTTTAAAAAAATGAAAATAAAAAAATATTTTGTATTTATTTTGTAACTATTTTATAACAGATTTTTTTAATATTCAATTTTTTTATTTTTATTTAAATTAAAAATTTCAAAATAAAAATAAATAAAAATTAAAAATATAATTTATTTTATCTTTTTTAGATTTAAGATTATTTGTATTTATTTTGTTATGGTTTTTAACCATTTTACTGTTGAATTTGTATTTTTTTTTTTTTTTAATTAAGATTATAAATAGCTTAATTCAAGTGAACTCCTTTTTTTCACAGTGAATTTTCCTTTTTTTTTTACTTTGAGTATGTTACTCATCCTGCCACAGTAAATGTGACTGTACGTGTGTGTGTGTGAGACGGTCGACTGCATGAGAACGTGTGCGGTCTATCAAGCGGAGACACCGTGAAAGTGTCAGTCCTGTGAAATGAACTCGGTTTTCCCACATCAGAAGTGCAGGAGCTCATTTCACAGCAGAGTGACTCCAACAGGACGAGGCTTGTTTCACAGCGAGAGAGAAGTCATGAAACAAGTCAGCTACTGTATCTACTCAAACAATACACACATTAATCTGAGTGGAGGATGTTCATTTCCACAGCTGAACGCAAATACGTTTGTGTTGCTGTCATCCTCCTCCCGGCGGATTCTCCTTAAAAGTGTTGAAATGTTGCGCCGGTGTCTGTTTTACTTTCTAGTACTTACAGTAATTGAGTGCTTGCTTTCCCAAGGCAAAATTAGTGAACCTTACGTTTTTTTTTTACTCGGATCAACCACTAAGCAAGTTCATATTTAAAGTCAACATTAAACAGCGTTGAAATGGTTAGCTAAATCTAAATCTATTTTTTAAAAAGTCATTTTAATTACTGAAAAAGAGTTTATATATATACTAATTTTATTTCAGTTATTTGTCAAGGCAACATTTCAAATTTTTCAAGTTCAAGTGCTAAAGTTACTAAAACTGAAATAAAATTAATTTAAGCTGTAAAGAAATGAATCACTAAATCACTAGTCCACTGTTGCAGTTATTACTCGCATATTTCATAACTCATAAAATAAATAAATAAAAATGTAAAATAAATAAAAATTTTAATCAATTAAATTTGAATGATTTTTCCATTTATTTTCTAATTTTCTATTGATTTTGTTTTACTTTTAAGTTGAATAAAAAAAATGTGATTATACCTTTTAAAAAAGCTAATAAAAGTTAATTCAAAATATGAATAAAAACTATAATAGTATATAAGAACACCAGCATTAAATCAAAATTCATCTGTGCACGAAAACACAAAAAAAGCTTGTTTTATAAATATTTTATGTCTTGCTGTTGCTCTGAAATGATTTTAATTTTCTCCTGAAGCTACAATGTGCTTTAATGTTTTATAGAGTCACAATCGAACTAATTCCTGGAGATAAAATACAGCTTATTTTTTGCTATGTTATTATATATGAAAATGTTATTTTTTGTGCATCTCAGATTATTAACAGGCCTTTTCACTGGTGAACTAAAAATGGTTTTGTATTTTTGCGTGCACATCTTTTCTTTCACATTACGGATGTAAAAAGTGTTCGTGTTGACCGTAAACGCTCTCGTCCCTCTCATCTGTGTTCGCAGGGTTGAGGAGAGTTTTAAAACGCTCTTCTGGTCCATATTCGGGCTGTCTGAAGTGTCCTCTGTGGTTCTGAAATATGATCATAAATTTATCGAGAACATCGGCTACGTGCTTTATGGGATCTACAACGTGACCATGGTGGTGGTTCTGCTCAACATGCTTATTGCCATGATAAACAGCTCGTACCAGGAAATAGAGGCGAGTTATTTCCACACAAACTATTTTCACTTGAATTAACCCTCTGATGGTCCTCGGTCACTTCTGACCGAATAATTTTCTGTTTTGAATTATTAAAAACCACAGCTTCATCGGAAGGTTATGATACTTGGTGACTTTTTTGGCATTTGGTATGTGAATACAAAAAAAAATTGAGGTCATGATCCGAGCATGCTAAGTGGTCGTAAAAAAATAGTCACACTCGTGGTCTTCGGTCAGAAATGACCGACCCATAGGAAATGAATGGGAAATTTACAAAAGTACAATCTACAAATTTAGTACAATCTACAAATCGGCCACGATTCTTAAAAGAAGTATACCACAGTAAAGGGGTGACGCTCTACAACATCAAGAGTGCAAAAAATGTACACCCACCCACACACACACACATACAAACACACTTTTATACACATACACACCAATAAATTCAGACTACAAAAAATCCGTTTTGAATTTTTAAAAATCACAGCTTTATCTGAATGTTACAAAACTTGGTGACAATTCTGGCATTAGGTATGTGAACACATAAAAAAATTGAGTTCATGATCCGAGCATGCTAAGTGGTCTTAAAAAAATTAGTTACGATTTTGGTCTTTGGTCAAAAATGACCCCCATAGGAAGTGAATGGGAAATTGACAAACACAAAAATTCACAATTTTTTTTTTTTTTTAACAAATTTTTTAATAAGAAATAGTTTTTGAGATTGTTTCAATTATGTATTCAAATCCACCAAAAAAAAAAATTTGTTCATAAACATCTGGGGAATTCACATGCCTCTCCATAGAGAGCTGTACATGTCATCCAGTGGTTACACCATCATTCTACGCTTTTTCTCTATACTGTAACCTGATGGTGCCTAGACTCTAGACTCTATATTAAACAAAAATACTGCATTAATATTTTACAAAAAAAAAAAAAAATATATATATATATATATATATATATATATCCATTGAAAAAATAGACCATAAATATTGCATAAATATTAATAAATTCAATCAAATTATCTCAAAATACTAAATTAAAAAGAATAAATATTATAGAACAAAAATAAATTGCATTGGTTTTACTGGGATTGAAGAAGTTTCATTTTTAGGCCTCCGGTCACTTCTGACCGGGAAGGCCCAGGACGTGGGTTAAGAGATCATAAAGTTCATCATAATCAAAATTTAAAGTCCCCCTGTGGTGAAAATCCAGCTTTTAATGTTGTTTATGTGTGTATGTGGTGTTTTAATACACTGTGTGTGCGTTGATAAGTGGACGGCATTGCCGAGTATTTCCTCCTGAAAACTGCAGTGAACCAAAGACGCGCTTTGAAACGGCTGGTGTTTCTGACGTAGCAAAGCAGATCTGAAGAGTGCAGAGCTGGTCAAACTGATGCTGTGTGTTTCTCGCAGGACGATGCCGACGTGGAGTGGAAGTTCGCTCGCTCTAAACTCTGGCTCTCGTATTTTGATAACGGCAAGACTCTCCCGCCTCCGTTCAGCATCGTCCCGAGCCCCAAGTCCTTCTATCTGTGTGTGAAGAGACTCCTGAACCTGCTCCGCTGCCGCAGACGCATGAAGAAAGATGTGGAGCTGGGCATGGACAACTCCAAATCCAGAGTGAGTGTGTGTGTGTGTGTGACTCTCTCCTCTGTCCTGACTCGGCTCTTCCCGTTCGCTCAGAGTTTACAGGATAAAGCGTCTCTCCTCACGTCCCTCTCTCTCTCTCGATTCATTCCCATCAGTCTGCCTCCGTTCTCTATATAAGACTGTTCGTTCTGTCAGGGAGAATAACTCGATAAGAGCACAGAATGCCTCCCAGTGTCATTCACTTATTGACCCGCTTCTGTGGTGTTTCCGTGATTTGTGCGCTTGTTTGGCCTGCGGTGTGAATCGATGCGCGAGGAAGAGAGGGGGAGGAAGTCTCTAGCCATGTTTCCATCGACACGTTTTTATCCGAATTAAGTGATATCGAATGCAAAAAGCCTTATGGAAACGGTAAAACTCGATGAAATTTCATGAAAATCGACTCAAATGAAATACGTTCGGTCTCATCGGATTTCGTTATACGGCTAATGCGATAAAAGCTGATGGAAACGTTTTTTGCCGAATAAATAATGAATTGCGATTAAGTTTTAGGCCCTTTTATGGTTGCAACACGTCAGAAGACGAGTTCGTTTCCGGCCAGTCTGTTTGCGCACGCATGGCGGATGTCAACAAAGACAGATGTAAGTGGTCGTCGGGCATAAACGGGCATCATCATAGCAATGTTTATAGCGTCTTTGTTTTCTTAGGTTAGTTTTGCTTGTTTTTACGCGGCTTGGTTGAGTTCTAATGTATAATGCATTCTGTTATTTCTAGTTAACAGAGTGCGGCGTTGCTATAACGCACCGTTGCCATGGTTGCCATAGTTCAGAGACGGAACAGACTATTTTCTTTAGCAGAAGCAATACTCGTTTTTAAATCAATAAACTCGTTTTTAAGTCAATATTTTGTGTCAAATTATTGATTTATTTGGTTGATTTATATGTAATAAGCAGGATAATATATACCCAGACAGCAAACTGACATTGAATCAACGTGGAAACGACGTCTCTCATGACATTTTGCTCATCGAATTAACGTTGAACCAACGTCAGACGCGGCATTCTTCAAAGCTAAATGAAAATCGAAAATTGGTTTGCTTTCATAACGTTGAAACAACGCGTTCATTTCAAGTTGATTTTCCGTTAGTTTTGAAAGAATGACGCGCCTGACGTTGGTTCAACGTTAATTCGATGAGCAAAACAATGTCAGATCAACGTTGTTTCTATGTCATGTTTCCACGTTGATTCAATGTCAGTTTGCTATCTGGGTAGCGAGGCGGTTGTTATAGCGAATACAACCAACAACCGCCTCGCATACATTATCCCATTCATATGTCGCAATCAGCTGGCACATAAGCATTTATTAGCCTTCAACTTGTGAAATATTGATCATTTGTTGGTAGATGCGCGATCCGTTTTGTCTAACAAAACTTTGTTCGCAAAAGTTTGCTTGAATGTTGTTCGATTCAGTGCGAAAATAAATGGAAACACCTTAAAATGTCTCAAATCAATTCGATATACCAATTTGATCGCAAAACAGCATGTGACGTCATTACGTACAGGTTTTTATTCGCTTTGAAGCCGTTGGATGGAAACACACTTTCACCAGCTTTATCCGCGTGAGTTTTTTAACCGAATTTCAGATAATTCGATTGACAAGTGGATAGAAACATGGCTTCCGATGAAGAGCGAGAACATTAATGTGACTCATCGGTGTCCTTCGTCTCGTTTCCTCTGGTTTCAGAGGTCAAGCGTGGAATCGGTCTGGGAACATTCATTTATTTGGCTCTCGCCTTCTGTTATAGACCTTATGTAGCCCCGCCCCTTTTCAGCATTGCGCTCGTTGTCTTTTGTCTTCCGGGATGTGTTTTCACAGTGATCTTGCTTATTTATGAATGAACGGCTCGTTTTAAAATCTTCCCGGTCTACTGACATTTGTTAAGACATCTGCTTTAAACATTACAATCCTCATGATGACTTTTGTCAACTTTACATTAAGTAAATCCACTTCAAAAGCTAATTACTCCTGGACAGAAATGCCATAGAAATATACAGAGCGACCGAAAAAACGGAAGTTCAAAGACAATATTCTAAAGATGGCGACGCCCACGTTTCTCTGGCGCATAAGGTCTATAGAGAGCCTAAGTCCCGCCCCTCAGCTTCCGGCTCATGGAACCTTATTTCGGAAAAAATATGAATGGTAGTCAATGGCGAGAGACAACTTATCTTTTTATTCCGTCTGAACTGTGCCCTCAATTACACATATGATGTTTGTCAATTTAAAAGATAATTCTGAAAGTCAAAAACGTCGCAGTTTGTCATAAAACAGAAGAGTAACATTTAGTTTTATGTGAAAATCGCTCTATGAACTACATCTCCCAGAAGCGAAACAGAGCGAGATCGGCTGCTCGTGTGTGTGCAGTCTGGTGCAAAACACTCGTAACGTTACGATTATAACGTAAGACTGTAGAAACAATGACAGACATTAGCCTCAGTAAAGTTAGCTTCATTCATTGAGGGAAAATGTGCGCCTTTGGGGTTTGTAGTCTTTGTAATTACGTATTTTCACAGTCTTATACCTCAACGGTTTTACATCAAACTGCGACTTTCTTTACTTTAAAATGTATCTTTTAAATTGACAAACATCATATGTGTAATTCAAACCAGATCAAAATATTTGTTGTCTCTCGCCATTGACTGCCATTCAATATTTTTCCGAAATAAGGTCCCATGGTGGTCGACCGGAAGGGGAGGGACTTAGGCTCTCTATACTGAGTTCTCTTCGTAGGAAGTTTGATTGACAGGCGATCTGACCAATCAGAATCCGCCATTTCTGTCCGACAAAGCAGTCAGGAGAGTTATTATAGAGATAGTGTAGTGTATACTTTATTTTATTAACCAACATTAACAAATATTAACTAATATAATAACGCATGTATTGCTCGTTGCTGGTTATTACGTTAACTGATGTTATTGAATAAATTGATTAATAGCATATTAGTATTTGTTGTGGTTTCGAGATTGTTATCGAGAGTTGTGAAATTTTGCTGGTTTTGATATGAACTAACGATTGAAAAGTTGGTAAGCTGTAGAAACCCCAATATGAGGTAAATACTGTGTATTGATGATCAATATTCCTCATTGCTTGCAGCTGAACCTCTTCACCCAGGCCAGCATGAGGATGCCCGACTCACACAGTTTCAGCAGCATCTTAAACCAGCCCACACGCTATCATGTAAGAACACCATGATCTCTCTCGCCCTCGCTCTCTCTCTCTCTCACTCTTACTCTATCTCTCTCGCCCTCGCTCTCTCTCACTCTTACTCTATCTCTCTCGCCCTCACTCTATCTCTCTCTCTCTCACTTGCTCTATCTCTCTCACCCTTGCTCGCTCTCTCTCCCTCTATCTCTCTCACCCTCGCGCTCTCTCGCCTTCGCTCTCTCTCTCTCTCGCCCTCGCTCTCTCTCTCTCACTCAATTCAATTCAATTGAGCTTTATTGGCATGACTGTGTAAAATAGCACAATATTGCCAAAGCAATAGTAATATACAAACATATATATACATAAATAAATAAAAGTGAGAAAAAAAAACAACAACAAAAAACATTTCCATATTATGCATAAATATATCACAATAAATTAAAAAGTAATTAATCACTCTATCTCTCTCTCATCCTCACTCTCTCTTGGCCTCGCTCTCTCTCTCACTCTATCTCTCTCTCACCCTCACTCTCTCTCTCGCCCTCGCTCTCTCTCTCTCTCACTCTATCTCTCTCGCCCTCACTCTCTCTCTCACTCAATCTCTCTCGCTCTCTAGCTCTCCCTCTTTCTCTCTCGCCCTCACTCTCTCTCGCCCTCGCTCTCTCTCACTCTCTCTTTCTCACCCCCTCTCCCCCTCACTCTCTCTCCCCCTATCTCCCCCTCTCTCTCCCTCCTCCCCCTCTCTCTCTCTCGCTCATATGATGAATCATCACTGCAGATTTGACCCGTATCTCTTTCTCTGATCTCTGCTTCCCCGCGCACAGCAAATAATGAAGCGTCTCATCAAACGCTACGTCCTGAAAGCACAAGTGGACAAAGAGAACGATGAAGTGAATGAAGGTGACGTGTGATTTACACTGACATTCTGGGGTTTCTCCAACTGATGAAAACAGAATAAATGGGAACGTTTGCCACTAAAACCAACCCACTGAATTCAAATGAAAAAAAAAATGAAATAAACACTTGTTTGCAGTCAAAAAATGACCACCATAGGAAATGATTAAGATACAGTTTGTTATCAATTAGTAGTGAAAAGTAATTATGTCCGAAAACACTAGGGAATGCATAACCCTGTGTATATATTCATATATAGGACTATACTGACATCTAGTGGCCACTCAATGCTATTACAGATGGTATTATTTATTTGTTCCCCCCGTTTGCACTAATTAATTAACTAATAAATTAAAATATAAAAATATAAAATGTTATTTTATATAGAAATAAATGGTCCAAAATTAAAATATAGTTCAATAACACAGAATCCCCAAATATTAAAGTAAAAAACATTATTGAAATGAAAAATAGTGGATTAACATGGTCTGTTTTGACCATGAACAGCACAAGTGTGACTCCCACATGATGTCTGGTGTGTGTGTGTTCTGATATGTGTGTGTGATCTGTAGGCGAGCTGAAGGAGATCAAGCAGGATATATCCAGCCTGCGATACGAACTGCTGGAGGAGAAGTCTCAGGCCACGGAGGAGCTTTCAATCCTCATTCAGAAACTCAGTGACAAACTCAACCCACGTCCAGTCCATCCGCACTGACCCCTGATGACCCCTGCTGACCATTTATCCCTCTTTAATATGCAGAGATCATAAATAAGCCATTTACACACTGCAGAAGAAGGCGCTTCTCCTTTAAGGTCCTGTTAATAGAGCGTCTAGCATTAGCTCCACCCTTTAATGCTGATTGGCCTGGTGTGTTTTGATTGACAGCTCCATGTAGGCTCCACCTATTTAACAATAACTGGAAGTGCAATATGTCTTAAATGATGCTTGTACATTTAGAGACTGTATAAGCAAAGTTTCTGAATTATATCTGTTATTATTGTATATTCATGTTCTGGAGTACATCGAAAACCATACGTTTTATATACATACAACGGAAGTCATTGTGAATATTTCAGTAAGCGTAATGTACAGTTTTTCTCGAGCAAATTTAGCCAGGGATATTTAGCCTGCTTTATACATTTATTCCTTGGGAACCTGCATATGTGTAACTGAAGCTACAACGTAGATTAAATATTAGTCCGGTGTCCCCAAAACCCATTATGATTTTTCATAAATTCCCTTTCATGCAGAGTGTGATAGAGCTGTTTGTGGATGAATTTAACGTGCAGATAAATGGAGTTATTTGCTGCGTCCCAATTCGCTTACTTATACTACGCCCTAAAAGTACTCTTTTTGTGAGGAAAAAGTACATACTTTTGAGTGTGTAGCAAAAGAGTAGGCAAGCTTTGGGACATACTATCACGTCATCTTTAACGGACAGCTCTGTCGCGTGCTGCGTGCATAAACTGCCCTGTCAATCATCTTGTCACAGTTAAAATCCTCCATTCTATCTAATTTTATTTCCTACCGTTTCGGAGAGGGCATTCATCTGCCAGTTGTGGGTCTTTCATGCTCTCCTCGTGTGTTTGCAATTTGAATATAATGATGCATTTAAAACGTAATGGCTAAACGTGTCTTTACAAAAGTTCACAATGCTGCTGCAAATGCAATATAATGTGGACAACATTGAATAAATTCATTTTCGTCAGGTTAGTTACTGATAATTAATCACTCGAAGCTCTTTATCTAAACCTCTCTACACAACCGCGGGGACTCGCGCGTCCTCCGTATCGAGTACGTGTCTGTAGTTTTTTAACACTTTTTACTCGTGTTTGTAGTTCTAACCGAATCCTCGTCCAACGCGCAATGGTTTGTGGGCAATATCAGCCGTTAGAGTGTGCATCGATCTACACTTCGGATTCTGACCGGAAAAAGTCGACCATCCGGGTATCTTTGAAACACTCATTTCAACATACTACGATTTGGGACGTACTAATTCTATTTTCGAATACTATTTAGGACGGATAGTATGCGAATTGGGACGCAGGCATTGTCTCCTAAAACGAGTCACTAATTCACTTCCTATATAGGTGTGAACCTCATTTGCATAATGCCCGCCTCTGGTCGTGATTGGCTGAAGCGTCTCTTAGCCCCGCCCTCAAACACTAGTGTATCTGAGAGTGTAGAGTTTCGTGTCGAGATGATGCTGTTTTCTGAGATTGATACGGTGAAACCCACGCCATCGTTACTGTTCGCATTCTGTGATCAAGAGCTGACATTCACATATGATAATGAGCGTTTGCTTTCTGACCAATCACAGCAGAGCAGCTCTCAGAGAGGCGGGGCTTAGAGAGACACTGAGAGAAAACAAAACAATGTTAAAACCATTAGTGTTGCACGTATCTGCCGTTTGTGATCCTCACACGACTCTTGGACTGTATGTGAGAAGTTTCATGTGTGTGTGTGTGTTATTCCTTTAAGATGTTTGTTTGTTCTTCACCGGTTGTGTGATCTCCGAGCAGAAATGCTGTAAAGATCATGATCTCTCACTCATCTGTAGCCTAAACTCAGACCAGAGCTGCATAAACATGTTGAGAATCGCAGTAGTAAAGCTCGGTTTGGTCAATAGAGGGCGCCAGTTCACTTCACTGAGAGCAAGTCTGCGTCGTGTGTCAAGATCAAGGCCCTCATGATTAATTACGTGTGTAGTAATGTCCATATAAACCAGTCGGTGGTTTATTTCATGATAGACAGCCGTTTATATGTAGGATCAGAGATTCGCCTCAAACAAAATATCACGTGTGTGAAAATATGTGCAATTTAGATGTTTTTGCTTGTTTGTGTATATAGACATTTAAGCTATGCATTTTCATATCCTTATCAATGAAATGATTTTAGAGCGAAACCTAAGAAATGTAACTATGGCTGTAATACTCTAGCACTGAGACGTTTGTAATGTTTTCTATATAAAATCTATTCAAGAAAACAAATGTGTTGTGTTTCATTTGTCCTGAGCACATCACACACGTCTACAAGTGAAAATGTCTCACCATTCGAACCCGTTCTGTGTGTTTCTGAGGCGGAGATCTGGAAAACTGTCCCGTGAAGAAGGTCCTTCACCAGTTCCAGATCTGAAACAAACTCGACATGACCGTAGAAAGAGTAAGTGCATTTATCAAAGCTTTGCATCATGCTTTAAATAACTGAAATGCAGATTTAAAGGGATAGTTCACCCATAAATGTAAACTCTGTCAGTAATGACTCCCCCTCATGTTGTTCAACCCCGTCAGACTTTTTTCGTTCATCTTCGGGACACAAATGAAGATATTTCAGATTAAATCTGAGAGCTGGATCACTCCTCCATAGGCTTCTGAGGGATTGAAACTTACAGAACTTACAATACTGACAGAGTTTCATTTTGGGCCGAACTATCCCTTTACTTGGTGTTCTTATGACTGCTTTGATGTCTACACTCCTAAAAAGGTACAAAAGCTGTCATTGGGGCTGTACCTTTTCAAATGGTAATTTTGGTAATTTCTTACCTTAGTAGTACATATTAGCACCTAAAATGTACATATTAACAAGTAAAATGTGCATATTAGTACCTAAAACGTACATATTAACACCTAAAATGTACATATTAACACCTAAAATGTACATATTAGTACCTAAAATGTACATATTTACAACTAAAATGTACATATTAACACCTAAAATGTACATATTTACACCTAAAATGTACATATTAGTACCTAAAATGTACATTAACACCTAAAATGTACATATTATCACCTAAAATGTACATATTAACACCTAAAATTCACATATTAGTACCTAAAATGTACATATTAGTACCTAAAATTTACATATTTACAACTTAAATGTACATATTAACACCTAAAATGTACATATTAGCACCTAAAATGTACATATTAGTACCTAAAATTTACATATTAACACCTAAAATATACATATTAGCACCTAAAATGTACATATTAGCTCTAAAAATGTACATATTAACACCTAAAATGTACATATTAACACCTAAAATTCACATATTAGTACCTAAAATGTACATGTTAACACCTAAAACGTACAAAAGTTTACATTTTGAAAAGGTACAGCCCCAGTGACAGCTTTTGTACCTTTTTTATGAGAGTGTACACAACATAAAACTGAATACAGTAGCTTTATTTATCTTTAAATGAACCCTGAGGTGGAAGATGACCTCCTCCCCTGATATTTCTTTCTTTTGATATTAATGTTTTCCCATTTTTTGGCACCATACAGTCTTCCTCTAAAACGTTTGTATACTGTCTGTTTCTTTGAACGCGTCACATGATCATGTTGTGACCCTCAGGAGTTACAGATGATCGTTCTGGAGATGTTATTCATGATGTCCCATGGTTCAGTTGTGATATTAAATATTATGCAATGGGTCTGCAGACAATACAAGTCTAAGTTTCCACATGCAGTGATGACTAAAGAGCCGTGCAATTTGATTTCAACACAACAATCTCAAGCTATGAAATGTAATTTTGGCATAATCAGATCCTGAAATGAAGCATGCATGATACTATTATTTAAAAACATTTTATTTTTTTTTGTCAATAATAGACTAACTTGCAACTGGACCAATCAATCCCCAGAAAACAAAATTCATTGTGTAATATGGTGTCACCTTTCTCATGGTTGATAAATCACATTTATCAACCATGAACCTCAGCACACAAACAATGTGTCATAAAGTAGCTCATTTACTTTAGTGTTTTGATTATGTAGGCAATTAAAAGTTAAACACACCCCGCCTTTATACTCACTGATGACGAAATCACCCCCTATGCAGTTCACTTGAAGGAGTGAATGAAAAGGTGCAGTGACGTCCACTATGGTTTCGGACTTCACTACATGTCTGTCTTCTTAAATAACGCTCTATTTGAGGCTATAGGGGTGATTTCGGATGTGTTTTGAAGGAGGTGTGGCTTTGGAGACACTGATCGTATGCTTTCAAAGCTAGCTTGCTACTAGCCTGTCTGAAATTGCCTACCCTGCCTTTAACTGGCCACCAAACTGGTTTCCATTATGTTTTCATTCCAGCATTAGGCTATTCTCAACTGCAGAGACTAGCAAAACCATAGGCTGCCTCCATTTTCCCTCGACAGTCCTGGCATCTGGTGTTGTGTCACTGACTGGATCTGTCCCTGGAAATGTCCTTGTTTTACAGCATGTTCAAAACCGACCAACTTCGCATAAAGAATTAGCTTTAATCATAATCAGAAACATAGCATGAAAGCACAAACATAAACATTTTTTTTTCAACTGTAATTAATTACAGTTGAAAATTAAACCATTACAAAAATTAACTAAACATATTTGTTAAATGCCATTTTTACTTACTTGATGTTTTTTAAGTCACTATTTTTATTTTATTATTTTTTTATATAGTTTTGCTATTTGCAGTGGTTAATATTTACTATTTTTGTAGTATGATTTTTGGTGAATTGCATTAAAACATCATAATACAATTATTACAAGATCACGTAACCCACAACAATAATTTAAAAAATGTATTTTCCCCCGTTTTGAAATTAGTAGATATTTAAATTTAAAATAAGACTTCAATCATATTCTTACGGCTGTCGCCTGTTTTAATTTCGGAAATCAAAGGTGTTTTAGCAAGCCAGGTCAAATTTATGCTATCAAGCCTCATTGAAAAGTCAAATTTATGCTATTTTTATTCAAGCCAGGTGAATCAATTTTTAATTGGATTATTTTTTTAAGCGGAATTACTTTATACCATTTTATTTAAAGCATGTTAAATTAAAGCAGGACAGTTATGTTAAAGCAGGACTTTTATTATGAATTGTGTTTGATTGTGTTGTGTTGTGAACGGGAGCTCTATAACTTCCGTGTCAGGATGGCCGAGCGGTCTAAGGCGCTGCGTTCAGGTCGCAGTCTCCCCTGGAGGCGTGGGTTCGAATCCCACTTCTGACAAGAATCCTTTTTTTCATCGAAATAAATCCTGGAACATAATCCAACTATGACATCAGCAAGTCCTAAAGAGGCTGATGAAAGTGTTACCCATCCTACAGGACATCAGAACATTTGTTTATGTTGTGTTTTTGTCTCCGTTAGACACACCTAACCGTTCAATACAAGTTCCCCCTTCCGTTTTTTTCTTTTGTGGCATCACAAAGACGTCGCATAAAGCACTGAGTTCAGATTGCAAACACCATTCGATACCCAGACTCATGTTACAGCCCTTGTTTAACATCGGTTACCTTTCCGTGATGCTCATGAAATATTAATGTACAAATTGTTGGACGTTTTTAAATAAACTCACCTCAGCTGGAAGGAGAAATGTCACTGGAGTAACCCCGTGACAACTAGCCCTAGCATTCTCTCAAAACTCAGTGTTTACTGTAACGTTACTTCTATGTGACTCTGCTATCTTCTTCATGCTTGCACAGAAAGCTTTTCGTTGTGGTTTTATTGTGACAGTGAACTTTGAGCAGCTCAGACTGGGAGATTATGTTTGATTTGTGTGGGTTTGGAAGAAATCGAGTTCCCCAAAAGTTTACATTAAATACGTACCGTATTACGATAGAATAATAATGCTATTTAATGGCTAAAAAAATCATCCACTTTCATTCACGTAAATATCACGTTACGACACGATAGTCCGGGTGTTGTGTGTTTGGTCATCTGACCTAAGCATGCATGCTGTGACAGGAACAGGCGAGAAAGAAACCTTGCATGGATTAACATCTATTTTTTGCGGCATGAATGCATGTGTGAGCCGAAATCAACTTATCTATACTTGACAAGACAGTCTTTACTCGACGAGACGAGAGTGTGAATAACATTAGAGATGAGATGAGACGTCATTTCACCATTTAGATTAGAACATACTTAGACCCTGGCATTGATAAATTAATAGTTATGACTCTTGATTGTGACAATCTGAGAAACTATTAACCCTTTGATTTTTGTACTGTAGGTCAATCAAAATAACACACTATGGATTTCGTGCTAATTCTATTCTGGATTGTTTTCAGAAACCAAACTGGTTTCGGTAACTGCCATTCATCAAAATATCTTCTTTTGTGTTCACAAGATATAAAATAATATAGGATTGGAACAACATGAGGGTGAGTAAATAATGACAGAATTGTAGTTTTTGGGTGAACTGTCCCTTTAAAATAAACTGTATTTGCCTTTAGACAGAGAAAACTTCTATGCAGGCTAAAAGTCTGTCCTTTTGTCAGTGTTGTCATGTCATGATTTGTCATGTTGTCGAATCTTTCTTGAGAAAGCTGGACATGGAGACTATGGTAACTTGCATGTAGGCTACAGGAATAACTTCAATGTTGACCCAGTCATTTCAGGACAAGTCTGGCGAATGCAAACACACTTAGTTACAGTATGTTTGCCATGGCGTTTATATGGTGTGTTAGAGTGATTCTGCACTTCTAGTGACTGGAAGAACCAGTTCTTGGATAATCACTGCAATCACTGAGACGATTTACATACAGATATCATTGTTTGCATTAATCCTTCCTTTCGCTGTTGAAACATGCAAGTCACAGTGAACACAGGAAAGGGTTGAAGATGAGAAATGTATCGCAGCTTTTGCCTGGCTGACATATAGTTCTCCATAACTGCCCAGGAATGGGCCTAAGTTATGAAAATTGTGATTTCATAACCTCACAACTGAACATACTCAACATATACCTCACAACTGAAATTGTGCGCGAATTAATGATTTATTATGAATATAAATGATACTAGACCAAAATACTAAAATAACATAAGTTAGTTAATTCTCCACATTGTTGCATAACCACTGCTTTCATTGCCAAGGCATAATGACGTTATACTATTTACCTTGTCATGAAAAGCAAAAGATCATGCATGAAGACCTTGCCCCCTATTAAAACACACAGTTAATGATCAGGTGAATTTAAAAAGGTTCACGGTTAATGATTTTAAGTGCATGCGACTCACAACTCACACTTATTTCATTGCACACACTTGTTCAGATGATGTGACATTTAATGCTGTATATTTCATGAGCTGCTGTCGCTCCTCAGATGGACATGATCAACTAAAAGGCCTGCATTTATTCAGTTAATGTCACATTGAACACCGTACAGCAGTGTAAACACATTTATATTGTGTGCTTTATGCGTTATAGCCTTTAAACTAATGGTGATTCTGCACTTTTCACCTCCACAATGACTGAACAGGAGGAACCAGTTCTTCTGATTCAACTGCAAATACAAGATGAGGCCAGGCCAGACCATGTCTGTCATTTAACTGAGACACGTATCGAGTGTGAGTTGCATGACAGTCTCTTGAAGATTTAATGGATTCTTAATTCTTAAAGTTGACATGAAGCAGAACTTGTGATCATCTTTTCTTCACTATGTCGTATATCCGAGTGACGCTTCTGAAACAAGAACACATGTGGGCGGGGCTTGCTTTTGTCTGTGGGGATTGGATTGGATGTTTTGCTATTGGCTGATCTCATGTGAGTGACAGGTTATAGCTCCGCCCACATTATCAGAGGAGAGAAAGATTATTAATATAATAATAATGTGCACGAATTAATCATATATATACTGCATTATATTTCATATTTAATGGTTCATGATGCCTTTAAACATATAGGACATTGCAATTGACAAACCCGGGGTTGTTTTCATCAGGTTAGTAATAATCCCAGGTGTGACGAGTAACAAGCTCTTCTGAGATAAACCATGAATCTCTCTCTCTCTCTCTCTCTCTCTCTCTCTCTCTCTCTCTCTCTCTCTCTCTCTCTCTCTCTCTCTCTCTCTCTCTATATATATATATATATATGAAGAGTTCAGATGCAAAATTTCAAATGGCATTTAGAGGCTTTTGCATCTGAACTCTTCAAATATATAAATATATGTTTTCCTGCTTCTGTTTGGCCAGGATGATGGAGACCAGACCGATGCAATGAAAAACAGGCATGCAAACTGGGTGAAAATGTCCTTATCTGACCTGAACTGTGGCTTTCATCGATCATTTTTTTTCTTTGTTTTGGCATATACAACTATGAAAAAGACATGCATACCAAACCTTATTAAACCAGATTCAATCCCAAACTAGAGGAAAATGCAAGTAAATACAGTGATTCAGCTACAAGTCACAATGTTTGGTTGTCAGACTCTTGTCAGACATTATGATATTAAAAGCTGTTAATATAGTTTTTCATGCAAGTTAACTAGCCTATTAATTATAGCCTACTTATTAGCATTCATGTGAGTTTAGCCAGAGCAAATAAACAACAACAAAAAAAGTCTGCTGTACATTGAACATCAAATGTAGGCATATTCATTTTCATTTCACATGACCGGTGGCCTACTAAAACATGGGTGAGTGGAAATCAATCACTCATACGCTTTTATTAGTGTTGTCATAATACATGCAGATAAAACACACTTTGCGTGCAAACAGGGCGCGAGCGTGACTCAACAAAAACTGAAGGAGGGTTTATAAAGGAGCCTCGAGTCGCGCGCACTCCACTTCACTTCAGGCGCAGCGCGTGCACAGTCGAGATCTACTACTACACGAGTAAGTACGTCACATGCACTTTTTAGTCTTCTGCTTTTTGGTCGTCGAATGCATTACTTTACTTGCTAATAATTGCATGATTGACGGCGTCGTTACTGACTGTCAGCAGTGTGTCTGAAAATAATCATAGAGTTGATATTACATAATGGAGAATTACATAAATAGATCTTCTCGAGTAACAATCAATGCACGCATATCCAGACTGAGCTGCATTGCTTTCTAGTATAGAATAGGCCAATGCTAATCTTGTTTTCATGCCGGACTTTTTGCATCGTATGTTCGCAAATGTGACCACAATGAATGGAGTCAAATGTTACGTAATGCTCAAAACAACGGCGTTGCTAGTATGCATTTCAGTAAACAATAGTAGTAACCCCACCAATGTGATTGTGCAAGTCTAATACAATCACTGCTATACATTCCATGCATATTCTTTAACTGTTTAACTCTCTTTTTTTGTTTTGCAGTGGCTCCCTACACACTCACATACTTCGCGGTCAAAGGTTAGTATGAAAGCTGTTTCTCAATCTTGTCACATGATGCGTGTCTCGAGCAAAAGTGCAACTTTCAAACTTTACATCTAGCTCTCATATTTTAGTAGATGACTGAATGTGCATGCAACTTTAAAATGCACGTTATAAATAATATAGCTTGTTATTTGACTAGACGGAAATGCACTCTGCTCCTTTCATAATCTTGCGGCCAGCTCTTATTGTCACTCAGACATTGTGTGTGAAGCCGTTTGCCCTAGATTAGGAATGAAGAATGAATGTGAACTTCAGCCTACTGTACACGCCCACTCATAAATTGGCAAATTGCAACACAGCTCCTCATTAATGATTGAATGTGCATTTGTTATCTGTAACCAGTCTAAAGTAGTGTTTGTAGTATCATTGATTGATTGCACGTACTATAGTAACACACCCGTGTCGTGTGTGTTTGCAGGCAGATGTGGAGCCTTGAAGATGATGCTGGCCGACTACGGGCAGGAACTGAAGGAGAACCTGGTGACCTTTGACGAGTGGGGGAAGGGGGAAATAAAAGCCAGCTGTGTGAGTGTCTTTAGTTTATATAGGATTGCTATTTTAATTGTATAAATGTAAATAACCCATGTAGCTTGAGCTGAATTGCCTTGTCTGCATATTGATCATTTCTTGCTTGATTGGTTTTAGCTGTTTGGACAGTTGCCTAAACTCCAGGATGGAGACCTGGTCCTGTTTCAATCCAATGCAATGCTGAGGCATGTGGGTCGCAAACATGGTAAAAAGAGAAAAATGTTTAGTTGTTTACCCAGAAATGTAAATTCTGTCATTATTTTCTCTCTCTAAATCTGTTGATAAATATAAAGGATGATATTTTAAAGAATGTTGGTTAATGCACCCCATTATTAATTTCTATTTGGGCTGTCAAACGATTAATCGCATCCAAAATAAAAGTTTGTGTTTACGTAATATATATGGGTGCACTGTGTATCATTATTTTATATATATAAATACACACACACACGTGCTTGTATATATTTTCATGCATGTACTGTATATAGATTTATATATAATTTATATTATATTTAAATATAAATATTTTATATATAATTATTTTTTTTTCTTAAATATATACATGCATGTGTGTATTTATATATATATATATATATATATATATATATATATAAAAAATACTTATACACAGTGCACCCACATATATTATGTAAACACAAACTTTTATTTTGGATGCGATTAATCGTTTGACAGCCCTAGTGTGTACAGAACTGTCTTCATGTATGCTGTCACACATTCAGGTGCATATGGGAAAAACGACTGCGAGGCTTCTCTCATCGACATGATGAACGACAGCGTTGAGGATCTGCGCCTAAAATATATCAAGCTGATCTACCAGGAATACGTGAGTACTGGAAATCTCACAGGTGTTCAGACACTGGAAATAAAAAAAGAGCAATTTTTTAGAGCAAATGCATGATAAATATGAATGTTTTGTCAGCAATATGACCCTAGACGTGTTTATTATTTGGTGTAGGACACTGGTAAAGAAGCGTTCATCAAAGATCTGGCCAATCATCTCAAACCGTTTGATGCCATTCTGGCCAAAAACAAATCTGGCTTCCTGGTCGGCGATAAGGTGAGGCTTCTAGTAGAGATACTAACTCATTTTAGTACTGGTAAAATTTAAAGCATCACTAATGTTTCTATTCCTCACAGATCTCGTTTGCGGACTTCAACCTGTTTGACCTTCTGCTGAATCTGAAACTCCTCTCCCCCACCTGTCTGGACTCCTTCCCGGCGCTCAAGAGCTTTGTGGAGAAGACTTCAGCCCGGCCCAAAGTCAAAGCCCTGCTGGAGAATGACGACTTCAAGAAATTGCCCATCAATGGCAATGGCAAACAGTGATTCCTCTGCTCTACACATTCTCAAACAATGGCACTTTGTGTTAAAAGGCCTTAACTGGTGCTCTGTGATTTAGTTAAATATCTCGCGTCTTTGTAGGAATATGCATTTTGTATCTTTAACTGTTTTTGATGGCGTTTACTAACAGAAACTAGTATGTCAATTATTCTGAATAAAAAAAATTAAACATCCAAAATGGTTTAGTTGCTGTTTTTTTTTTTTTTTTTTTTAATATATGTTGTTGCAGAACAACCCTACACCTATTTGTGAAATTAAAATATAACCACTTTATTTGAGTTATTTTTTAAACACCCTCACGAGCTCTACTGAATATGCATGTTTGTTTATAAATAGAAATGATGTAGATAAAATGGAACAGTATGATGATATCAAAATATTTTATATGAACATTTGTATACCATTTTCATGTTATATATTAATATAGTTATATTAGATATTTATTATATTATTTAAAAAAAGTTTTCTATTAAATAAAAATATTAGAAAAATGTATAATATTGGTATGTTAATTATATATATATATATATATTATTATTTATATAAAGTCATATCTATAAGATAAAAAGTCGTAGTTGTTAGAGTCTGGATTTTGTCAGGTTAAGTCATAAATGTGACATTTAAAAGTCAAATTTAGGACATAAAAAGGTGAAATTATTACATTTGAAGTCGTAATTTTTACTGTCATTATAAATATGACTTGATGACTTTTTAATGACATTTATTATTTACAAAAGCATGTTTTTTTAATTTCCTATGTGACGGAAATGGGCCAGACTTTAATTTTGATAGCGTCTTTATCAATCTTTTATTTTGAAAGCGTTCTCACTCAGCCTTTTATTTTGAAAGCATTCTCACTGGGGCTTTTCTTTTGAAAGCGTTTTAGATCAGACTTTTATTTTGAAAGCGTCTCGATCTCGCGTGTCTCTGCCTTCACGCTTCTATCATCTCCCCTAGCCCTCAGTCTGACAGTTAGCATTAGCAAGGTGCAGTTTTCTGCAATGTCTTCTGTTGAAGAAATGCCCAACTCCGTGGCGGAGAGTTTGGAGGAGGACGGAGTGGAAGAGGAGAACATTGTGGACGAGGCAGAGATGGAGTACGAGGAGCCCGTTAAAGGAGGTTACATCTTCTACAGGTGAGCTTAGCAGGCTAGCAGCTAGCTTAGCATGATAACTCTGAACGAGAGTGTGCGGCGCCGGGCTAATCACTTCAATTACAGATGTTTAATTGACTCATTCTCCTCTATATTGTGGTGGACGTCAGTCACACAGTTCTTTACATGCAATCAATGCACATTAGTGTACAAAAAGCTGTATTAGTCAACGTTAAATGTGTTTTTCATCTGAATCATTCAGGGCGCTTTAAATAGATCAAATCTCGTGAACAAGTTTTAGATAATCGTTAACAGTTTGCAACCACTAAAATAACTCATTATTTTTACTTTTCTGAGTGATTCACATGATCGGAATAGTTGTAATCCTTGGCCGAATGAGTCTGTTTAATCCAGATCAGGACTATTAGCTTGAGTCTGTTAATCCTGATTTACAGTAACTTAGATGTTTTCTGTGGTTAGTTTGATTGATTCTGAGTGAGTCACAAACTATTATGAGCCTAAAGAAGTTTGTTCGATGCTGAATCTTGTTTGATGTGTTCTTGTCACTTCACCCATTTTCTGAGGGATTCAAATGAACCGAATGCAGGTTTGTGAGAATGAAGAGATTCGAATGAACCGTTTTCTTGATTGATTGATTCATTCTATTGACATCTACTGACCCCTCTAGCTGTTTTACTGATGTTCTCTGTCACTTCTCCTTATTTCTGCCTGATTCTGGATACAACGTGCTGAAGAGGATAATGAACTGAATCAAAATAAAAAGGCAGGACTATAAAAAGTCAACACGAAACAGAAATTGCGCTAGTTTGTGTCGTATCTCCGAGTGAAACGCTTCTGGAACAATAACAAATGTGGGCGGGGCTTGATTTTGTCTGAGGGGATTTTATTGGATGGTTGTGGTTTGCTATTGGCTGATCTCAGGTGAGTGACAGGCTGCTCTGCCCACATCATCAGTGAAGAGAAGAGATGCTGCGAGGTAATAATGAATAAATAAAGAATGATAATGTTAATTTGTCGATTTTTATTATATGGCGACTTTAATCTACACGAGAACATTGATCCTATTATTTAATTTATATTATTATTGATGTCTGCTGATTCAAAATGTCACAGAGTCATATCACGTTCAAGGTGCTAACCGAATCGCATCTTTGGCTTTATTCATTCAAAATAGAGTCCATTGAGTCTTGATGAAGTGAAATGACTGGGCTCTTTTACTAGAATGTGTGTGAACTCATTTAATGTGCTTGTTTTGTTTGTTTAGGGACAGAAAAGAGTGGGCCGATCTGGAACCGGTTCCTCAGGATGACGGGCCAAACCCTGTGGTGAAGATTGCTTATTCAGAGAAATGTAAGTGCCTTTTATTCAATGACATTTGCTCTCTTTGTTATTTAGCATCACACATTATTACTTTCTTTAATGTCTCTCGTATCACTCCGCACTGGTTTTCTTCTCACATTATTATTGAATAATCCCAAATGTTCTTTTTCATTTCCATTTACTTATTTAAGTATTCATGCAATTAATGTGGTAACGTAAGCCGTAACGTTCAGTCCAAATTAAAGTCCCGATCATGATTAGCTCACTGTATGCTGTTAGTTGTTGGTTTAGTAAAAGTCCCCCTAGTCGATCATTTTATCCCTTAAAACTCATCTTTGATCAACAAAATTACATTTAAACGTTTTTTCATTCATGCCTTAAAACATCTTGAATGTAACTCGACACCCTTGCCTCATTTATTATGCGACGTGTGGTTCTATGAATATGCAAATGAGCCCCACCTCCACTCACTCACTCACTGGTTGACGATCGCACGTTGATCTGATTGGTTACAAGGTGGTTTGTGACGTCAGAAACACCAGCGATTTCAAAGCGTGTTTTTGAGACTGTCACTGGTTCACTGAAGATACTCAGCAATTCTGTCGACTTATTAATTTACACACGGTTTGCATATTAAAAACACCACACACACATAATAAACAACATTTAAAAGCTGTATATTCACCACAGGGGAACTTTAAGGCACATGAAATGTTAAAGGTTTGTCTTGTCATCTGCAGTCACAGACGTGTTTGACATGTTCAGAGCGCTCCTGAAGAACGACGAGAAAAGTGACCGAGCGTTTGCACTGACGGCTGAAGCCATCGAGCTCAACGCCGCCAATTACACCGTGTGGTGAGACCTCGGATATTTAAATTGACATATAAATGTGAAATATGTTGCAACCTGATACAATACCGTTTAAAAATGTCTCTTCTGCTCAACAAAACTGCATTTATTTGATCAAAAATACAGTAAAAATTCTTAAATATTATTATAATTTAATGTGAATATATAGTAAAGTGTAATTTATTCCTGTAAATTTTCAGCATCATTACTCCAGTCTTCAGTGTCACATGATCCTTCAGAAATCACTCTAATATGATGATCTGATGAACAAGAAACATTTATGATTATTATCACTGTTGAAAAAAATCATAATTGTGCATGCATTTAATTTTTCAGGATTCTTTGAATAGAAAGTAAAAAAAAAACAGCATTTATTTGTAGTAAAATCTTTAGCAATAATGTAAATGTTTGAATCAGTTTAATCCTTGCTCAATAAAAGTGTTTATTTTTGTATATATATATAAGGGCTGTCAAACAATCGCATCCAAAATAAAAGTTTGTGTTTACATAATATATGTGGGTGCACTGTGTATAATTATTATATATATATAAATACACACACATGCTTGTATATATTTAAGAAATATTTTAATGTATATAGATTTATATATAATCTATATTATATATAAATATCAATATTTTATACATAAATTATATTTTTTTCTTAAATATACATGCATATATATAAAATAATGATACACAGTGCACCCACATATATTATGTAATCACAAACTTTTATTTTGGATGCGATTAATCGCGAATAATCGTTTGACAGCCCTATATATATATATAAACACATACACTATTTCCTATAACACATTTCCCAGTCTGCTCTGTGTTGCTGATTTAAACCTCAGCAAGTCCCCTGTTTTCAAGACTTTTGAGTTGTGTGTTAAGTTGTTTGTGTTGATGTGTGTAGGCACTACAGAAGAGTTTTACTGCAGGCTCTAGGTAAAGACCTGAGAGAAGAGATGAGGTATATCACGGCCATCATTGAAGATCAGCCCAAGAACTACCAGGTTTGGTAAGTCCACCTCAGCCACTGCGTTCACATGCACATGCTCAGCCAACACCACTAATACCGATAATTAAAGCATAACTAATGGTACATTTTTACTGTTTTTGCATTGGTTTTGCATTTTGCATAAACTGTCATACGCACAACCGGCACATCCGTGAACTTAACTGTCAATTTTGTCCCCGCCCTCTTTTGGGGGAAACAAACTAGACTTCAATACAAAATAACGGCAAAAACCAACGTCCGTACACAGTAAATAACTTAAGAAATCACTTATATAAAACATGTCAAGTAATTATATGTCCACCTTGCCTGCCATAGAGCGTGAAAGATACATTTTTTTATGCCCGTAATCAACTTGCCCAGGCCTGCCATCATCATCATAAATTCATAATATATACATTAAGGTTTTTTACTTTAAAAAACGAAATAAAATCATTCAGGCGCTTACCTGGTGACTCGATGAGGTACAATTAAATGTCCGGATAAGACACCTCTGGCCACTGGGTGGGGTTGTTACACCAATTTGACGCTAAATTGGCCAAATTAAGTTTTTGTATGTATCTTTCACACTCTTTGGCAGGCAGGGTGGACATATAATTACTTGACATGTTTTATATAAGTGATTTACGCCTGTTGGCTGTGTACGGACGTTGGTTTTTGCTGTTATTTTGTATTGAAGTCTATGGGGAGTCTAGTTTGTTTCCCCCAAAAGTGGGCGTGAACCTACTCAGAGACATTCTGTGACGCAGCGCCGGTTGTGCGTATACATGCTAGCACACTCTTTTTTTACGATGTTCGTCTGTCTTCAGTGTGTAATGTTGCAGTTTGAGCAGTGTTTCTGAACTCCTGAAACGCCTCCATTGTAGTCTGGAGTTTCTCCCGGGAACGAACACGTCACAATATTCCTCATTATAATAATTCATGTGCAGAATAAAGGGGCGGGGCCTGTTTGAGTTAGTTAGTAGTGAGTTAAACTGGCGGTTTTGGGAAGGGGCGGGACTTTTCCCCAAACACACTCGAAGCGCTCGACCAATCACAACGCACTGATCCAACCGACCAATCAGAGCACAGTGTGCTTTCAGAAGGAGGAGACAGGAAGTAAACAGAGCGTTACTGACAGACTGGGAAGAGAGGAGCCGCAACAGAGTGAAATAATTATTATTGTTAAACAATTTGTGCAGGCACCACAGGCGGATGGTGGTGGAGTGGCTGAACGACACATCGGATGAGCTGCAGTTTGTAGCAGAAATCCTCAGTCAAGATGCGAAGAATTACCACGCGTGGCAACACAGACAGTGGGTCATCCAGGTACAGATTCGCAAACGGTTCGCTGATCTGCATGCATTTAGAAAATGCAATAAACTCCAGGAATATAGTCATTTTATGCAAACCGTAGACGTTTATCTACAAATAAAGTATAATATTGGCAACATTGATCTTGAAGAGTGTCGCCTATCAGCGGATCGGTTCTGCTTGTGCAAAAGCTCCTGTTTTGTTTTTTCAAACACTCTGTTTGCTCTCATACCGTTGTGTTGATCATTGTAGCCAATCACAGACATATCCGATGAGCTCGTGAACACAGTGGCCAATCAGAGGCGTTTATGATTCCGCTCGGCCACGTTTTTCAAATTTCAGAATCGACTTGGTACCGAAGTCAGACCTTTTCACATGTTGATGTTGTGAGTGTGTGTGTCACAGGAGTATAAGCTGTGGGATGGAGAGCTGGAGTATGTGGAGGAACTGTTAGAGGAGGACGTGAGGAATAACTCGGCCTGGAATCAGAGACACTTCGTCATCAGTCACACCAGCGGATACTCCGACCCCGCCGTCCTCGACAGAGAAGTGCAGTGAGTCTTATTCACTGACAAATCCAAACCTTTTTTTTTTTGCTTAAATATAAAAATTCCAATGATCACAATTAGGTGTGCACGATATATCGGCCACCATATCGGTATCGGCCGACATTTGCTCATTTTTATGTTATCGTTATCGGCCCGATAATAAAATTTGGCTGATATATTAAAGCTGATAAATAATTAATTATTTACTTTAACACTTGAGACCCGAGACACTTAAGATGCACATTGTTCAATATGATTGATCTTAATTGCTTGAAATATGATTGGAATCAAAAAGTGCAAAATCTCCTGTCATATCGGCTACATGAAATTATAATGAGAACATTGCAATTGTGTTAGGGGACGGATTTTAATTGTGAGACTTTTGTTTTTGCAATTAGGCTTTCAAAAATTATATAAAAATTGGATTTAGATTCATCGGCCGATATATCAGTTATCGGCTTTCAAATATTAAGAATTATCGGTTATCGGTATCGGCCAAAATGTTAATATCGGTGCATCCCTAATCACAATTAATTTTTTGTTTTCGGTTCTCAGGCTTTCAAAGTTTTGAGAGATTAATTATCAACTTGTGATGCATCCAAATTAAATTTTGTCCTCCATTCAAAGGGAAATCAGTATATTTCCTCACTATATACTAGGGCTGGGTTAACAATATTGATTTCTCTATTTTAATTTAATAACCAATATTGATTCTTAAGTATATGAATGAACAATTTTGTTGCACTTCTATCCAATAAATCACAATCAGCTTGTTTTAAAGCTTTAAAATGTGCTTTGTTACTTCTTAGCTCAGCTGTTTAACAAAAATCAAACCATAAATAGCATTTTGTGGCTCTTTAATGTGCCTCAGATCGAGCGAAGCGGCACGTGAACCATC
Organism: Pimephales promelas; assembly: GCF_988280905.1. Classification (NCBI taxonomy): domain Eukaryota; kingdom Metazoa; phylum Chordata; class Actinopteri; order Cypriniformes; family Leuciscidae; genus Pimephales; species Pimephales promelas. Next base: position 37,885,382 of record NC_142777.1, read on the forward strand.
ATCTCTTCCGCTTTACTACTAGTTACAGCACAAAATAAACATGAGTGAACATCAGAAGGTATGTTGGAAGATATTTAATGTGTGTTTGAATAAATCAATCATTTTTTATAACAACCACCATTCAAATGTTTAAAACAAACAAACAAGTAGAAACATTGTCATTAAATATGTATTATAACGTTGTTATTGAGTTTTTCTAACCCTAATAAATGTATGTCACGTTTTGGGTCAAAATTCCATTAATTTAATTATTAAAACAATAAATGAAGCAATAGAATAAATTAAATCAGTATCAATAAGCCATCTTTGCAGGGCAGTGGCACAAGCTGCATTTAAATGTATTTACACACAGTTTAATGCTGTTCACATCAGGTGGCATAAATAATGTTTTTAATAAAAAATGTTCAATAGAGAAATATTAAATGATGAAGCTTTTAAATATTAAACTAAACACAACTGTATGTGGCGGGCGGCAAGTCAGTGTCGTAATGAGTGAGTCATCGAGTCGTTCAGAAACGAATCAAGTGGCTGACTGTATTTATGAACGAGTCATTGAATCACTGACTCCTGATTCGTTCACAGCCGTAGATTCTTTCACTTAACGTATTGAGATGTACAAGTTCTGCTGTGGCTTTCATTGGACCGCAGAAGATGAGGGAATTTGATTGGATGTCGTGTTTGCAGCACTAACATTTTCCTGTTTTTACATGAAACGGATCAGATTCGTTGCGCCACTCGCATGAATCCCTTAAAGCTGATGATAACGTATGATAACTTAAAAAAATTGTGTAAAACTACCAAACTAATTTTAGTTTTAATTTTTGATTCACGTTTTTCTTAGACTTTCAGAGCTTTGCTTTAAGCAGAGTGATTATTCAATAACTTGATGCATCTAAAAAATTACAATAATTAGAAGTTCACACTTATTTTGTCTTTATTTCAATAGGAAATGTCTTGCTATATATCGTTGGTAACACTTTATGCATTATGAATAACTTAAAGCTGCTTGTCTGAAGAACACAGGTGTGGTTCCTCTCCAAACAAAGACTGCAACATATGAATGTTTATTTGATTTCACCTGCTTTTAAAATTCAAAAATAGATTAAAGAAATCATTATTGGAAAAATACAGAAATTAAAAGACCTACACTTAGGAATGGAATTGTAATTTAAAGATATTGTTGTAAGTTATTGTAAGACCTGAAAGATTATATGCGGTAATTGCATATCGATTTAATATATATATATATATTTTACATTTTGATTGTGTTGTATTTTGTGGTTTTAAAATTGTTTTGCTGATTGTTAGAGAAATGAAATTTTTTTTTTTTTTTTTTTTTAGAATTTATATTTAAAGACTATTGTTACTGGCAAGTAAATATGACCAATTACCAATGCTATGCTGCCCTCTCTCTCAAATTTGATAAAATTTGAAAATGTATGGAATTATAAAGAAATGTGCTTTGATAAGGATGATGAATGAATTTTTGCTAAATGTCTTGAGTAAAGTGTATATTTATTGTTTTTAAATGATTTAATAGTGTTAAAGTGTCTCTCTCTCTTTAGGTACACGCTGAAACAAATCAAGAAAGCTCCTCACAACGAGAGCGCGTGGAACTATTTAAAAGGGTGAGAGCTGCAAGCAGACATAAACATCTGATTAAGATCTGATTTCTCTTACACACAGTACATTTCAAACATATTCCAGCAGATGGCAGATGCTCACCACTAACAGAAGAAGATACACAGATTGCAAAGTGTTTATAAGAATATGTGGACAAAAACATACACTCTTAGAAAAAAGGGTTCTATATATGTAGCATAGGGTTCTTTACTCGACTCCAAAGGACATTTTATGCTAAAAAAGGTTCAATAATGACAAGAAAGAACACTTTTGGCACAAAGGTTATTTATAGGCTATTATTCGTTCATATATTACACTATTCTGCAATATTTTGTAGTTGTAATTCAATTATTGTTTATTAAACTGTTGTAGTAACTTAATATCACATTTTAATCATGCTCTTTGTGTGATATTGATTAATTAAATTTTTTAACCCCCATATCTTGAATTTTGTGATCATTCATATGCATTGCATTTTATATAGAAGCTTTTCTTCTAAGAGTGTAACATGGATCATTAATAGATCCAGTGTTTGCCATCACTATTCTTGTTGCTCGTACTTTGAAATCAATAAATACCAGTTTTAAAAATGTCTTATTTATTTAGATGTGTACAGTGTTTATCTCTTGAGCTTTATTAGCATGACTGTGTATCACAATGTTGTCAAAGCATTAACATATACACTGCTTGTCTGGATTCCAGTCCAAATATCAAACATTTCTTAAATAAAGATGCATAGTAAAGTGCCATAATATATTAGGTCTTGTTTTCTGGGGGAATTAATCAAAATTAAGTGAGTTTTTGCTTAAAACAAGCAAAATGATCTGATGATGTAAGAAAAATAATCTTGTTTCTGTTTGAATTAGCTTTATTTTTCTTGTTTTAACTTCATTTTGAATTGTACTCTTCTAGTTAATGCTTGATTTAAGAATCTTTTCATATTTGGACTGGAAACAAGACTAAAAGACTAAGTAAGAAAAGCATTTTTTGCAGTGATATTGTATATAAATAATAAAACAGGCAAAACCTATATGTGTAGGTCATGTGATATGTGTGTGTGTGGGTTTTGTGACTCAGGATCCTACAGGATGGTGGTTTGTCCTCGTATCCTGGACTTCTGGTGCAAGTGACCGAGCTTCAGGACTCGTGCAGTTCTCCATATCTCGCCGCCTTCCTGGTCGACCTCTACGAAGACGCTCTGGAGACCAACAACTCCAGCCACGACCAGCGAGAGACACTCAACAAGGCCTTGGAGGTGAGCTGGGACTTCACACACACAGGTTTACATGAACATCATTTTACCATTCAGATCCTTATTAGTGGGTATCGTAACAAAATTTTCGATACCTTGACTTCGATACCGGTTCCTGACGATACTTTTTTCGAAATCTGTTTTTAACAATATTACATTACCTATTTTTTTTTTCAGTTTGTTGACTTTTTTTTTTACACTTTTTTAGTAAAAAAGCAACAGTGCTAAAGTTTTCTGTTTCCTAATCATTCATGCGTTCGTAGTAGGTGCTTAAATTTGACTTTTTGAAATTTAAGTCCTGGAAAACCCTTGAAAACAGCCATATTTTACCAAAAGGTACTTAAAAAGTGCTTTTAAATATATATGAAATTTCATTTTTTCTGAAAAAGCACTAAAACAATCTTTTTATGCAAAATTAACACTGCAACCCGTCTGATAAACATCAAAGCATGCCAAAATTATAATATACAGGTGAAACTCGAAAAATTTGAATATTGTGCATTCAAATTAAAAGCTGAAACTAATATATTATATAGACTCATTACATGCAAAGTGAGATATTTCAAGCCTTTATGTGTTATTATTTTGATGATTACAGATATGAAAACCCCAAAGTCAAAATTAGAATATTGTGAAAAGGTTTTCATATCTGTAATCCATAATCATCAAAATTATAACAAATAAAGGCTTGAAATATCTCACTTTGCATGTAATGAGTCTATATAATATATTAGTTTCAGCTTTTAAGTTTAATTACTAAAATAAATAAACTTTTGCATCATATTCAAATTTTTTGAGTTTCCCCTATAAAATATTTATTTAACAATAATAGACATTATAAATGTAGTATTTAATATGCATCATTAAAAACTTTGTAAGTTGTATTCTGGAAACCTTATATCTGTAAATTTGAGTTTAAAAAAATACTAAAGACATTGTTTGATAAGTGCGATCTCTGATAACCAAAAAGAAGTGCTTGATAAGTTTCTTTTTACAGTATCTGTACGAACCCTGTTATTAAAATAAGACCCAGTCTTCATAGGTTTGAATATACCAGTAGACAAATGCTGTTTTTCTCCCTGCTACTCTCTTGTATACAGTCACATGCCATCTGTGTTATTAAATACATTTACTTCACACATGCATATTCAGAATATAACCAAATGCTGATATTACTTTGCATTTAAACATGCTTTCTGTGAAGTCTACAGTCTTACAGTAAATAGCACCATATTTATGTTTTAAATGGTTGAATAATCATCAAAGCGTGTAATTGATGCAAAACTGCTGTTATGAAACTGCAAAACGATCATAATATGCCTCGTATGCAACATTACAACTCAGTTTCGGAGCGATTTATGATGTATAATAACACTATCAAATGCTGAGTTTTTCATCATAAATATTAATAACACATGCCGTGCTGCATGTAAAGCGTTTTCATAAAGAATACGTCTGTGTAGTTATTATATTTCATCTCTTGTAGCGTTCAAGTTCACAAACGGATATCTATATTTAATAGAATCTGTTGAATATTTCAGTTTCGTACAAAACAATAGACATAATCCACGTCCAGTGATCTGGGTAATTAGAGACTTTTGAAATTCTGTTTTTAGCTGAAAGCACTTGTCTTTAAATATTAACTCAACAGAACTTTAATAGATGTTAGTTAATTATTGATCTATGGTTTCATATCAAAGTAAACGCGTATAAAGTATTACATGGCCGCCTCCGCACAACAGAGAGCTTGTCTGCAAGCGTGAAGAAGGGAAAATCAAAACCGAAAGTGTTATTCGTCTCCTGAGGACCTCTCCGTGACGGGCCTTGTGTTTTCCTCCGCAAACGTGCGGATGTTGTGTGTCTGTTGAGGTTAATGAGATTTCTTTTCTGTGCGTTTCTCATCCTGAGCCACAATGATGATCATGATGGAGTTGAAACTGATTTTTCTGTTTTGAAATTGAGGCCATGTGCATGCGTGTGTGGTGTGCGTATTTAAAAAAAAAAAAAAACTCGTTCAACCTTTCAGGTTCCATCACCCTCACACGCATATGAGATGAGGAATATGAAAGCGAGGACAAATGTCCACGGATATGAAATGTGTAGTTCTGTGCTGAGACCAAAAAAAGCGTTAAGTTAATTATGTAGTTCTGGAGCTGTATACTGTTCTGAGTCCTCACGTCATTCTAGAACCAATTTTATTTTGGAACTCAAACACATTTAGTTCTAGATTGGATCTATTATAAAGTTCTCATTTGTTGTGGGTGTAGAAAGGATTTTTTTATGAAGGATTTTTATGAACTCTAACATAAAGGTTCTAAATGATTTTTTGAGAGAAAAATGAATGGTTCTAGAATGGTTCTTTTGTGGAACCCTCACATAGTTCTAGAATGTTTGTGATGTTTCTACAGTGGAAGCATCAGAACAGATCTAAAATGGATCTGAGGGGTTCTATAGTGAGACCTCACATGGTTCTAGAACATTTCTGATGGTTTCTACAGTGGAACTCTCAGAACAGTTCTAGAATGGTTCTAAAGGTTTCTACAGTGGAACTCTCAGAACAGTTCTAGAATGGTTCTGATGGGTTCTAATGTTGAAATGTCACATTGTTCCAGAATGATTATGATGGTTTCAACAGTGGAACTCTCAGAACAGTTCTAGAATGGTTCTGATGGTTTCTACAGTGGAACTCTCAGAACAGTTCTAGAATGGTTCTGATGGTTTCTACAGTGGAACTCTCAGAACAGTTCTAGAATGGTTCTAATGGGTTCTAATGTTGAAATGTCACATTGTTCCAGAATGATTATGATGGTTTCAACAGTGGAACTCTCAGAAAAGTTCTAGAATGGTTCTGATGGTTTCTACTGTGGAACTCTCAGAACATTCTAGAATGGTTCTGATGGGTTCTATAGTGGAAACTTCACAGGGTTCTATCTAGAATATTTGTGATGGTTTCTTCAGTGAAACTTTACAATAATTCTAAAATGGTTCTGATGGTTTATACCATCACAACATGGTTCTTCTGTGGAACCATCACACAGAATATTTGTGATGATTTCTGAAGTGGAATCCTCAATTATTCTAAAATGGTTCTGAGGCATTCTATAGTGAGACCTTGTATGGTTCTAGAATATTTGTGATGGTTTCTAACGTGGAACCTTCAGAATTGTTCTAGAATGGTTCTGAGGGGTTCAACAGTGGAACCCTCACACATAGTTATAAAATACTAGTGATGTTTTTATGGTGACATTTTTACGGTTCTTCTGTGGAAACCTCACATGGTTCTAGAGAGTATTTGTGATGGCATCAGAACCCCACACAACATTTCTAGAATGGTTATGAGTGGTTCCTCTGTGAAAGCCTCATCGTGTTGTAGAATATTTGTGATGGTTTCTACTGGAAAAACTAGAAAAATTTGAATATTGTGCAAAAGTTAATTTCGGAAATTCAACTTAAAATATGAAATTAATGTATTATAGACTCATTACATGCAAAGTGAGATATTTCAAGCCTTTATTTGTTATGATTTTGATGATTATGGATTACAGATATGAAAACCTTTTCACAATATTGTAATTTTGAATTTAGGTTTTTCATAAGCTGTAATCCATAATCATCAAAATTATAACAAATAAAGGCTTGAAATATCTTACTTTGCATGTAATAGTTCTGAAATGGTTCTATAGTGGAACCCTCAGATTGTTGTAGAATATTCATGATAGTTTCTATAATGGAACCCTCAGAATAGTTCTAAAATGGTTCTGAGGGGTTTTATAGTGGAACCCTCAGATTGTTATAGAATATTCGTGATAGTTTCTATAATGGAACCCTCTGAATAGTTCTAAAATGGTTCTGAGGGGTTCTATAGTGAAACCCTCAGATTGTTATAGAATATTCGTGATAGTTTCTATAATGGAACCCTCTGAATAGTTCTAAAATGGTTCTGAGGGGTTCTATAGTGGAACCCTCAGATTGTTATAGAATATTCGTGATAGTTTCTATAATGGAACCCTCTGAATAGTTCTAAAATGGTTCTGAGGGGTTCTATAGTGAAACCCTCAGATTGTTATAGAATATTCGTGATAGTTTCTATAATAGAACCCTCTGAATAGTTCTAAAATGGTTCTGAGGGGTTCTATAGTGAAACCCTCAGATTGTTATAGAATATTCGTGATAGTTTCTATAATGGAACCCTCTGAATAGTTCTAAAATGGTTCTGAGGGGTTCTATAGTGGAACCCTCAGATTGTTATAGAATATTCGTGATAGTTTCTATAATGGAACCCTCTGAATAGTTCTAAAATGGTTCTGAGGGGTTTTATAGTGGAACCCTCAGATTGTTATAGAATATTCGTGATAGTTTCTATAATGGAACCCTCTGAATAGTTCTAAAATGGTTCTGAGGGGTTCTATAGTGGAACCCTCAGATTGTTATAGAATATTCGTGATAGTTTCTATAATGGAACCCTCTGAATAGTTCTAAAATGGTTCTGAGGGGTTTTATAGTGGAACCCTCAGATTGTTATAGAATATTCGTGATAGTTTCTATAATGGAACCCTCTGAATAGTTCTAAAATGGTTCTGAGGGGTTCTATAGTGGAACCCTCAGATTGTTATAGAATATTCGTGATAGTTTCTATAATGGAACCCTCAGAATAGTTCTAACATGGTTCTGAGGGGTTCTATAGTGGAACTCTCAGATTGTTATAGAATATTTGTGATAGTTTCTATAATGGAACCCTCAGAATAGTTCTAAAATGGTTCTGAGGGGTTCTATAGTGGAACCCTCAGATTGTTGTAGAATATTCCTGATAGTTTCTATAATGGAACCCTCAGAATAGTTCTAAAATGGTTCTGAGGGGTTCTATAGTGGAACCCTCAGATTGTTATAGAATATTCGTGATAGTTTCTATAATGGAACCCTCTGAATAGTTCTAAAATGGTTCTGAGGGGTTCTATAGTGGAACCCTCAGATTGTTGTAGAATATTCGTAATAGTTTCTATAATGGAACCCTCAGAATAGTTCTAACATGGTTCTGAGGGGTTCTATAGTGAACTCTCAGATTGTTATAGAATATTCGTGATAGTTTCTATAACGGAACCCTCAGAATAGTTCTAAAATGGTTCTGAGGGGTTCTATAGTGGAACCCTCAGATTGTTGTAGAATATTCGTGATAGTTCTATAATGGAACCCTCAGAATAGTTCTAAAATGGTTCTGAGGGGTTCTATAGTGGAACCCTCAGATTGTTATAGAATATTCGTGATAGTTTCTATAATGGAACCCTCAGGATAGTTCTAAAATGGTTCTGAGGGGTTCTATAGTGGAACCCTCAGATTGTTATAGAATATTCGTGATAGTTTCTATAATGGAACCCTCAGGATAGTTCTAAAATGGTTCTGAGGCGTTCTATAGTGGAACCCTCAGATTGTTATAGAATATTCGTGATAGTTTCTATAATGGAACCCTCAGAATAGTTCTAACATGGTTCTGAGGGGTTCTATAGTGGAACTCTCAGATTGTTATAGAATATTTGTGATAGTTTCTATAATGGAACCCTCAGAATAGTTCTAAAATGGTTCTGAGGGGTTCTATAGTGGAACCCTCAGATTGTTGTAGAATATTCGTGATAGTTTCTATAATGGAACCCTCAGAATAGTTCTAAAATGGTTCTGAGGGGTTCTATAGTGGAACCCTCAGATTGTTGTAGAATATTCGTAATAGTTTCTATAATGGAACCCTCAGAATAGTTCTAACATTGTTCTGAGGGGTTCTATAGTGGAACTCTCAGATTGTTATAGAATATTCGTGATAGTTTCTATAATGGAACCCTCAGAATAGTTCTAAAATGGTTCTGAGGGGTTCTATAGTGGAACCCTCAGATTGTTGTAGAATATTCGTGATAGTTTCTATAATGGAACCCTCAGAATAGTTCTAAAATGGTTCTGAGGGGTTCTATAGTGGAACCCTCAGATTGTTATAGAATATTCGTGATAGTTTCTATAATGGAACCCTCAGGATAGTTCTAAAATGGTTCTGAGGGGTTCTATAGTGGAACCCTCAGATTGTTATAGAATATTCGTGATAGTTTCTATAATGGAACCCTCAGGATAGTTCTAAAATGGTTCTGAGGGGTTCTATAGTGGAACCCTCAGATTGTTATAGAATATTCGTGATAGTTTCTATAATGGAACCCTCAGAATAGTTCTAACATGGTTCTGAGGGGTTCTATAGTGGAACTCTCAGATTGTTATAGAATATTTGTGATAGTTTCTATAATGGAACCCTCAGAATAGTTCTAAAATGGTTCTGAGGGGTTCTATAGTGGAACCCTCAGATTGTTGTAGAATATTCGTGATAGTTTCTATAATGGAACCCTCAGAATAGTTCTAAAATGGTTCTGAGGGGTTCTATAGTGGAACCCTCAGATTGTTGTAGAATATTCGTAATAGTTTCTATAATGGAACCCTCAGAATAGTTCTAACATTGTTCTGAGGGGTTCTATAGTGGAACTCTCAGATTGTTATAGAATATTCGTGATAGTTTCTATAATGGAACCCTCAGAATAGTTCTAAAATGGTTCTGAGGGGTTCTATAGTGGAACCCTCAGATTGTTGTAGAATATTCGTGATAGTTTCTATAATGGAACCCTCAGAATAGTTCTAAAATGGTTCTGAGGGGTTCTATAGTGGAACCCTCAGATTGTTATAGAATATTCGTGATAGTTTCTATAATGGAACCCTCAGGATAGTTCTAAAATGGTTCTGAGGGGTTCTATAGTGGAACCCTCAGATTGTTATAGAATATTCGTGATAGTTTCTATAATGGAACCCTCAGGATAGTTCTAAAATGGTTCTGAGGGGTTCTATAGTGGAACCCTCAGATTGTTATAGAATATTCGTGATAGTTTCTATAATGGAACCCTCAGGATAGTTCTAAAATGGTTCTGAGGGGTTCTATAGTGGAAGCTTCACAATTCTTGAGAGGTTCTAGAAAGGATTCTGCTCCTGTTTCTAGAGAATTCCTCATCAGGTCGAGCTTGAGAACTCAGACCGCTGACCTTTCCGTGAGACTGTGAAGTGCAGAATATTGATGAGAATAACCAGCAGATTTCCTTTCATAAAGTCTGAACTGGCTTTTACTGCTGCTCAGAGGGAGCCTCGGTTCTCGCTCGTTACATGGGGAAATGTCAGAGCTGCATTTAGACTTTACTCCCCTGTTGTTTTACAGCGTTTGAAATATGTACAGTGTTCACACAATGTCTCCATTTGCTTTGAAACAATCTGTATTGTAAAAAGCGCTGTATAAACAAAGACTTAAATATTAGCCAAATTCGAATTATATTCGATTTCTACAGGCAATACTGTATTGTCTCCTATGCCCACAAGAGGCCATAATAAAAAAAATCACTGACACTATGTCAATAGCCAATGCCCTCAATCAACACTTGTTGCTGTTCTCAATCATCGGAGCTCTCCTATTCTAGCATGAGCAATATCTCAACAATTCAACATCCCTCTGATGTTCAGCAAGCAATCTCAGAAATGAAATCTTCTAATGGCGCTGGTCCTGATGGTCTGGACATGAAGCTTTTTAAACTAAGCGAGCGCAACAAGCAAATAGGAACCAAATCAAGCATCGCATGTTTTATTGAAATTGAATGACGTTCACTTTTTAAAGAGCATTAACTTTCAAAACAATTGTTCTTAAATAAAATAGGTTTTCCTTAATGTGCATGCAAGGAAAATTAGGTTACAATAGTGCATAAAACTAAGTAAAGAAAAGAAAACACGATTCGACAACGTAATGAACGTTTTTTTTTTTGATTGACAGCTCTTGTGATTTTGATTTTGTTTGTGTGTTGTAGCTTTGTAAAATCCTGGCCGAGGAGAAGGACACAATTCGAAGGGAATACTGGTATTACGTGTCCCGATCTCTCCAGAACACGTATGGCTCGGGTGACTCCGCCCCCTCCTCTTTAGCCCCGCCTCCTCTCGACGGTGAGCCCATCGCCCCCTGAGCAGAAACACGCACCTGGACACGTGCTGAGAGGACGAGGAAGAAACCCTGAGACATGATGGACTCTTTATCTGTGTATGAGAGTGTGTGTGTGTGTGTGTGTGTGCGCACAGCCAGGCTTTAACAACAGTGCTTGCAAGTCAGAACGGCGTTAAACTCTAAGTAGCCATAAGCTTAAACGCTCTGTACACTCACCTTGCAGTGAATGAAGTGAACACTGGGAGTTTGACAGCGACTCATACTCATGTTTTAGACTAGCATTCATCTTTTCAGAGGTCTATCAAAGCAGACTCGCTTCAGGTGTAGTCAGAGCTTCTCTTGCCAAAGCATCTTCTGGACTGTGTTACCAAACTCGACTGTACATGCATTTTTTATGTTGAGAAATAAGAATGATTAATGACTAGAATTATTTTTGTCGTGCATTTGTGCATTTCCTGGTTGAAATGAGGATCTGAAAGTGTCTTTGGTCAATGTTTGCCTGATTTGTTGGACAGATTTCAATATGGTCTAGCAGACGGACAACTAACATAACATTAAAATTAATTTTATACATCTCTAACCCTACACAAAAGTTTGGGGTCAGCAAGATTGTATATTGTTAATGTTAAAATATTTTTATTTCAAATAAATGCTGAACTTTTATGCAGCAAAAAATCCTGGAAAAAAAACAACAACATTATTATTATCAAAAGAAACGTGTCTAACGCTGGTTACGTTTAATTAGCCGACTACAACTTTAACCTTCATCTTAAACACTGTGATCTTATCAAGGAACGACTGAAAGGTTTTAAGTCATTTGTTTTTACTATTTGCATGACGGATTATAAAGCCTACTTATTGTGCATGAAAAACACCTGTTTATGTTTTGATATCAAGATCACACAAATCTACAAAGGCGTATTGCATTCACTTGAAGAAAAAAAATCTACTCTGTTTTTCTGAATTAACGAGTTAATTTTTCATGAGAAAAAAATGTTTTTGCTCTGTTTTTCTGAATTAACGAGTTAATTTTTCATGAGAAAAAAGTTTTTGCTCTGTTTTTTGAATTAACAAGTTAATTTTTCATGGAAATTTTTTTTTGCTCTGTTTTTCTAATTAACGAGTTAATTTTTCATGAGAAAAAAAGTTTTTGCTCTGTTTTTCTGAATTAACGAGTTAATTTTTCATGGATTATTGTTTTTTTTTGCTCTGTTTTTCTGAATTAACAAGTTAATTTTTCTGTTTTTCTGAATTAACGACTTAATTCAGAAAAACAGAGCAAAAACTTTTTTCTCATGAAAAATTAACTCATGAATTCAGAAAAACAGAGCAAAAATTTTTTTCTCATGAAAAATTAACTCGTTAATTCAGAAAAACAGAGCAAAAAAATTTTTCCATGAAAAATGATCTCATAATTCTGAGATAATTAACTTGTTAATTCAGAAAAACAGAGCAGATTTTTTTTCTTCAAGTGAATGCAACATGCCTCTGTAAAAATCCCAATCATTCCTAAAACATAATTTTTAAAAACTCAGCTTTAATGCTTTGCTGTTAAGACGCTATGACTAACTATAGCTATATTAAATATAATTAGATTAGCTAAGGTATAAGAGAGCCTGTCCTTTAATGGCCTCCAGGGCCGGGTATTTCTACTTCATGAACTGAAGCTATAATTTGAATAATGAGTGTTTTTCTATGTTACTGAGAGAGCACAGATCAGGACAGCTTCCCTAAAGCTCAACAGTGTAATGATCCTCGTTCAAGGGCACTCGTCTGATGAAGAGTCTGTTGTGGGACCCGAAGTGTTTACGGCCATGAGACGCATTAAAACATTACAGTACTGAATCAGCACAACTCCATTATGTGTTTTTGAAGTCGGCATCTCCCTGGTTCCCTCGAAAAGATCCCAATTGGATATTTCCATTGGCTTTTGAATTATTGCATTTAATTTCTGAGATCAACAAGAGTTCATCATGATAATCTTCACAAATGAACAAAACGTATGATTTAAGTTTTTATTATAGTAATTATAAAATTTCCTTACCTTTGGATGGTACCTGAAATCTTAGTAAAGACTTTCAAGAATTGGGAATATTGGCCGAAAGAAAGAAAAAACAGCAAAACAAATTTTGTGAAACAGATATTACATCCGTAATAGTATCCAAAATTGTAAGAGAAAAAAGGGACATAATGGGTATTTCTTTTATTTGTATTCCTACCATTACTTCTTTCATTCCTTGTATCATTCGTATCTCTATTTATTCAATAATGCTTAAGATTTACCTAGTTTTCTTAAAAATATTCATCATTTCTTGGTCTGGTCTTAGTGGGAGAATGTGGTCTATCCATTTTCCCCATAGCTTGACAAATTTCTCGGACTGTAGCCGAAGATTCATTGTTAACCTCTCCATGTGTAAATGTCGTACACAATTCCCAGCCGATCCAAAACGCTGGATTTTTAATAACGGACGGTTATTGTTTTCGTCACTAGGGGTCGCTAACGCGTAGGTTGATGACGCATAAGCGGAATTATGTAAGTTGTCGTCATGTCGATGGATCTAATAATGTTTTAAAATGATTGTGGAATGAAGCGTGACTGCTTATGAGAGACAGATCGCCAGTCCCGCGGATATAAAACAATGAGGACATTTCATTCTAGCGAACTAACTTACCAACAAGAGCTGGATTACTCACCCGGGGCAGTTTATGAGACGAATGAAGCTTGTGAGATAGCTAACGCAGCGCTGCTTTACTTGCTCTGCACTATCACAAACTGCATTTGATTATGTTGAAAGTTATTATGATATTATGTATATGTTGTTAGTTTCTTTATATATGATACTAGCAGTAAAAAAGATCAACATTAGAATAACATACTGATTATATTCTACATTTCGTCATGCTGAGCTATAACATTGATTAGTTTTATATACATTTGCTCACCTGTCTAATAAAGTAATTAAATTCGAGCGCAAGTCAAGAGCGGCTTCTCTGTCAAGCTCGGCATCTTGATCCTCGTTTTAGTTCTCCTTTTATCCCAAAGTGCTTGCCGTGGCCCATAATGTTTGACTTTGAACGAAACAACAACAGCGTGAGCGCGCCGCTAGAACTAACGCAGTTGTCCACGTCTGTCGCCATGGTTACTACGAGCGGAAATCAGGGATAACGCGGGTATTACGTCATCGACAGGCGACAAGTTACAAGCGACGAGCTATTATTCAAAATTGGAATTTCTCTGAAATTAAAATCTTCAGGAACTTTTATGAGATTGTAAGTATATAACGGCAGGAAAATATATCACACTGTGCAAGAGATTTTTGGATATTTTATTACAAAATTCTTACATAGGTTCTTGAAAAAACCTATTGTATCATCACCATGCTGCGTGTCCTGAAAAACATTGTTTTATCATGGTACTACTATTTGCTTAGCAATTTATGAAGGCTTAATGAACTGAACGTTTGACTGACGATCTCCTAAATATAATCGTGTGAGTGTGTAAATTTGGGGTTGGACACTTTTGAGTGCAAATCTCAATGTTAAAACTTTTAAAGGTAAGGTAGACCATTTCAGAGCGACTAGCAATAGCAAGCTAGCTTTGAAATCCCTCTTTTAGACAACTTCTTTAATTGCTATCTGGATGTGATGACATTCAACCAGTTACAATAAGTGTTTATAAAACAAATTTCCCGTCCTACCTTTAATAAACTACAGCCAATGTCCTGCATGTATGTATTTGAGTTAAATTCAGTTTAGTCTTTGGTTTAATGTGTTTTTTTTATTTTTTATTTTTTTATTATGCAGACAAATCAAGACATTAATATACAATACAATAAAAAAAAAATAATAAAAAAAGAGGGTTACATTCCATAAACTAAAACAACATTAAACAAGCTTAAATGATCGACAATAATGCAGAGTCTTACATGCAGTAGAGTTTTTAGAGTCCTTCAATGAATTTAAATACATATCAATATCTTTCTTAAAAATAAAAAAAGAAGGAGTTTTCTTTGAAAATTTACATTTGTGAATATAAAATATGAAGAAAACAACTCGTGTTTGTGCATTACTATTTCGTTGAATGCTGCATTGAATCAAGGTCACAAAAACAGATTTGCTTCCAATACTGGAAAACATTTCACTGCAAATCTCTATGAAAGGAAAAGAGCAGTCCTGTTAGCTCTTCTTTGTCAAGTGAGTGTGTAATTGAGATGCACTATAGTGTGAGAAAAGAGGATTGTGTCTCATTTCCAGATGCTGGACATCGACTGTCTGCGAGAAGAAAACAATGCCTCCCGAATCAGGCCGAGAGATCTGCAGAATACAGAGCAGGACGAGCCCGCGGCGGGAGCTTCTGGAAAGGTAACTCTACTGTGAACTTTGCTGCAAACTCACTCAGGCAAACTTGGACGAAATGAAGTTTAGACGCGGCTGGATGATTTTGGGTCTTTGACGAGATGTCAGAGGCGAGTGACGGCAGCAGCTATTAACAGCAGTGGGTTTCTGGGAGATTTGGCCTCGGGGAATTTCTACAGGTGAGGATGTTATTCTGCCCTTTTCTATTCTGTTTTCATTTCACACTCCTTTCAATTAATCGAGATTATTAGGGGTTCAAGCACAAAGTGAGGATTTGTAAAATTGATCGCGCAGACCAAACCGTAAGTGCCGGGGACTTGAAACCTGGCCTCAATTTGGGGAGAACCTATCAGAGGATGACCCTATGGCCCATAGATAGCGCTACAACAACCAAACGTACTAAATTGTAGGGATGGGTATTGACACAAATTTCACGATTCGATTTGATTTCGATTCAATATTGATTATTTTGGATATCAGTTACAATAAATGGCAAATTTTCTCAAGGGAATCAAATCTCTTAACTAATGCTGTAAACTATGGGAGTCTAGTTTTAGCCTATAGACTTCATTAGCCTAATATGAAGGTAATAATGAACTGTTTTGTAGCTATACAAACACTTAAATTACAGTTTTATTTATTTTTATAATAAGAAGATTATATGAAATATAAACATTTAAATGGTAGCTGTCATAAAAACTTGCCAGATTTATTCAAATATGCATTAAATATTGAAGAACATTAAGATTATAATGCATATGTAATATGGTGTATATATTTAGCAAAATGCTCCTCTCTAGAGTTATTTTTTCTAGCTGACGAACGAGTTTATGTGTGTTTTCTGAGGTAAATATGACGACACATCGATTACAAGCTGTTTAACTGACGTCTTTCCATGGTTGAAACGCTGATTGAGCGAATCAATGTGACATGATATGGATTTGGATAAGTTGTACTCTATCTTTAACACACTTTCAGATGCTCATTCATGTTTATTTGGCACTGTGACTGGTATTATTAGATCAGCGCTGCTGCTTCTCTTGAGCTGCGCCAGAGCGATCTCACGCCACAGCGCCAAAACGTTATTTATGAATAATATTTATTTATTATTTTCGGAAGTTTTACTTTTTACTAAACATATTTAGATATACCGAAATCGTCTTCCATTGCGGTTTCCCTTATATCTAAATATGTTTAGTGAAAGGTAAAACTTCCCAAATCTCTGTATAAACAAAGAGTGACATCGGCGCGCAAGCGATCACTTCCAGACCGAAGCGCCCGTGCCGTCAGATCATTTTGTGATTACAAGAGGTAAAACGATATAAATACTGTTGGTTTTCTCACACAAACCGCTCGTTTCGTGTCTTAGGCCATCAGTGTGTACTTACATTAACGAGTCATTTAATCATGTTTAATTTTGACTTCTCTGTGCTGCTCTTTGGTGGACCCCCTTAGCCTCCAGTGTGTGACTGATAGACAACAACGGTTTGACTGAAAAATGTCAAAATTGAAAATACTGCGGAAACAAAGACACTTACATCTTGGATGCCCTTGAGGTAAGATAAAACATACCAAAAATTAATTTCAAAGTGAACTATCCCTTTAAGACTTGGCTGAGATTTTTGGGCGAAGCAGACTTGGGTTGTTGTTATTTGGACGAGCCCTGCTTAAAAAGATACAACCCGAGTCTTTACGTTTTTCGGGTTATCGAACACTTTAGAAGAAAAAGTTCACAACAGGACCGTCAAAATAAAGTGAGACACATAACCTTTCCATCCAGCACAACAGAATTGATCTGAACGGAGAACGAGAGAAAGCGAGACGTATCTCAGCCAGCTTCCCGCGAGGAACGGCAGGAACATGATCCTAAATGAGGCAGAAACTCATCAGAGGAGGTCTGGGGGAAACGCCTTGTGCGTTTCCGTGTGTAAATAACATCCATCCATTATTTATTGCAGCCGTGCCAGAGACCCGAATCCCGCCACACACACACACAGACGCCAGAGGTCACACATCATGCCTCACACACTCCGAGGCTTCATAAATCGCCTTCTTCTCCCCATGAACTATTTGTGCTGAGCAAACCAAGCAGCTACACAGTGTTTTCTTTGTCCTCCTCACGCTAAACTTTGATACTTAATGGAGATTATGGTTGCTAAGCGACACGGGGGTAAAAGTTTCAGCTTCATCAAAAAGCCACGTCTGTGTGCGCATGAATGAGATCTCGAGCATCAAATGCAGCTGTTGGTGGGCAGGTAAACCTTTATCTGTTGTTCAGCTCAGGGAATGAATACTAATAGAATAGAAAGCCCTGCTGATGGAGATGAAAGTTAGTTTGAAATGTGAGGACGTGAGGCCACAGTGCTGGTGTGACATGAATATGTGTTTAAGGATTGAGCTGTGAGACAAACCACACCAATTCCAACAAACGTGACTATATTGCACATGCGCAATGGGAAGATCCCATGGAAACGTGTGTAAAATTCCCATGTGAAACACAAGATCACATGAGAAACATACATACAATTCTCATGTGAATCAGGATCACATTTAAAACCAATGAGATCGTGTGAAACACATGTTTTTGTGTGGGCTATACTTGCACCTTAAAATGAATATTCGTTTTTTTACTCACCCTGTTGTCTTTTCAGAGATCGCAAACCATCGCTCATTTTTTTAAAAAAAATTACGTTTTATAAGCACAAATGCTCGTCTTGCTGTGTTCTGTGATGCACGTTCGTGACTCTCCTGTTCATCAAAATGAACGAATCTTTTTCCGAGTCAATCCGTTCGTTGAATGAACCTTATGACTCATTTTGATGAACAGGAGAGTCACAGAACAAAGCAAGGCGAGCATTTGTGCTTATAAAACTTATTTTTTGAATGAGTGATGGTTTCGCTTGATAAGACCCTTATTCATCGTCTGGTGTCGTTTAAAGCCCTTTGAAGCTGCACTGAATCTCTCGTTTGGACCTTGAACCGTTTGGTCCCCATTGAAGTCCATTATATGGAGAAAATCCTGGAATGTTTTTATCAAAAACCTTCATTTCTTTTCGACTGAAGAAAGAAAGACATGGACATCTTGGATGACATGGGGGCGAGTAAATTATCAGCAAAAGTTTTTTCAAAAGTGAACTACTCCTTTAAAACATAAATAACAAAGTTTAAGTTTTATAAGCACAAATGCTCGCCTTGCTCTTATAAAACTTAAACTTTGTTACTTATTTTTGAAATGAACACTCGTTTCGCTTGATAAGACCCTTATTCATCGTCTGGTGTCGTTTAAAGCCCTTTGAAGCTGCATTGAAACTCTCGTTTGGACCTTGAACCGTTTGGACCCCATTGAAGTCCATTATATGGAGAAAATCCTGGAATGTTTTCATCAAAAACCTTCATTTCTTTTCGACTGAAGAAAGAAAGACATGGACATCTTGGATGACATGGGGGCGAGTAAATTATCAGCAAAAGTTTTTTCAAAAGTGAACTACTCCTTTAAAACATAAATAACAAAGTTTAAGTTTTATAAGCACAAATGCTCGCCTTGCTCTTATAAAACTTAAACTTTGTTACTTATTTTTGAAATGAACACTCGTTTCGCTTGATAAGACCCTTATTCATCGTCTGGTGTCGTTTAAAGCCCTTTGAAGCTGCATTGAAACTCTCGTTTGGACCTTGAACCGTTTGGACCCCATTGAAGTCCATTATATGGAGAAAATCCTGGAATGTTTTCATCAAAAACCTTCATTTCTTTTCGACTGAAGAAAGAAAGACATGGACATCTTGGATGACATGGGGGCGAGTAAATTATCAGCAAAAGTTTTTTCAAAAGTGAACTACTCCTTTAAAACATAAATAACAAAGTTTAAGTTTTATAAGCACAAATGCTCGCCTTGCTCTTATAAAACTTAAACTTTGTTACTTATTTTTGAAATGAACACTCGTTTCGCTTGATAAGACCCTTATTCATCGTCTGGTGTCGTTTAAAGCCCTTTGAAGCTGCATTGAAACTCTCGTTTGGACCTTGAACCGTTTGGACCCCATTGAAGTCCATTATATGGAGAAAATCCTGGAATGTTTTCATCAAAAACCTTCATTTCTTTTCGACTGAAGAAAGAAAGACATGGACATCTTGGATGACATGGGGGCGAGTAAATTATCAGCAAAAGTTTTTTCAAAAGTGAACTACTCCTTTAAAACATAAATAACAAAGTTTAAGTTTTATAAGCACAAATGCTCGCCTTGCTCTTATAAAACTTAAACTTTGTTACTTATTTTTGAAATGAACACTCGTTTCGCTTGATAAGACCCTTATTCATCGTCTGGTGTCGTTTAAAGCCCTTTGAAGCTACACTGAAACTCTCATTTGGACCTTGAACCGTTTGGACCCCATTGAAGTCCATTATATGAAGTCCATTTTCATCAAAAACCTTCATTTCTTGGATGACATGGGGGTGAGTAAATTATCAGCAAAAGATTTTTTTTAAAAGTGAACTACTCCTTTAATGGGCACCAATGTGCATGATGCTTTTCTGAAGAAATAGACAATAACTTGCTTAAAATGTCTCTTTTTATGACGGTATGTTAAGTCAATGGGCACAAATTATGTTCTTTTGTGCTCCGCAGAATAAAGATAGACAGGTTTGGAACAACAGAAGTGTGTGAAAACAGTCATTATTTTAGATTTTCTGTTTGTTACTGGTGGTAGCACATAACACGTACCCTGGAGTCTTGCGTTCAGAATATAATATCTTAGATTGGTGTTTAATATGGAAGTGGAGTTGTCTCTCCTCCTCCTCCTGTGTGAGTTTTGTCACGATTCACTGTAATATAATTAGTCCGAACATTTTAATCAATATAAAATACATTCTGCCTTCATTGTGGCTTGACCTTTTGGTTGACTCGTCTCTGCCAGATCCAATGAGTGTGTGTCAAGGAGGGAAGGAGTCTTTGCTGCTACTTTTGAGAGTGAATTTGTTATTAATAAACTGCGCGTAATTGCTTCTGATGAGACATGGTAAGAAACAAGATTAGGTAAAGCATTGCTGTTTTTATTGATCATCGGGTAAGTGATTCAAACAAACCCCTAACAAACAGTTTTAAACTTTGGCATGTAATTTATCCTCCATCTCCAAATTATGAGTTTGTGTAACTTGTGTACATATGACCAGCATCTACCAGCGAACGCTCTCTCAATGTTATGAACAATCATTCTTCCAGTGACGTTTGTTGTTATCTGGTCTTTGATAATGTTGTCAGAAAAGTTAGCACCAACGTTTTTTAAATGATACTACTTGTTTCAGAACATTCAGAAAACTCATGTTTGCCATTAACATTCAGAAATATATTTTTAGAACTTTTTAGAAGATTTATAACATTTTATCCGGGTTGCAACCAATCAAAATCCAAACATGCAAGTTGCAATTACAGGACTGTGAGTATTTTTGGCTCTTTATGTGATAAATTGCTTTTGATGATCCTCATTTGAAAAAAGCATCTGCTATATTATTAAATATAATGTAAAAAACACTTTGAGGATTTTTAACATCCACATCAAACATTACTGCAGACTTTTGTATTGTACCACTTGCAAATACTCTACTCATACTCTACTCATACTCTACTAATACCTCAGACTCTACTAAGACTTCTCATACTCTATTTATTCTCTACTAACACCTCATACCCTACTAATACTCTACTCATACTCTAATAATACTCTACTCATTCTCTACTAATACTCTACTAATACCCTACTAATACTCTAATAATACTCTACTCATACTCTACTCATACTCTACTAATACCTCAGACTCTACTAAGACTTCTCATACTCTATTTATTCTCTACTAACACCTCATACCCTACTAATACTCTACTCATACTCTAATAATACTCTACTCATTCTCTACTAATACTCTACTAATACCCTACTAATACTCTAATAATACTCTACTCATACCCTACTAATACTCTACTCATACTCTACTAATACCTCAGACTCTACTAAGACTTCTCATACTCTATTTATTCTCTACTAACACCTCATACCCTACTAATACTCTACTCATACTCTACTCACACCCTACTAATACTCTAATAATACTCTACTCACACCCTACTAATACTCTACTCATTCTCTACTAATACCTCATACTCTACTAATACTCTAATAATACTCTACTCACACCCTACTAATACTCTACCCATTCTCTACTAATACTCCACTCATACTCTAATAATACTCCACTCATTCTCTACTAATACCTCATACTCTACTAATACTCTAATAATACTCTACTCACACCCTACTAATACTCTACCCATTCTCTACTAATACTCCACTCATACTCTAATAATACTCCACTCATTCTCTACTAATACTCTATTAATACCTCATACTCTAATAATACTCTACTCACACCCTACTAATACTCTACCCATTCTCTACTAATACTCCACTCATACTCTAATAATACTCCACTCATTCTCTACTAATACTCTACTAATACCTCATACTCTAATAATACTCCACTCATTCTCTACTAATACCTCATACTCTACTAATACTCTAATAATACTCTACTTACACCCTACTAATACTCTACTCATTCTCTACTAATATCTCATACTCTACTAATACTCTAATAATACTCTACTCACACCCTACTAATACTCTACTCATTCTCTACTAATACCTCATACTCTACTAATACTCTACTCACACCCTACTAATACTCTACTCATTCTCTACTAATACCTCATACTCTACTAATACTCTAATAATACTCTACTCACACCCTACTAATACTCTACTCATTCTCTACTAATACCTCATACTCTACTAATACTCTAATAATACTCTACTCACACCCTACTAATACTCTACTCATACTCTACTAATACTCTACTCATACTCTACTAATACCTCAGACTCTACTAAGACTTCTCATACTCTATTTATTCTCTACTAACACCTCATACCCTACTAATACTCTACTCATACTCTACTCACACCCTACTAATACTCTAATAATACTCTACTCACACCCTACTAATACTCTACTCATTCTCTACTAATACCTCATACTCTACTAATACTCTAATAATACTCTACTCACACCCTACTAATACTCTACCCATTCTCTACTAATACTCCACTCATACTCTAATAATACTCCACTCATTCTCTACTAATACCTCATACTCTACTAATACTCTAATAATACTCTACTCACACCCTACTAATACTCTACCCATTCTCTACTAATACTCCACTCATACTCTAATAATACTCCACTCATTCTCTACTAATACTCTATTAATACCTCATACTCTAATAATACTCTACTCACACCCTACTAATACTCTACCCATTCTCTACTAATACTCCACTCATACTCTAATAATACTCCACTCATTCTCTACTAATACTCTACTAATACCTCATACTCTAATAATACTCCACTCATTCTCTACTAATACCTCATACTCTACTAATACTCTAATAATACTCTACTTACACCCTACTAATACTCTACTCATTCTCTACTAATATCTCATACTCTACTAATACTCTAATAATACTCTACTCACACCCTACTAATACTCTACTCATTCTCTACTAATACCTCATACTCTACTAATACTCTACTCACACCCTACTAATACTCTACTCATTCTCTACTAATACCTCATACTCTACTAATACTCTAATAATACTCTACTCACACCCTACTAATACTCTACTCATTCTCTACTAATACCTCATACTCTACTAATACTCTAATAATACTCTACTCACACCCTACTAATACTCTACCCATTCTCTAATAATACTCCACTCATTCTTTACTAATACTCTACTAATACCTCATACTCTACTAATATCTCATACTCTACTTGTACTCTACTCATACTCTACTAATACTCTTCTCATTCTCTACTAATCTCAACTAATTCTCATTACTTGCAACTTGTTTATATTTGAGTGCAGTATTTCATCCCCTAAATGTGTCTGAAACATCTTCTGTGCTCATGCCGCCAGACACTGTAGTCTTTTCATTTAATTCTGCTTTTAATGCATATATCCAGTTTGAGTCCTGTTCCGGTTCATCCTGATTTTGAAGAGTGCGATCGCTGTTGTTGTTTAGTTATTTGGCACTTCTGCGTCTCCGGCTTCCTGTTTGTTTCTCCTGGGGTTTCTTAGATCTGCCGGTTCTGCCATGTGCCAATGAGCGTCTGTGCCGGAGAAGAGAAGTGCACACTTCAATTGTTCTGTTCACTCTTTCCCATGCAATTATAATAAATGGGGACTGACGTGTTCCAGCTTAAAATTGACGCAAAAAGCACCATTCAGATATGATAAAAATAGATATAGTTTATATTCCAAATCTTATCAAGTTGTATAATAGCTAGGGGAAATTTTGAGGGCTGCTGTGACCGGATCATTGTATCAGTGGGTTGAACTCGAGCACTGATGTGAAAATGATGGCCGATACCGATAATTCTTAAGTTGAAAGCCGATAACCGATATTTTGGCCGATAAATCTAAATCCAATTTTTTAAATAATTTTTGAGAGCCTGATTACAAAAACAAAAGTCTCACCATGTCCCATTATACAGACATATTGCACTTTTCCTTTTTAAATCACGTTTTTAGCAATATAATCATCAGAAGTGTCTCAGCTGAAGGAAATAACACATTAATTATCGACTTTACAATATCGACCAAAATTTCTTATCGGGCCGATAACGATAACATTAAAAGTGAATATATATCGGCCGATATATATTTTAAGACATTACTAAAATTTCGGTCTGCTTTTTCAGATGACTTAGTCATGAGGATTTGATGGTGTTTTGGAGCCTGAAAGCCTCAGTGCACTTTCATTGTAATGTAGAAGAGCTGCAGTGCAAAGCAACAATACAATTCTTCAAAATTAGTCCTTTATGCTGCACAAAATTCATAGTTTGGAATGACATGAGGGCCCAGTTTCACATACAATGCTTGGATTCAGCCAAGATTAGGATTTATAGTTCAATTAGGACATTTAAGTAGCTTTTATAAACTTGCTTTAGATGTACAAAAAACAACTGATATATTTTAAGATATGCCAGGGCAAGTTGCTTTCAGTTAAAACAGCTCGTTTTAGTCTGGGACTAGTTTAAACCTAATCTGAAACTAGGGGAATGTTAATTTTTGGGTGAAAGCCCCACTTTAAGCACTGATAAACCTGAGTGAGGCTGAGAATAAATAACTACTTTTTATTAATATTAATATGAACAACCCATTCTTTCATCAGCCGTGCTGTTTGCAGTTTCATTTAGTCTTTTGAAGATGTATTGTATTTAATTGTCTCTTTCTGTTTTGTTTGGCCTTGGGTTGTATTTGTCAGACTGACAAGAGTTTGATGATGCTTGAAAACAAAAGTTAGAGCTGATAAAACTACTTTGAGCCGGTTTGTCTGTTTTTTTTTTAGGGCAAAGGGAAGAGGAAACATGTTGACAAAGTCATGGCTATACGAAACAGAAAGATATTTTTCTATATTGCTCACAAGTTGTCCAAACGCTTGAAGTGTACTCATAACCCTGTTCTTAACTTTCAGCCGTTCGAAGCTTTACTCCATCAATGATAATAAGAAGTCGCATTCGTAATCTGTCAACTCTCTGAAAGACTTTTACAAAGTCTTGATGTCTAGAACAGGTTTTCATGCTTGAATATTGTGTGTTGCACAGATGTTAAGTGGATGCTCGCCTAAAATAACTATTAAAATATCCCACAAATTGTTCAGATATTGCATGTGAAAAGGCAACTGCTAATTACTGCATGTTTCATTATGTTCAATATTAAATGAAGAGTTCAGATGCAAAAGCCTCTAAATGCCATTTGAAATTTTCTTCTTTAATGATGATTTTTATCAAGCTTGTATATTCAAGTTCAGTGATTTCACTTAAATGGCAATGATAATTACCTATTAATTGTTATTTAAGTGAAATTACTGAACTTAAATATACAAGTTTGATAAAAAATCATCATTAAAGAAGAAAATTTCAAATGGCATTTAGAGGCTTTTGCATCTGAACTCTTCAAATACTGGCTAAATATTGGAGTCAATATAAATGCCACTAGGGTTTTATTTCAAATTAAATGAAAAATAAGGGAAATGTTTTCAATGTTTGGACACACTCTTCTCCTCTTTTGAATATATATTTGCATCTCTGAGAAAATGTGCACTCTTTTTTAATGAAATAAGGTGATGAAAAAGCAGTACAAATATTCACCTAATGTTGAGCAGGAAAGATTTTTATAAAGTCTTGATGTGTTTCAGGCTCTACTAGATTATTCTCCATTGTTGCGGCTCCTCTCTTCCCAGTCTGTCAGTATCGCTCTGTTCACTTCCTGTCTCCTCCTTCTGAAAGCACACTGTGCTCTGATTGGTCGGCTGGATCAGTGTGCTGTGATTGGTCGAGTGCTTTGAGTGTGTTTGGGAAAGTCCCGCCCCTTCCCATAACCACCAGTTTAACACATACACTCAATTTCTGACGAATATTCTGCTCTAGTCAGAAAAACATCACGTTGTGTACGAAACATACACACAAAATCCAGAGCAGCTGCTATAAAAACAGTGTTTTCATGATCCCTCATAGTCCTGAATGTGGTGTTTGGTCTCGGCATGAGGTGCAGAAATCATGAGAACGCCTCTCACCCATGAACAGCATTTAATTGCGGTGATTACCAGCTTTACTGAGATAATTGTTCGGTTCTATGGTTCAGATTGGAGCTTTTGGGGATAATTTGCACTGTTTTAATGTGTGTGTATTGGCTTGATAAACTGGTTTCTCCAGGGAAGGAGAAACAGCCCTCCTCTCGGCAGGGGGCTTGAGGGAATCAGCCACTCCTGAAATTACCACTCTTCTCAACTTCACGTCACTTCGTGTGAACTTTTAGCTCCGATTATCAATGCCATATATTTCTTTAAAGAGGAGATATTGTGCTTTTTTTCCATATTTACCCTTATCTATATCTGTCAGTGTTTCTGAACTCCTGAAACGCCTCCATTGTAGTCTCGAGTTTCTCCCGGGAACGAACACGTCATAATGGGCTCTATGCACGGCGGTATTTCCGGTGAAGATGTAAGGATGCTTGATAACTTAACACCGATCGTAGAGTCCAATGCAATACCGAGAATTTATATTGAATTTTATACTCCATGGTTATACTAAAGAAACGTTAGTCACAAAAACAGATAAAACAGACACCCCTCGTTGTGTTTATGCTTCTTTTTAAAATTATATTAAATAAACATAACTATATATAAAATTGCATCTAAACGTATGTACGTTTCGTTTCAAAGACGGAAGGACAGTAAATTTTAAAGACTCCGCGTTTTCCTCCGCTTTAATCTCCACAACCGGAAATGGACGAGCATCCTTGCGTCAAATGCGGAATTTATGCGTGCATATAGCCCATATTCCTCATTATAATAATTAATGCGCAGAATAAAGGGGCGGGGCCTGGTTGAGTTAGCTAGTAGTGTGTTAAAATGGCGGTTATGGGAAGGGGCGGGACTTTCTCATACACACTCGAAGCGCTCGACCAATCACGGCACACTGATCCAGCCGACCAATCAGAGCACAGTGTGCTTTCAGAAGGAGGGGCTTCATAGAGACAGGAAGTAAACAGGAGTGCATTTCCCAATTTTGCAATTTTCATTCACGTCATATAGTTTGTCAATGAGTCAATGATTAAAACTGCACTGTAAAAAATCCAAAAAAAAATTACAGTAAAAAAAGGCTGCTGTGTTTGCCATGACTTTACCGTCAAAAATACGGTAGCAGCGTTATTGACTGTTAACTAAGTACCTACCACATTTTAGGTGGTAATATGTCCATTTCAGGTCCTAATATGTACATTTTAGGTTTGAATGTGTACATTTTAGGTGCTAATATGTACATTTTAAGTGCTAATATGTAAATTTTAAATGCTAATATGTACATTTTAGGTGGTAATATGTACATTTTAGGTGCTAATATGTCCATTTCAGGAGCTAATATGTACATTTGTGGTAATATGTACATTTTAGGTACTATGTACATTTTAAGTGTTAATATGTACATTTTAGGTGCTAATATGTACATTTTAGGTGCTAATATGTACATGTTAAGTGTTAATATGTACATTTTACGTGCTAATATGTCCATTTCAGGAGCTAATATGTACATTTTAGGTCCTAATATGTACATTTGTGGTAATATGTACATTTTAGGTGCTAATATGTACATTTTAGGTGCTAATATCTACCACTAAGGTACCAATATGCAGCCTTTGGGTACAAAAGTGTACCTTTTGAAAGCCCCAGTGACAGCTTTTGTACCTTTTTTTCTGAGAGTGTACCAAGTTGCAAAGTTCACAAACCGCTGTAAACTTTCCAGCACTGTACATGTTAATTTCACTCTTGGCTTCGTGAAGACGCCGATAGGAGTTTGTCTGCTCCATATGATGTAAAAGCATGACTCTTGAAGCAGCAGAGCTCAATGTGTTCATGCAGATTTGGTGCAACATGCTCATTTGTGAGACAAAGAGTCAATTTTCCGTCTGCGCCTCTGTCTCTGGGGTGTGTGTGTGTGCAGATGAAAACCCACTGCCATCAAACACCTTTCAACATCACTTGCTGCGACACACAAGGCTCTCCCAAAAATAGGATGCGTGTGGTTGCGCATGCGGGACACGTCTGCTCTAAAGAGCCCGTAAAAGATGAATCATCTGCACATCAGACTCTGTTTTAGAGGTGACTGACGCTGAAGACACACACAACCATCCCAAAAGGTCCTGCGCTGAAAAACACTGCATTCGTGACGACTTTTTGCTAACAGGTGCATTAGAGACGTCACTGAAACAACATGTTTTTGATATTTCACATCAAGTGCACGATTTTATAATTGGCAAACTTTTAGCGATCAGACATGCATGGTGTGCTAAAACTTCTCAAACTGGTTTAAACAGCATTTTGCTGAATATTTGATCATTTTGCATGCAGATCTAATGTTCTGAAAGACTAGATTGATATTAATTCCCCATGTTGTGAGATTCCCCATTAAAAATGAGAAAAACTTGTGACGCTGAACCATCTAAACTTCAGTATTTCTGTCTCGTTTTTAACGTTTTTAAATCAAGATACATTTACTGGAGAAGCTAAATAACTTTAGATATCGTGACTTTTCTCAACATGTGTCGATATGAAGTGAAAAAATATCTGCCAATCTCTTTCTCTTTAAATTAAGATTATTTTCCTGACCCCATTTTTCAAAGTTTTCTCTTTAAGCATAAACTGACTTAAAATATACACTTTTGATTCTGATTTGTGCATTAACTACGGTCCAAACCCCTTTTAATTTACATTATTTTTCACAACTTGAGTGAAATGTTCAATTGAAAAAGAAGAAGAATGTTCATAACTTTTCTTTATTTCAAATTTTAAATTTACTTTTGTATTATTTATGCATTTGGCAGACGCTTTTATCCAAAGTGACTTCTGTTGCATTTAAGGTACATTGAAATTGAAAGGGAAATAGATTTTCGGTCAAAACTAAATTTAATTGAGACACCTTCAACATTTGTCATAGTTTAGAAAATGATAGTAAAATATGACTATGTCCACTGTAAAAAATAAATACGCTTTATCTAATCAAAAAAATTGCGGCAACAGATTTCAAGCAATATTATTAATTGAATTTAACAAATTAAAATTGAGTAATAATTAATAAAATTAATTCCTTAAAAGTTAACCATTTAAAATGAGTAAAACTTACAACAAACAAACAAAAAAAAACATACATTTAAGTCACCATTATGGTGATCAGTGTTTGTTTTAGGATTGTTTTAAAATGATGGTTTTCTCCTTCAGTGATTCTGCTTGGTATGTTTAATGTTGCCAATAAAATATAAATAGTTCTTAATTAATCTTCAGATATTTTTGTACAATTTTTGGGTGCTACTCATTTTAAATGGTTAACTTTTAAGGAATTAATTTGATTAATTATTACTCAATTCTAATTTGTTAAATTTAATTAATAATATTGCTTGCAATCTGTTCCCACAATTGTATTGATTAGATAAAGCGTATAGAACAGGTTTTCATGCTTGAATATTGATCATTTGAAACATTGATCAAGAAATAAAAAAGTGCATTAGCAATTAAAGAAAAAACACGATCAGCTCATATTGTCATTTTTACTGGAAGTCCAGTGTATATGTCACTTTATTTTGCCATCCTCACTTCCATAAATGAACTAGTGAAATAGTCTGAATAATTTTTGGTTTGACTGTATTTCGAGCGCCTGATGATGATGATGATGACGACATGCTGTTATTGTGGTTATTTTTAATCTGAGACGGTAATTAATAAGCGTGTCAACACGAGAACACTGTACGACACATTCAGTAGTTGGTATAAGTGAGACCAGTAGGGGTCGGATCGCGTTCCCCTGATCTCAGTCTCCGGCACATGTTCAGTCTCAGTGCTGCATGAGAGAGAGAGAGGGAGAGAGAGAGAGAGAGAGGGAGGACTCTTCTCTCTCCAGCTTCAGACGCGAGGGATGCGCTTCATCTCCTTCGAGGTCTCGATGGATGGAGCGACAGGGTCATGAAGGTGACCACCACCTCTGGGTTGGATTTAGGGGGCCATTACCGCAGAAGGAGCATATCCATAATTAATAAGCGCGAGGCGGAGATCCTAGAAGCGAGGCGCAAACACCGGCGAGTCATGTCACCAACCGACAGCGCTTCCAGAGGAGCTGACGAGGAGGACAAAGGAGGATGAAGGAGGCAGAGGAGGATTATAATGAAGCTGAGTGGCAAAGGACTGTGCACTATCGTCTCCAGCTGTGTGCTTTTCGTGTGTGCCGTGAGCGCGGTGATCGTGGGGTTCAAATGCATCGCGTTGGGCTCCAGGGTGCGGGCGCACTTCCATCTGGGCACCGCGGCCGGCGCGTTTTACTCGGGCATCTTAGTGGCCGTCGGGCAGGTTCTGATGGGAGTTGCGCTGGTCTTTTGCAGGGGGAAGCCCAGATGTGCGAATTTTTTCCTCTTTGGGATTTTAGTGTTCCTCCTAGGGGTTCTCACGGCGTTTTCGGGCGCGGTGGTGGATGGCGATACGGTGTCCCTGGTGGAGAGGAAATACGCGCACTATTGCGCGGACTCTGTGGATGTGAGCCCGGCGTGCGATGGGCTCAAGGTGTACCAGCGGGGTCTGGTGGTCTCCACTGTACTTAACACTCTGGAGTGCCTACTAGGGCTGATGAACCTGATTATTATTAAGCGTTACCACGCGGCGCGGTTTCGCCGGAGACGCAGGACGCAGCGTCGGAGCGCGCGCATTATCCTCAACGAGGAGCGAGAGTTCGCGGTGACGGAGTTTCAGCCGGTGTCCTACATCAACCTGGGGGTGTTTCAGGCGTTGGACGAGGCGGACGGGGAGGTGCAGAGCAGGGGTCACCCGTGCATGGAGTTACCGGGTTTTTCGCCCACCAATCCGGAGCTTAATCACTCGTACCCGTTTTCGTACCGGCTTCACAGCGAGATGCCTCCTGCATACGATGACATATTCCCCGGAGAAGAGAGCAGCAAATAGCCGAGGAGAGCTATACTAGCCTATGGACCGTTTTGCACTGACAATCACGCTAAACTTGGAATTGGCACGTTATAATGTACTTTTTACTCAGTTGCAGGACAAACCCATGCGGAGGATAACGTGCTGTAAGGATTATGTGCAACATTTGTTTTTGACCTCTCTGACTGACTGATTGTATTCCCGATTCATCCCATGTCAAAATCCCAAAGAAAAAAATCCCCATTGGAATTTCTGTCATATAGTTTGGATCCTGGTTTTCTTACAGTATTCCAGCAGGGCACAAAACAAAAAGAAGTTATCAACTGAGCAAACAGAACATGATAGAAGTGTGCATCATGTAAGTTTTGTTTTGTCTTTGACCTTCCTGAATGATTGTATTCCCAGTTCATCTCTAGTCAAAAAGGATTGTGTACTGGAATATCAGTTGCAATTGGGAAACTGGATGACCCACAATCTTAGAAGAAAAGGTTCTATATAGAACCTTAAAAGGTTATCAGCGTTACGTATTTGGAACCCCTAAAAGGTTCTATACACTCTTAAAAAAGGGTCCCTCTGGGTTCTATATAGAACCATGGGGTTCCAAACTTGGTCAATAGAACCTTTTACCAAAAAAAAAAAAAAAGGGTATATAGAACCATTTTGGAGTTCCATGTATGAAGCGGGGGATGGAACCATTTCTGGTTCTAAATAGAACCATTTTTACAGTATTCCAGCAGAAGTGATGAATTGAACAAAAATATAATATGTGTGTAATTTTATGATAGAATTCTAACAGGTTGGACTATTACACTCTAAAAATTGCTGGGTTGTTTTAACCCAACTTTGGGTCAAATATGGACTAACCCAGCCATTGGGTTATTATTACATTTTTAACCCAACGTTTGAGTTTGTCCATATTTGACCCAAAGTTGTGTTGAAACAACCCAGCATTCTTAGAGTGTATGATTCCCAACATCAGGATAAAATGAAGTTGAAGTTTTATTCTGAAAGTTGAGACCTCTCATGATTGTTTCTGATCTCTTCATCCGGTGTTTCAGACAGAAAGCCACTTCTGTTGGCGACAGTGAAATGACAAGCGTCACCCATCAGGGATATGATTAGTGTTTCTGAATCATGATGTTCAAGAGTAATCGGAGTTGTACGGTTATCCTCCGTATCATTAGAGGTTTCCGACAACACTCACACCCAAACCGGTCATTAAATAAACACTGAAACGATTATTTAAATTCCAATTGGAACGTTGGTTGTGTCATTCTGTTACTGATGTCTGTTATTTTACATATTCCAATGGAACACAAAACAGTAATTTCCCAATAATAGGACTATTATGATGCAATACGCAATAGAAATATTATTATTATGCCAAATGAATAAAATGCTCTATCATCTAAAAAATATTGTTGGTTTAACTTAACCTGGTTGCCTTAAAATTTTAAGTTGATTGAAATGGAAAAAGTGAGTTAATACAATGAAGGGGATTGATTTAATCATCAGAAACTCAAAATTATATGTTATCTGAGCTAAATAAATTATTTAAGCTGATTTGACAAAAGAAAAAATGTGATTACTAATCATTAAAAGATTTTTTTTTTTCAGTGAAATGTTGCATTGGGAACTAGCTGAAGTTTAGGGTTGATAGGTTTGATGAGAATGTTTTTGGTAAAGCATTCATCTATTATTAGGGCATTATATCTTTTCATAAATAAGTTAAAATGCATTAAAAATGAATGGATATGTTTGTTATAACTGCAGTTATTATGCAGCGTGTTATAAGGTGCAATCTTTAGGTGAAGTGTCACCAGGCTTTTCTATGGGTTTAGTTCATTATAATAACGCTGTTGTCTAGCAGCAAGAAATCCAATGAAATCCCAGAAGCATTAGGAATCAAAACAGCGGTTTATCCGGTACGGCTGATTTAAGGATTGATTGAAATATGACTGTGAATCCTGACTTTTTTGACTAGGGATGTTTTCCCTCACACTGCTTCTGTTCCTCTTCTGAATAAAAGGTGTACTCTCTCTCTCTCTCCTGATGTTGAGTCCAGGTTGGACTCGTGACGGTGTGTGTTCTTCCTCCAGCAGGTGTTGTTGCCATGGTTCCTTGACCCTGTTTCTACCTGTGTGTAATTAGATATGTAACAAACCCGTCTTTGAAATGCAAATCTGCTTGGTTTGTCAAGTCTGATCGGGTGCACAAAGCAAAGCCGGTTGTTTAATGCAACAAACACATACGTTTCAGTTTAGCCTTTTAGAGCGATCTCTTTGAAGAGATTTCACTGGATGCCAAAGGGACATTTTACAAAGAACTGCGCTTTTCAGCATTACAAACTCGTGGAGAACATGCCTAATTATTCTGAGTGGATATTATATGCTTTGGCACGAGGACAAAACATCAGATGAGGCTTTTCTGATGACGAGACGAGCTTTTGTATGAGCGAATCTCAAACTCTGAGATCATACTGAACATGCTTCGGTTTTGCTGCTTTATTTTATTCATTAGAAGATATTGTCGGACAAAACGACATGACTTTGAGAATGTCTCAGTATTTGGTTTATGCTGTACTGAAAAAATTTCTGAAATGACTTGAATTGAGGCAAAAACATCACAATAATCTTGATTACTTGCAGAGCGCTTTCATTTTAAAAAGCTGTTTTCTATGTGAATGAAAATTATATGGTGCAAAAGTTCATTTATTTCAAGTAATTCAACCTAAAAGGTGAATCTAAAATATTATATAGACTCATTACATGCAAACTGAGATATTTCAAGCCTATTTGTTATAGTTTTGATGATTATGGATTACCACCCTTTTCAAATCTGGGGTTTTCATAAGCAATAATCATCAAAATTATAACAAATAAAGCCTTGAAATATCTTACTTTGCATGCAATGAGTCTATATAATATCTTAGTTTCACTTTTTAAGTTGAATTACTGAACTGAATGAACTTTTGCACCATATTCTGTTTTTTTTTTTAGTTTCACCTGTATATTAAAATCGAATTTATTCCTGAGATTCAGAAAGCTTTAATCATCATTACTCCAGTCTTCAGAAATCACTCTAATATGAGGATCTGATGCTCAAGAAACATTTATGATTATTATCAGTTTTGAAAATGGTTGCATATTTTATGTAAGAATATAAATGTATTTACACTCTAAAAAATGCTGGGTTGTTTTAACCCAACTTTGGGTCAAATATGGACAAACCCAAATGTTGGGTTAAAAATGCAATTTAAAAATATACAGTTGAAAGTGAAAGTTTTTAACCCAACATTTCGGTTTGCCCATATTTGACCCAAATTTGGGTTAAAACAACCCAGCGGGGTTTAGAGTGTTTAAAAATATGTTTGAAAAGTAGTGCATATTTAATAAGTCACCTACACTCTTAGAAAAAAGGGTTCTATATATGTAGCATAGGGTTCTTTACTCGACTACAAAGAACATTTTATGCTAAAAAAAAAGGTTCAATAATGACAAGAAAGAACACTTTTGGCACAAAGGTTCTTTAAAGGCTATTATTTATTCATATATTACATTATTCTGCAACATTTTGTAGTTATAATCATTGTTTATTAAACTGTTAATATCACATTTTAATCATGCAGATTTTTAGAGGAGAAAAACTGAAATGGCACTTTTTGTGTGATATTGATTAATTAAATTTTTTAACCCCCATATCTTGAATTTTGTGATCATTCACATGCATTGCATTTTAGGGGTTCCAAATACGTAGCGCTTTAGAATCTTTTAAGGTTCTATATAGACCCTTTTCTTCTAAGAGTGTAGAAACAAAACTTTGTTTTAAATGATTCTAAATGCCAACATTTAATGAATATATAGTTTTTAGACTCATGGATCTGCGATTAGAAATGTGTTTTCATGCGGTTTTGCTGTGATGATGTACAAACTGTGTTTTCCCTTTTCAAATGTCAAAGAAAAAGCCACTGCTTACGCGAGGCGTTTCCATTCAGAACATCTCAGCTTATTAGAGATATGATTAATGTTGTTCCTGAGTAATGATCCTGAAGGATTCTCAGCATATCCAGCCTGTCATTTGCTGGAGTTGTTTGTTTAGAAAGAAGCATCAGATGTGTGTGAACGCTCGCACTCAGGTATTGAAATCGTGTGCATGATTGCCTTGTAAATATTTAAAGCAAATCTTTCTGCACGATATTTTGCGTCTTCACGATCTCACCCCTCTCGAGTTTGATTAGCCGGCGAGATCTGACAGTTCCCGATTTCCCCGAGAGGATTCGCTCATCATTAATAGAACTAAAAGAGCTCTGGATGTGAATTAACAGGCTAGAAGGGAAATCGCGGCCTTTGAAAGACGGCAGTCGTGCAGAATAACAAGTGCATGATGGGAAAGAGAACAGTCATTGTGTTTCCGCTTCCGACTGTGAAAAGTGCCTTTTCAAGCAATCCTTTAAAGACGCACTGTATATTTTGATGAAAGTGTGACGATGTTAGAAAGCACAATGCTCTGGAGACGTCGCTGAAGGTCAGGGGAAGTTGAGTTTTATGGCAAATCTTCAAAAATGCTTTTATTGAGCTAATGGAGGCCGGAGACTGCTTGTTGCCTCGTTATCTCTTATTCAAATGACCAGGACAGGAAAACATAATGTTCTCCCCGTTTTAATTTATTATCATGCTTTTTTTTTTTTTTTTGCTTGTGACCTTTAATTTTGATAATGAAATATACAGTGGTTAATGCACTTGTTTGTCTGAGATGTCATGATTTCTCTTGTTATTCTCCAGATTCATAATCTAATATTAAGCTTTCTTTCTCAAATATGTTCATCTTGACTACAATTACAGCCGTTCTCCTTCAATCGGAACTGTATTTTTAAAGTTCAAGTGACTTTTCTGAGCGAAACAGAATATTCAACTAGACCCAAAACAAGCTTTTTTCTTCTTGTCTGTTATTGATCTGGCTTGCTGTTGTCAGAAAGAAAGGCTCATATTTCAATTAAAGTAATGTGTTTTTGAAAGGAAGGAGAAAATGCTTCCTGTATATCTTTTGTTGTTGACGTCTAAATATCATATTTCGGTGACTTGATAGAAGTCAAATATTGGGAAGGTTGCATGACAAACTCTAGAATTTAACTATGCAAAAGAAAGAAAAATTAAATCCATGCAATGCAATATTAAAGGAGTAGTTCACTTTGAAAAAACTTTTGCTAATAATTTACTCGCCCCCATGTCATCGTAAGATCGTAAGATGTCCATGTCTTTCTTTCCTCAGTCGAAAAGAAATGAAGGTTTTTGATGAAAATATTCCTGGATTTTCTCCATGTAATGGACTTCAATGGGGTCCAAACGGTTCAAGGTCCAAATGAGAGTTTCAGTGCAAACTGCAAACTGTTCAAAGGCCTTTAAATAAGCTTTCAAATAATAAATTTGAATAAGGGTTTTATCAAGCGAAACGATCGCTCATTTAATAAAAATAAAAAAAATTTACGTTTTATAAGCACAAATGCTTGCCTTGCTCTGTTCTGTGATGCACGTTCGTGACTCTCCTGTTCATCAAAATGAACAAATCTTTTCCAGAGTCAATTTGTTCGTTTTGTTCATTGAATGAACCAAATGACTCGGAAAAAGGTTTGTTCATTTTGATGAGCCCTTTGAACAGTTTGCAGTTTGCACTGAAACTCTCATTTGGACCTTGAACCGTTTGGTCCCCATTGAAGTCCATTATATGGAGAAAATCCTGGAATGTTTTCATCAAAAACCTTCATTTCTTTTCGACTGAAGAAAGAAAGACGTGGACATCTTGGATAACATGGGGGCGAGTAAATTATCAGCAAAAGCTTTTTCAAAAGTGAACTACTCCTTTAAATATGGGTTTAGTCGGGATAAACGTCTGCGCTGATCCATAATGTTTAGTGTGCCTTCAAAGTTTCAAGACATTAGAAACACTAACACTATAAAGACATTTAAAATGTTTGAGAAAGAGTCTCTTCTGCTCACCAAAGCTGCTTTTATTTGATCCAAAATAATAATACAGTAAAAACTGTGAAATATTATTATAATGTGAATATACTCTAATGAGGATTTAATGCTCACGAAACATTCATGACTATTATCAATGTTGAATACCGCTTCATATGTTTGTGGAAACTGTGATACATTTTATTTTCCATTTGATGAATAGAAAGTTCAAAAGAACAGCATTTATTTGAAAAGAATCTTTTGTAACATGATAAATATCCTTGTAAAATAAAAGTTATACTTGAATTATAAATGATCCCGACATTTCTGAATGGTAGTGCATTGTACTCATTCTCTGTTCAGCCGGTTCGTTTGTTTGTAATTATTGTCATATTGCTGAGCCTCTGCATGGCGGGTTGATTTTGAGGACATTTCTGTTTATTTTTGTACACAATTCTGGTCTTTTAAACGAGTTAATCTGCATTAAGCAGAAGAGCCACTGAGTCTGTGTGTTCATCTCATCTGCAGCTTTTCTCAGGAGCACTTAAAGCATTATTTTTAATTATCTTTGCAGTAATGTCACGTTGATTCTGTTTGCATCTGTTTGAGCAGCAGAATGATTTCCTGAGAAATGTGTGTGTGTGTGTGTGTGTGTGTGTGTGTGTGTGTGTGTGTGTGTTTCAGCTCTTCCTCCACTTGTTTTTATTTTGGAGTGAAATATGTAGGACATTTTGTGTTTGTGAGATTTTTATGCTTTGCAATATAATTTTGTGAAAGTTAAGCACATTGTATCCCCAAATTCTAATGATGGTCTCTTAATTCTGAGTGTTTGCTGTATCCTTTTTTTTTGTTTGTTTATTTGTTTTTTGGTTGCGTAACAGTAATGAAAACTGGGGAAAACATCATAAGGATAACATCACAATACATCTTAGTCCTAAAAAATGAGCTTACATTTATTTTGCCCAAAGATAATTTCTTATTTCTTTTGATTATGTAGTTTTTGTGAGTGAAATACAGTATGAGTTCCTAAAGTTGGGGATCCTATAGTCTCCCAGTGTTTCGAGGTCATGGAGTGATTATCCAGTTGGCATAGAAACGATACAGTGCAGTTTTTCATTAATCATGCTGTTAATCATGCGTTTAATGAGATCATTCCGCGTGGACATGGATTTATAGTTGCTGGTACTGACTCATGTGTTTTGAGTGTGTGTGTGTGTGTGTGTGTGTGTGTGTGTGTGTGTGTGTGCGCTCCCCTCAGGCGCTCGCTTTCCTGTCTATATCCTGCAATGAAGAAATATCCTGCAAAATATTTGTAATACACATAAGCATGATTTCATGAATATTCAATTACAGCAGGGGTTTTCAAACTGGAGAGTGGGGAAAAGCCAGGAGAAAAACTGTGAAGAAATACATTTATAATAAATTAAAGTTTGGTTAAAATTTATAAATAGAAATGTGATTAAAATAGCCTACAAATGTATGAATTAGTTATTAATCTATTCAATATATTAGCCTACTTTTTTTATTTAAAAAAATAATAATAATTGTAAAATTCAAAACAAATGAATACATTATTTAAGTAAAAACAAACTAACAAATAAATAAATTGCCAACTTTGAACGTAAAATCATATAAAATCATGTTATGTGTGTTATATTAATGTCAAACCTTATCAAAAGTGACTGTAAATGACATTTATAATGTTACAAAACATTATTTCAAATAAATGCTGTTCTTGTGAACTTTCTATTTATTAAATAATAAAATAATTTTCCGTTTCCACACAAATATGAAGCAACACTGATAATAGCCTAATCATAACTGTTTCTTGATCATCAGATCCTCATATTAGAGTGATTTCTGACGGGTCATGTGACACTGAAGACTGGAGTAATGATGCTGAACATTCAGCTTTGATAACTTTATAGTTTATTTAATATTTCACTGTTTTTACTGTATTTTTGATCACATAAATGCAGTCTTGGTGAGCAGAAGCGTAGTGTGTTGTCGTAGTGACATAAGTCACATGGTATAGTTAACGCTCAGCTGATTGGCTCAAGTGAGATATGCGAACTGTATGTCACAACGGAATATCAAAACATGACGATTTTTATTAATTTAGCTTGAGTTGGACCAGTCCAATTAATGATCCTTCACAGAATAACGGTTGTAACTTTTTTTCTGGCCATCAGCTTTATTCCTTTTTTATCCAATGAGAATCCAGAATGCAGAGAAAGTCCGTTAATTCCCAGCGTCAGGCTTAATGAAACATATATTTGTTTGGTTTTGGGAGCCGTTTGGCTCGGGCAGTGTGTTATGAAGACAGAATAGACCGATCCTCAGTCAAAGCAAACATAAATAAACTTCCCTCCGCTTCATTTATCCGCATCAGTGTCGCAGTAACACCGTTGGGCTCCAGCCAGCAGAAGAACAGGAGTGAGGCGAGGTGAGCAGTCATTACTGTGTGTGTGTGTGTCGTGTTTAAATGTGTGTGAGATCGGATGAACTCTGTCCTGGTGGAGAGTAAACAACAGCTGTGCTGGAAAATATAGCCGTCAGCGAGGATCTTTGAGTTCGCAAAACCCAAAAATGCCCAGGAAAGGTGCACTCGAATCAGCCCGTCTTTTCCTGGATGTTTCATACGTCCAGAAAAAAATATTTGTGAGGCAAAAAATCTTAGTAACACTTTACAATTAGTTCCCATTATTTAATATTATGCGTAAGATTGAAGCCCGTCAGGAAGTCTTTGTTGCTGATGCTGATTGTTTTCATAAAACATACAGGTCAAAATTATAGGACTGTATGCGCTTATTTTTATTTAACTCTTTCAACCACATCACTCCAAGACTGTGTGTTTGTCAAAACAGTTAAAAATAACGGTTTGAACTTTCAACTTTTGGGACTTTTTTTTGGTCATTTTTAAAGCTGGGCTCCGGAGTCAGTTCCTCCATGGGGCGCTTGAGGTTGATTCGTGCCCAGGAAAGGAACACCCTGCCTGGATGCACTTTTCAGAAAATCAGCCTGTCTTTTCCTGGATGTTTCATAGTTTCAGAGCGCCACCACGGTGGAGATTGCTGTCATCATTTACTCATCTTCCTTCCTTCCTTCTTCCTCCCTTATAGGATAGACTAAATACGTAGGCCTACATAAATTGCAAACAAACAAATATATTTAGAAATTTTATTAAACGTTAAGTGTAATTTTTTCGATGTTAAAATACTTTTTCCTGTCTCCGCTAGTCAGCTTTATATGTTAGTTTCCCCAAAAACGGGGTTTTCAAAAGGTCCCTGACGCAGCAGTTCTGTCTCAACCAATGGCGTGAGTTTCGGGGCGGGGCTTTCTATTTTCCAACC
Source organism: Pimephales promelas (assembly GCF_988280905.1). Lineage (NCBI taxonomy): Eukaryota > Metazoa > Chordata > Actinopteri > Cypriniformes > Leuciscidae > Pimephales > Pimephales promelas. The sequence continues at coordinate 37,925,521 of NC_142777.1, forward strand.
AATAACGGAGCTTTTTTTTTTTAATAAAAAAAAAACGGCAGTTCTGTTTAAGAAATTACACACCTCACCGTTAAGATCTTGGCAGCTGGTGTGGTGGACATTAAAAGTAAAAACTGCAGCTGCTTTTATGTCTCGTATTATGTCTGGCATCGGCTCTTTGTGTTTTAACAAGTCTCTGTAAAGCTGCTTTAAATCTGTTTTGTTAAAAGCGTTAAACGAAGGTGACTTGACTTCTGAGCGTGATCTCTGCCTCAGCTTCTGTAAAACTGCCACATAACATTTCACAAGGTGTTTTTACACTACAAAGTTGAAATGATTTATGTTCATTCAGGCCTGTAAATGTAAAACAAGAGCTTTGATTTTTCTTTATTAAATACACTACTACACTATTCAAAAGTCTGGAGTCTTAAGATTCAATTAATACTTTTATTCAGAGCAGGGACACATTAAAATGATCAAAAGTGACAGTAAAGACATTAATAATGTTACAAAAAGATTTCTGGCTCAAATAAATGCTGTTCTTTTGGATTTGAAATCAATTTGCAGAAAAATATGAAGCAGCACAACAGTTTTTTACATTAATAATAATGATTCTTGATCATCAGATATATATTAGAGTGGTTTGTGACGGATCATGTGACACTGAAGACTGGAGTAATGCTGTGTTGTGTGTGTGTGTAATGTTTCTGTAAGCATCTCATGCTCAGATTGTGAATTCGCTTCATGTTCGGTCTCTCTGTTATTTGTAGAGATATTCGGTTTGAAATATTTCAGTCTGTATCCGTTTGCTGGCGGTCTCTTGTGTTGAGATGACAGACAGACTCTGTTATACTCTGTCTTTCAGTGTGTAGAGTTTCCAGTGTGCTCTCAGAAGCCTAGTGTGTGTGTGTGTGTGTGTGTGTGTGAGTGTGTGAGAGATGGGACATGTAAGCCATGACACACACACACGCATGTGAGAGTGAGCGTTCAGCTCAAGTGTGTGTGGTATTTCACAATGCTAAATGTCACTCAAATTCAGGCTGTGATAAATCAACTTTATTGTCCCACTGAAACCCTTTCGAATGTTTCTGTAATTAACGAGGACAGTAAAACTCCTGACAGCTCTTCATCAGGCGGACGAGCGAGTGACATCATCAACCACTTACTGATGAGGAAACTGGTCACATGACGCTAAATGTGCCGTTTCATTTACACTGAAACAATTTCACTCAGAAATTGCTAATAAATTTCACAAATAATTAGAAATACACTACAAAACATTTTATTCTTGTTCACGAAAAATCACGATATATTTCAGCAAAACTAGATATTCAGTCTTCCAGATATTTGTTCTTGTTTTAAGTATAAAATTATAACTTTTTTAAACTCGGAATTGCAAGTTTCCAACTTTTTTCCCGATATTTTTTATTATTATTATTTTGGAGACCAACGGTAAAATTTCAATAATAAAAGTAACTTGTAAATAATTCTTATTTTATTATATATTTAATTTTTGTATATATTAAATATATACATAGTATATTTTAATTCAGAAACAATTAATACATGTACTTTTATTTTGATCAATTAAAGTCAATTGGCTGTTGGCTAACATGTCGTATCAGTCCAACGCTTATATAAAAAAATATATTAACAATAAATCAGTCACAGATTCCTTTATTCCAGGACATGCTATGAATGTTTTCATATGGATAAAGTATATTAATTATTCAGGATTTCCAGTATAGTCAAAAGTGTCATCATGAATAATCAATCATGAATATGAAGTTATGAATGGACTAAAGCCAGAGACGGGTAGAGGTCACGAGGTCAAGGCTGATTGCAAGTCAGTAAATGAGAATTGCTGCGTCGGCAAACAGAGTCTCGACCGATGAACATTAATGAGAGAGAGAGCGCGATCAATAACATCTTGATCCTGCGTGTTCATTTATATCCACACTCCATTAGGAGGACAAACAACAAACTGCTGTTCTTATAACAGGAAATAATGATCTCCTTCAGAGATCAGATTTATTGATCATAGACTATTTGTGACTATAAGTTTTAAGCATATTGGACAGAATCCGTAACATTACACCCGTTTCCCAGAATGACTAGCTGTCTACATCTTCACAAACTGGAGAATATTTGGGAAATATTGGGGAAAATCCAGCTTTTAATGTTGTTTATGTGTCTATGTGGTGTTTTTAATATGCTTTAACACACGTGTGTAAGTTGATAAGTGGACAGCATTTATTATTTTGTATAAATACCTATGCATGCATGTATTTAAGAATTATTTGCGCTTAAATTCTGTATATATATAATCTATATTATATAAATATAAATATTTTATATATGAATAACACATTTTCTTAAATATATACATGCATATGTGTGTATTTATATATACAAAATAATTATATACAGCACACACAAATATATTATGTAAACACATAACTTTTATTTTTGATGCGATTAATCGCAATTAATTTTTGCACACTCCTAGTTGTTATATACGGTAAAGATCTCATGTTACATTTAATGTAATTTTACTGTAAAAAACGTTAAATTTACAGTTTTTAAAAGTGAAAAAGAACAACTCATTGTTTACATGAAAAAATGTAAATTGACATTCCCACAATTGTCAATTGTGCACTTCACATTTTATGAATTTTTGTTGAAATAACTATGGTTCCCCATAATTTTCTTGTTTTTTTTTTGTACATTAGGGTTTTATGTTACATTTAATGTTCATTGCATTTTTTTAATTTCATGTGTGTTGTCATGTTGCCGTTTAATGTGTGAATGACACATTCAGCTTCTTTATATCAGTATTAACCTTCTTATGGAAGAGCGGCTTGAGATGAGCTTTGATTGATCATGTGACTCATCACCCGTGTGATGATTGGTGGTTGTCAGTGTATTACAGTGGTACAATACAGATATCAATACTTCAATAGGTCGGTGAATTAACATTATCAGACAATTAAATACTGTTTATTGCTGTAATTTTTAAGTTAAGTCTGTAAAACCAATAACGCTGCTACCGTATTTTTGACGGTAAAGTCATGGCAACCACAGCTGCTGTTTTTTTACCGTAAAAAAATGGGGTTTTATTTTTTACATTGATGTCATTTTGGTGATCAAAGAGGACTTTTAAGGGACAAAATGATTGACTACAGGGAGACTTTCATTTGAAATCTTGAAATCCAGACTGGTTATTAAGAAAGTTTGATGTATCAGCATTCGGCTAACTAACTGAAGCCTCAATTATATTGTCAGAAATAAATGGTTCTCTGTATCTCGATCAGCCTTTCTGGGGTTTCTGTTGAAACAGAATGAGAAAGTGTCTGACTCAGACGTCCGGTTCGCTGACCCCAGCAGAAGCTCAATGGAGGAATTCTTCATTCACAGCGTCTCTCACAGCTCTTTTGTTGAATAATTCCTGGACTGGTTGTGTGTGTGTGTGTGTGTGAGGTCACAGTTGGAGGGATGGAGACCTTCTTTGAAGAATCGGACATTTCTATTTTTTGGGAGTGAGCATTTTTATTTATTTAACACATTTGTGTTACAGGTGAAACTCAAAGTTAGAATATGGTGCAAAAGTTCAGTAATTCAACTTAAAAGGTGAAACTAATATATTATATAGACTCATTACATGCAAAGTGAAATATTTCAAGCCTTTATTTGTTATAATTGTGATAATTATGGATTACAGTTTATGAAAATCCCAAAGTCAAATTAGAATATTGTGAAAAGGTTTTCATCATATCTGTAATCCATAATCATCAAAATAACAAATAAAGGTAATGCGTCTATATAATATATTAGTTTCACCTTTTAAGTTGAATTATAAATGAACTTTTGCACCATATTCTAATTTTCACCTGTATATATCAAAGTTCTGATGATTTCTAAGTATTCCAAAGGAAAATGTTTAATTCTGAAAAGAATGTTTTAACAAGTGCTGCATTTTCAAAAGAAAACCAAATGTAATAGATATTCTTTCGAAACACAGCGATTATTGAGATGTTAAATGAGAACATTTGGTTTAATCAGCAAATGTTCAGTTGAATCAGTTCATTTCATTTGAAAGTAACATTTCAAATCTCGCTTATGAGGATAAAATACATACATAAAAGTTTGGGGTTGGCAAGACGAGTCTCTTCTGCTCACCAAAGCTGCATTTATTTGATTAAAACAATCAAATATTATTTCAATGTAAAAAGCTGTTTTCTATCTGAATATATAGTAAAGTGTAATTTATTCCTGTGATCAAAGATGTATTTTAATCATCATTACTCCAGTCTTCAGTGTCACATGATCCTTCACATGAACGTCTGCGAATATTTATGGTATTTTTATGTCAAATGGGTATGTGCCTTGAGTTTCAAGTTCATGATTTCTTCATACATTTTTGGATCCATTGTTGGAATGCGCCAGCAAGAATAAAAATTACAGGAGACACTAATGTTGTGTGGTCATCTCCCCAATTTACAACACCATTTATTAATATGGTTAATTTATTCATTTAATTAGTGCCCTCTGAAATTGAATTAATTATGATTAGAATGTTATGTTGCACCCATAGTCTATATCTTGCATGTGAAAAACAATAATAGCAACATATGGTTTTATTCAAATTTATTTAATTATTTTTATTTCACACGGGGAACAAAAGGTGTCAACTGAAAATGTGTTTCTCTTGTGACAATAATGCGAGGAACTGTGTATTTTGGTGACATCGTACTTATTGTTAATATATGTGTATATTGTTTACAAAGTTGTATATCATAAACCTGTCATCTCTGACGTTTGCAATCTTTAGAAATAATAATAAGACAATAATATGAGGCATTGAGTTTGGAAGTCAACATGGACACATAAGACAATACAAAAACTATGATCAAGTGCAAGATTAATTACATTTATTCACAGAAATATGATTGGAGTGCGAGAGCCATTTTGTGTAGCAAGACATTTAAATGTTGCGCCAACGCTTTTGGCCTTTTTCGCTTTCCGTACATCCAGCTGAGCTTCGTTGCAACTGCTATGCATGCGCTGTCAGGGGCAACGGGAATTCCGGTAGGGAACAGAGACGTCGGGGAAAACGCGGTGGTTAGCTGGTGAAACTGAGGACCCGGCTGGCGTCTTCCACCATGACTTTGCCTGAAATCCGTTTGGAATTTTTTGCTTTACCCACCCGATCGACTCTTGTTTGGGTCCAGTGGCTGGTTTGGATGCGGGGCTCCCTGCTTTCCGTGTTCAGGCTCCTCACCTCCGCTGGCGCGGGCTGAATCAGCAGAATCTCCGGCCGCTTGCTCGGCTGAAAAAGCCCCAAATCCAGTTAACGTTAGGTTTCCCCTGGTGAAATGCTAGATCGCTAGCAAACATAACTTTCATCTTGAAGGACTTCTTCGAGTCGCGTGATCTGGATTCCCTCTGTATAACAGAAACGTGGATTCCGGTGGGTGAGTCGAGTGCTTTTTGTGAACTTTTACCGTTTGACTGTTCGTACTTTAACTCCCCGAGGACGTCAGGTCGTGGAGGAGGACTGGCAACAGTCTATAAAACAAATTTTAAGTGTAAACAAACAGCTCGAACTCGCTGTATCCTTCCGAATCGCCACCTTTGAGGTGAATTTGTTTGAACTGATGTCCAGTACTGTGCGCAGTCGTGTATAGGCCACCCAAATACAACAAGGACTGACTTTTCTCATTTTTTGGCCGAGTTTGTGCCAATGTATGACTGTCTCCTTATTGTAGGGGATTTTAACATTCACGTTTGCTGTCTTGAAAAGCCAATGGCAAGAGCCTTTTTAAATGTCATTGAGTGTTTTAATCTTGTACACAGTGTGTATCTGGCCCCACGCAGGAACGTGGGCACACTCTTGACCTGGTCTTAAAGGCCATGGTGCAGGTTAAACACTACTGTCGATTAATGGGTACATAAAGCAGTTAAGATATGTATATGAAGTTAGAAATATCTCAAAAATGGTGTTAAAGTCCCGTTTTTGTAGTTTTTGTTTAGTGACGGTTATTTTTCACGCGACTCGGCGATGACGTCACATGAGGCAGACGCAGCTGCAGGCTGCAGGCAGCGGCGCGCTTCAGAATCGGTTCACAGTAAAGTCTGATGGTTCAAAGCCGAGGAGATCGATGTTCTCGTCAGGGCTGTAAAAGAAATAGAAGTGACATTGGGGATGGGACAAACCCACCCATATTAGCTTCGGTTATGCATATCAATTTGGGCAAATGTGTATGCTTTATGCCTATTTTTCCTATCGTCATCATGAACACAACAATGATTTCCCTCGTGTTTAAATAGTTTTCCTTATAATAATGCATCATTTGTAAAAAGTAAAATGCATCTGTGTAAATGAGAGAATCATCTACTATGTGTATGCGCGTTGTTCACTCTGTATCTGCAAGCATGCGGATAAAATAGCATCTGAAAGTACACGCAACGCGCCACTGACTTTAGACTTGGTTAGGGTGACCAACAGTCCTGTTTTACCAGGACATTTTCTGTTTTCCCGTCCTGTCCTGGCTGTTTTTATTTTATTTTTTTAATTATGAAAATGTCCTGGTTTTCAAAAAACTTCTGGGAAAGATCAGATGGGCAAACAAGCATGAGGAAGAAAAACAGGATAAGGAGGAAGAAAACTATACATTTTATTAGTTCGTTTTTGTAAGTTTGTGAGAGCTATTTTTGTTACATTTGGAGGTATTTATTTTAGTTATTTCTTAATTATATATTTATTTTTCTAATACAGAAGAGACATTTCATTCATTCAAACCTAAAATAATTATATATTTATTTTTCTAATACAGAAGAGACATTTCATTCATTCAAACCTGTAATAAAACAGGCTCTGAGAAGCCTATCTGAATTTGTGTCTTGTAATATAACAATTTTCTATCCATACAGAGGAGGCAGGCTACTTTAAATATACTGATACAGATGTAACGTGTACATATCCAGCATTCTGGATATGAGGCATAATGCCTGAATCCATTTGTGCTACACATAGCATACTCACACTTCATGCAAGATAATGGTCCCCTTCAAACCAGCACGCATGAGTATGTTCATGAACAACAGCTATAGGTGACAGGAGATGTGTTGCATACACAATAAACATGAATCAGAGACGTTTCCAACCTACTTACAGAGTTTAAAACTTAAGAATCTTTCCTACTTATCCCTAGGCAATACCAGTACAGTGCATACAGACAGGCTATATGCTGGGCTTATGGTGTTTTAAGCAAGAGCAGAAGAAGCCTCTCGTGTGGTTTCAACCATCAGACAACAATTCCAAAGTCGTGACCAGACCTATCAGGGCTTTCAATCGCCTCGTTTGGATGAAAATTAATTTAAAAATATAATTGCTTATTCTGTTGTCATCACCCAATTGCCCTCAAAATGTTATAAAGTACACAGAACACATGAATTTTAATAAGAATAAAACAGTTTATTGGCATTGCTTGTAATGGTTACTAAACATTTTCTGAACAAGGACAAAGATTACTGAACAAAGACACAGGTTTTAAGTAAACAACTCTATACAAAAAATCTTTAGCCTGTAATAGTGTAGTCCAGAGAGCCATAGAGAGAGAGAGTTACGACACTCCCATAGACCGCCATAGGAACTCTGGAATGAGGAACTAACGCGTGTCGTGGAGCTGGTAAATTAATGAAATTACTGTATTGTTTTACTTTTACACACATTAGCCGACCTCTCGTGAATCTAGTCAGTACATTTTATGTAGCCAGTTTTAGTTAATGCTTATTGGAAGATAATGCTATAGCTTACATGACCAACTCTTCATTAAAGTTAGCTAACTTATGGTAACCTGAAGTATATATTATTTATAATATATATAATATTATAATATATATTCGCGTATGTATGTAGGCCTATGCATATATACACATATATGCATACACACATAACCCTAACCCATTTAAATAAATGAATGAAAAAAACAAAACATGCAGAATGCAGGAAACCACCACTAAATGAGATGACAGGGACAGAAGGAAAGAAGATAACTAACAACTAAAATAAATAAATACAACTAAACCATTGGACTTGTCTGTGGAAAGAAAATAATGTGAAATTAGGTTCTTGAAGCGTGACTGCCGGGCTAGGTAGAGGCTGACGGCCTCCTCGGGAACCTGTTTGAAGGATGTGGCGATGGGGCGATGGGGACAAACTGGCGCTAACCTCTCGAAGAGCCGCAGGTGAATTGGTGTAGCTTTCCCGAAGGGCCTTCATTAATGATGTTGCATAACCTGCAGACATAATAATAATACTGTATAAAGATCATTGCCACTAATGAAAAAACATGAACTTGTCCTGCATATGAATTATAGCAAACATAAACAGTAAACAGAATGTTATGAGATTGCCAGGGAGATTACCCACTGGACCCTAATATGCACTACTAAATGTTTTAAAAAATAAATAAATAAAAAAAATGCAGACCATATTTGATGATTTGAATGTTACTATTAAATGTTATACAATACTAGTGGTAATACACGTGGTAAAGTTAGTAACATAAACTCTATGAGGTAGTGAATTACTGAGAGGTAACTTAGCTAAACTCTGAAGTGAAAAGTGGATAAACTGTTTCCGACCTAATTTCAGCAGGTAAACTGCATTTAGCCTCCACTACAGCCCTGACGACACGGTCAATGAAAAGAGAACAGTAGCAGTCTAACGTTATAACAAAACGCAAACACACGATTGCGAAAGCCGCTTGATGATCATCACCACTGATCCAAACACTAGCCACGAAGCCTTCATGACAATATGGACATTTACTTCTGGGCAATTTTGTTTTGGCTCAAATTCGTGAATCACGAAAAATGCTCTTCTAATGTCATAGTGATCGTGCTTGTAGTGGAGGCTATTATGTCAAAGGGAACACGGTAGTTATACAAAATACACACAGAGCTAGCTAACATGCAGCTTGTAAACATTAACGTTAGCATGATGCTTACCGTGGCAATTTCTCGCTTGCGGCAGACGGTGTCTCTCGACCTCGGGACAGGGCAAGCAGAGAGGTTTGCGTTCACAGACGGCAGTGCGGTTGGAAGTAATTTAGCACTCCTCTCACTCTTTAATCCAAGTGAAGTAAGACCATCTTGGCATCCCCTGAGTGGTTATCCTCCTCTTTGAAATGCGCGCTGCATATTCTCGAGTAGGCGGCGACAGAGCTAACGTTAACTTAGCTGAAAAATCTGCTCGCCTAATCTTGACAAACTGCACCCAGCTTCGGAAGATCTATCTATCTATATTTACTTATAAATCTGTCACTGTCAGTGTCACTGCTTCACTAGCTAGCTAACTTAAACTCCTCGTATCACTCTCCCTCAAAATGGTAGGCGGGCCGCGGGGCTGTCTGTCGTCCAACAGTCAGCGAGTGCCTCATGTGACGTCATGGAATGCATTGTGGGAGAAATAAGAATCCTCGCTTAGCTTTAGCTAAAAGCTAACATTTCACCCACTTTTCCGTGTTATATTTTAATTTTTGAGTACCCTACAACATCAGATACAATGGATAACTGTTTAAATGTTTATTACCAACTAGAAAATTGCCAAAAAAGAAAAAAAAAAAAACCTGCACCATGGCCTTTAACCTATGGCTTAAAGGGTTAGTTCACCCAAAAATGAAAATTCTGTCAGTATTTACTCACCCTCATGTTGTTTCAACCCCGTAAGACCTTCGTTCATCTTCGGAACACAAATTAAGATATTTAAGATATTAAGATCGCTCCTGCATACAGTCCATAGGCTTCTTGAGGGACTGGCTCTTGCTGTCCCCGAAAAGTCATTAAAGACATCGTTAAAATAGTCCAAGTGACTACAGGGGCTCAATCTTAAGTTTATCAAACGACGAGAACACTTGTGCGCAAAAAAACAACAAAAATAACGACTTTATTTCAACTATACGTTTATTTCTCCCTCTGCGCGAGTCAGGTTACTAGTTTAAAAGCGTAAGCTTCTGTTATTGTACGTCACACGCATCACACACACATGACCAGCGTCGGCCAATAGTGAGCCTACGTGTGACGTAGCTCTACGCAATCACACTACGTTAACTGACTACAGGCCCATGGAGAAGGAAGTGAATAGTTGAAATAAAGTCGTTATTTTTGTTGTTTTTTTGCACACAAAAGTGTTCTCGTCGTTTGATAAAGTTAAGATTGAGCCCCTGTAGTCACTTGGACTATTTTAACGATGTCTTTAATGACTTTTCGGGGACAGCAAGAGCCAGTACCTCAAGAAGCATTTGGACTGTATGCAGGAGCGATCTTAATATCTTAAATATCTTAATTTGTGTTCCGAAGATGAACGAAGGTCTTACGGGGTTGGAACAACATGAGGGTGAGTAAATACTGACAGAATTTTCATTTTTGGGTGAACTAACCCTTTAACTGTTTCTGATCTTGAAGTAGCCTATGTGATGCTTTTTATCTAATCATATATATAGGCTTTTTGTTGTAGGCTTTTTGAAATTTCCCTCTCTGGTGTCGTAGCTAAACCGTGTGGTCGGATAGTTAACCATTCCACTGCTGATCAGTTTTCCTCGGTTTTTAATTTAAATCATGTCTCTCGTTGTCGTAATACAACTGTTGAAGATCTGTGCGCTGGTTTCAATAGGTCACGGTAGCCCCCGTAAAAACCAGGCTGTCAAAACCAAGACCTGATCCTTGGCTGAATGATGTCACTGAAGGGCAGAAAGAATGTGGAAGAGGGATAAACTCCAAGTATCATTTCAGATACTTAGAGAGAGTTGGTGGTGTTATCAAAAAATTGATCCTAAAATTTTTGTCTAAAATGATTTCTTTAAATGGTCACAATCCTAGAGTTCTTTTTAATACCCTCAAACCGGTTTTTAATGTTCCACATATTCAGTGCTTGGAAAACCCATCAAAAATGTGTGAGGAGTTTCTTCACTTTTGTATTACTGGTCCACCTTTGAGTGATCCTGGCATTTTTCTAACCTGTTCTGCTGTTTTGAACCAGTTTGAGCCTGTTAGCTTGCCTTTTTTCGAAAAAATTATTGGTAAAATGAAGATCACTGGCTCCCCCAATGATGTGATTCCTCCTCGTCTTTTTAAAGAGGTTTTTCCTACCGTGGCGCACTGTATTCTTGATATTGTTAATGTCAGTTTAATTACTGGAGTCGTACCTCTGAGTTTTAAACATGCGGTTGTTCAACCCTTGTTAAAGAAACCTGGGCTGGACCAACTAGAGCTCTCAAACTATCGGCCTAGCCTATCTCTAAGCTCCCTTTGCTTTCCAAAATTTTGGAGAAAGTTGTTTATTTGCGGTTAAGCAGTTAAGTTTATTTTCCAGTCTGGGTTTAAGTCAGCCCACAGCACTGAGACAGCTCTGCTGAGGGTTTTTAATGACATTCTTCTGGCCTCAGACTCTGGTGATACCGTTGCTCTGCTGCTACTGGACCTTACGGCTGCGTTTGATACGGTCGACCACAGAATTTTATTGTCTCGGCTGGAGAACTACGCGGGTTGGCCTTAGCCTGGATTATGTCCTATTTGGAATAGGGATGTCCCGATCCGATCCACGGCATCGGTATCGCGCCGATACCGGCCCAGAACGCTAGATCGGAGATCGGAGGGGAGAAAAAATATGAGCGATATCCAGTTTAGCGGCGCAGCCTGTCACGTGATGATTGTTGTGTTTAAGCACACGCGCGCAGAGAATCACTCTCGCTTTTGCGCACGGATTCTAATGTAATCGGATGATTCCACAAAAGCTGCATTTCAGTCTTTTCAGAAATTCATTGGCTATCAGAAAATAGCGTCATTTCATTCTCTATTGCAACTGGACAGATAAACTGTCACTCAAAGAGAGAGCGAAACTGGCGCGCGTAAAGTTTGAAGCGAAATTTACGCGCGTGACGCGCGTCAGAATCAAAATCCGTTGGCGGTCATTGTTTTTATGTCGACCGAGCATTCATCAAGAGAGTTACCGCTCTGTATTTACTCTGGATAGCAGAACAGCGGCGTGGGGATCATCGTCGCCGTATATTTGTGTCCACCGGACCCTTCGGAGCCGAACCGTTTGGCGAGTTTCACCATTTGCTCGCTCCAGGAGCTGCGCTGGATGACGGCCGCTGTCAGCGGTACTTCCGCCTGTCACGCGCCCAGTTTGATGACCTGTTGTCCCGCATCTGAGCGAGGATCACCCTCGCCCTCATCCATCTAATCTAGCTGTCATTTATTTTTGTTTTGATAATAAATAGAGCCAGCCTTCAAAAGTTATTAACCTGTCCTGTGATTTTTTTCTCTCTCTCACGTCCAGACACGAATTTATGCACATATGTTGATATAGCGCGCTATGTATGTTATGCGCGCAGTATGTGTCGCTCTAGATTCCGGGAGATTTGAACTAATTTGCGGGCATCAGGGAGACGCTATCAATATGCGGGAGACTCCCGGAACTTCCGGGAGACTTGGGATGTCTGTCTTTACAACATAACACTATTTCTAGATATGGAATGAATAACATTCAATACAAAATGAACATGTCTCCATATAGAAATAATGTTTTAAGTGATGAAACATTTGCTTTGTTGTGCATAATCCCACCATGCATTTAGTCATATTAACAAAATAATTTATTGAAGCATCCAGACACTTCACCACGTGAGCAAGCAGCTAGGCTCCTGATTGGTTAACGCGGCGCGAATTCACGCCAAAGTTCAGATTTTTCAACTCGGGCGGCAGACGCGAATTGGCGTCAAACGCGTGAATGCACAACGCTCAATTCGCGCCATTCGCGTCAACTTGACGCGCGAATGAGGCGTATTCGCGTCTTCCACGCCGCGCTCCACGCCTCATTCGCGCCGCAGGAATTTTTCTTGCATTGACTTAACATTGAAATCATTCGCGCCTGACGCCCTATTCGCGTCCGGTGTGAACGTAGCATTAGTGCGTCGAAGTTGTGATAGCGCTGTCGGCTAACTCGAAATGCTACTATTTACATTCCATGGATGTTTATTCATATATACAATTGTTTTGGACTAAAAACTTCTTCAAATTGGATTGTATGGACGCTTTACAGTGAAACCAAACCATTTTTGTTGGAATGTGGACTAACAGATGGCTAATTGGTGAGTTTCTTCCAGTTTGTGTTGGTTTGTTTTGGCTGTTGGTGGTCTGACAAAGAGACAGATTGTGCCCGCTGTGTTGATTGTATCTTAAAATGGTTTACGTCGTTCGAATCACGAGTTTCTCAGCTTTCCAAAGATATGTATTATGTTTACTTTTGTGTTTGTTTTGTTTTGTCTTTCACAAAGTTAAACCTATAAACCACCCTGTGGGCCGTATACGGCACGTCGGACCACGAAAAAAAAAATATCGGACTAATATCGGTATCGGCAAAAGCCAAAGGTGCGGCATCGGTATCGGTATCGGAAGTGAAAAAGTGGTATCGGGACATCCCTAATTTAGAAGGCAGAAGTTCTTCAGTTCAGGTTAGTGATGCTATGTCCTCTTCGGCTCCTTTGGTGTGCGGAGTTCCTCAAGGGTCTGTCCTTGGGCCGCTACTTTTTTCAATATACATGCTGCCTCTTGGGTCAATCCTTAGTTACAACGTCTCGTTCCATTTTTATGCTAACAACTGCCAAATATATATGCCGGGCGCTAAGTCAGTCAAAAATTCTTTTAGGCCATGTCCACACTAATACGTTTTCGTTTGAAAACGTATATTTTTCTCTCCGTTTTGGCCTTCTGTCCACACTGAGACGGCGTTTTAAGTCAACAAAAACGTATCGTTTGGAAAACACTCTCCAAAGTGGATAAATTTGAAAACGCCGTTTTCGCGTTGTAGTGTGGACAGTGAAACCGGAGGTATTTCAAAACGATGACGTAAGTTTAGTCATGTGATCCATGTAGTACCAATAGATATTCATGTTTATCGGTGTTATGCCTGTTATGTGTTATTCATTTTTACACTGTTGCTAAAATAGTTACTTTCTATGTTACTTAATATGTGCTATTCTTCATAGCTCAGTACTGCAAAGATGACAGATAATGTACTTAGATTTGCTGTCCTGCGGCAAAACAGACCTGCTGTCCTTGCGTTTTAGACCAAACTGACTGAATGCGACCTGGACGCATCAGTGATGGTGAGATATTTTGCTAAATAAAATTAGCCTGTTATTGTGCGATAACATTATTATTTATTTCCCCATCTGTATCATCTCAGTGAACTTTTGTGAAGTTTCACGCATGCGCAGTAAAGTGAATTTAGAAGTTTCTCATCCACACTGAAACGTCGGAAAACGGCTGAAAACGCTAGTGTGGACGGAGAGCGTTTTTAAACGAAAACCCCGTTTTCAAATGTATCTGGATTAATGTGGAAATAGCCTTAGAGTGTCTGAATGACATGAAAGCATGGTTGGCTATGATTTTTTTGTATTTAAATGAGAGTAAAACTGAGTTTGTTTTATGTGCTCCCAGTGTTGATCTGGGTTGTCTAATCCGTGATCGTAGCCCTGTGGTTACAAATCTGGGAGTCAAGTTGGACGGTAGTTTAAAGCTTGATGCACAGATTAATGCAGTGGTGAAGAACAGTTTCTTCCGGCTAAGGCGATTGGCTAAAGTAAAACCGATTTTATCTCGACATGATTTCGAAATATCAATCCATGCTTTTAGCACCACTCGTCTAGATTATTGTAATGCACTTTATTGTGGTCTTGTTGGCAAATCACTTATGGCACGATTACAGCTAGTACGAAATGCAGCTGCTCGCCTTTAAACTGGAACTGGAAAGTTTGGCCATATCTCACCCATTCTCCAATCCCTCCACTGGCTCCCTGTGCACGTTCGTATTGATTTTAAAATTCTTTTATTTGTTTTTAAATGCATGGCCTGGCCCCTCAGTACCTGTCTGATTTGCTTGTGCCCTACACCCTCATTCGTTCGCTCCGGTCGACTAATCAGGCACTGCTGGTCGTCCCCAAGACGAAACGTAAACTTAGAGGTGACCGTGCGTTTGCTACCTTTGGACATCAGATTGGCTGAGTCTCTTCCTGTTTTAAAATCTCGTCTTAACTTATTTATTTTCTTTGGCTTTTAATGCAGTTTGAGCCCGACTGATAAAGGATTTTGAATGCCGATACCGATACAAATATTTTTTGGTTTTAAAATCCGATATTCCGATATATCGGCCGATATTTAAAAAAATAAAATATTTCAGAAACGTGCAACAAAACAGTAACAGATTTCCCTAACATTAGTTATTTGTAGATCTTTATGAATATTATTGTATATTAAAATAATATGATAATGCATTTTAAAAAGAAACTTGTTTCTTTCATTGTCACAACAGAACAGACGGATGATAGTGGCATTAGCTAGCTTTGTGGTTAGCTAGTCTATGATGAGCCATAATTTAGCAATGGATAACGTCATACTGCAAATTGTAAAAATATACATTTTCAATATAACAGGCCAAGGAGAGATGATCCGTCTCATTGCTATAACTGTCACGCGCTATTAAAGAAATACTTCAGTCACATTGTCAAAAGTTAAAAGGACAGTCAGTCGACTACACCATAACAACGTTGCGTAACTATTACTAGCTATTTTCGCTTCACTCTCGGCTTATTTAACAGCTGCAAAACTGGACATGATAGTCAAATTTTGTCCTGCTTATTTGAGTTCAGAGAACTGATGGAGATGTTCTTTTAATTGTTATTCAAGCAATGTATGTATCGTGACTAACTCAACGAGTGTTGCCAACAGGAATGGTGTAGAGCGCCCTCTGGTGGACAAACTATACAACTCCAACACTCATTACATGGTCGTCCGTTTTTATTTTATTTTTGAAATATTAATTTATCGGCCATTATAACTGCCGATACCGATAGATTGTATTGGCCTGCCGATATATCGGTCCGGCTCTAGTTGACTTTTCAGTTTTGTATTACTGTTTACTGTTATTGTTTTATTATTTCTTTGTTGTGCCTTTGTTGTATGTTATTGTTAGATTGTGTTCAGCACTTTGGTCAACAGCGTTGTTTTTAAGGTGCTTTATAAATAAAAGATTGATTGATTGATTGATTGATTGATTGATAGAAACTGACTAAAGAAACCAAATCAGTGTTTTTGGTGTGGCGTGTAAAATAAATGAAAATAAAATGGACCGGTGCATTAAGCATACGCTTCAGCCGACTCTCTCTCGGTCAAGCAACTATTTTCTTTAAAAAACAACAACAACAAATCTGCAGAATAAATAACACACACATACACGCACACAAAAAGGCCATTTCACGGTAGCAGGATTTACAATCTCCTGAGACAATTAGTGATTGTGACAGGTGAGGATCTATCTCTGCCGCTGCTGATGTCACATTTCATTTCTCAGATGATGAGAGATTTCGATTGAGCAGAACAGCGAGAAATCAGGATGAATAAAAGATGCTCGATTCCAGCAAAGTCACACAACAGTGATTCCACAATGAACCACATACACACAAAGCTTTCACAGGTTAGTGTTCATAATCCATGATTATTCAAAACAAGCCACTGATTCTTCAGAAATGGGTGAATTTAACACTGATAATAATCATAAATGTTTATTGTGCTTCAAATCATCATATCTGAGTGATTTCTGAAGGATCATGTGACATTGAAGACTGAAGATCACAGGAATAAATGAAAACAATGAAAACAGCTGTTTTACATTGCAACAATATTTCACTATTTTTGATGTTGCACAGAAGAAATTTCCGCTTTTGTTTTTGCTCTGTTTTTCTGAATTAATGAGTTAATTATCTCAAAATTACAAGAATTTTTATGGAAACGTTTTTGCTGTTTTTTCTGAATTAATGAGTTTATTATCTCAGAATTACTAGATAATTTTTCATGAAAAAAGTTTTTGCTCTGTTTTTCTGAATAAACGAGTCAATTATCTCAAAATTACAAGAATTTTTATGGAAACGTTTTTGCTGTTTTTTCTGAATTAACGAGTTTATTATCTCAGAATTACTAGATAATTTTTCATGAAAAAAGTTTTTGCTCCGTTTTTCTGAATTAACAAATTAATTATCTCAAAATTACAAGAATTTTTCATGGAAAAAAAGGTTTTGCTCTGTTTTTCTGAATTAACGAGTTTATTATCTCAAAATTACAATAATTTTTCATGGAAAAAAAGGTTTTGCTCTGTTTTTTCTGAATTAACGATTTAATTATCTCAGATTTACGAGATGTTATTTCATGAAAAAAAGTTTTAGCTCAGGTTTTTTTTAGGAGTAACTCATTAATTAATAAAAACAATGAATTTTTTTTTTTTTTTCAAGAAAAGTAAATCTCATAATTCTGAGATAATAAACTCGTTAATTCCGAAAAACAGAGCAAAAACTTTTTTTCATAAAAAAATATCTGGTAATTCTGAGATAACTCATTAATTCAGAAAAACAGAGTAGATTTTGTTTCCTCAAGTGAATGCAACACGCTTCCGTAGAAAACATCGACACAACTAAAACAAATGAGTGAATGCTATATGGAGGTTTATTCAGTTTATTGGTATAACGAGTGGTAAAGACATGATTTTGATCAAGAGAAAATCAAATGAATTGGTGCTTTTGTGTGAAGGATATATAGTGTTTTTTTTTTTTAGAGTAATGGCAGGTGCGATTGCAGTCTATATCTTTATCCGCAGACTCGCTCTCTCCAGGCTTAAAGCGCAGCAATAATGGAAGGGGAAAGCAAGAATTGATCCGTGTTAAAAGCGACCGCTCCATTTGTCAGAGCGGGAAAGAGCAGTCGGTTCTGGAAAAGCTCCAGAGGACATTAAGAGCAAGAACAGGTCCGACCGTGACAGAAAATACATCATTAGCTCGACGTCTGCGTGTCTGAGCCATTAGAAACAGTGGTTTCCAGAAGAGATCCCGCTGTAACACTGAGCCAAAGACATTAACACTGATGCTTAACACGTCACACCGGCTCTGAACACTGTGTTTAACGCTAAATGGAGTCATTAAAGGGTTAATTCACCCAAAACTTTACTCATTTACACCTCATGCTGTTCCAAACTCATGAGACGTTCTCTCTTTTGTGGGACTGAAGTGGAGATGAATGTCGGGGCTTTTCTTTTAATGAAGATAAATGGCGGCCCAGAAAAGCATCATAAAAGTAGTACGACTTGTGTGAGGATGCTTCTTAACCCTGTAAAGCCTTACATATAAAATAACAGTCATAATACTATAGTACTTTCATCAAATACATAAATAATCTTTAAAAAAATGTTTTGTTGTTGAGTAGATTTGCTAAATCAGAGAATAATATGGAGAAAAAAGTGTTATATTTTATTCAGAGGCTCAAACGGACCAAAAATATGTAATTTGGTGCAGATGCTGATATTTATATGGGCTTAAATTCGATCTATAAAACAGTATAGCAGATACTATCATAAATGCATATTAATAACAATATCTGCCAATATTATGTCTTAATAAGATGATGTTTAAATGTCAAAGCTCTAGTTTTAAAACATAATGCAATGATGATGGAATGAAGCAGGAGAGCCTGAAACTACATCAAGACTTTTTAATGGTATAATATGGGCTTTTTTAAAACTTTCCTGCAGCGTTTCGCAACATTTACATACAATATTTGTACTGCTTTTTCATCAGTACCTTATTTTATTTAAAAAAGAGACAGAGATGCACATTTTCTCAGAGATGCAAATATAAATGCAAAAGAGGAGAAGAGACTTGAAAAGTGTCCAAACACTGAAAATATTTCCCTCATTTCTCCACAAACTCCCTCGTGGCTTTTATATTAACTCCAATATTTAGCCAGTATTTAAAGAAACATGCAGGAATTAGCAGTTGCCATTTCAAATGCAATATCTGAGCAATTTGTGGGATATTTTTGGGGAGCACTTAACATCTGTGAAACACTCATTAAATGTTGGAATTATTTACAACAGCAATAACAATAATAATGTGTACGAATAATTAAGAGAAGCAAGTGCTTATTTTGAGTTACTCTGCTCATGTAATCTTGTTAAAGGAATTAATCAATAAATTGAGCGCTAAAGTAATTGCTCTGCGTCGTGAGCGCTGTAATGCGAATGGATTGGAGATAGCACATCTAATCATAAGAGAGGCGTTTATGAAATAGAAACTCAATATTTTTTGGCACATTGTCTCTGAAGACTTGGTACCTTCATCTTGGGCGGGACGCCCGGAAAACTAAAGAGTCAAACTGTGCCACATTAAATCTCTGATAACGGCTGCTGTAAATCCACACGGGCTTTTATTAGATGATTATATGACGGATCGATCTTGTTGATCAACTGGTTTTCTTCTTACATTTTCCCCTAGATATTGTGTCCGCGAAATACTAGCCTTTTTGAGCACCTCACATTTCAACTTTTCAATCATTTTCATTAAATAATGATTTTATACTTCTATGTTTTAATTAAATGAGGCGTGCATATATGATAAAACACCAGCCCAGGGTGATTATAGTTAACTGATAAATGAAGATTTGTATATGCCCGATGAAGGTCGTGAGACCGAAACGTTGCTAATAAAACATTTTCACATTACTTGCAAGTTCACTCGGAAGTTAATTTGTTTATTTTTTTTATTTTAATTAAACATTTTATTTTAGCTAGGTGTCAACACAACATTTCTCATTTTCATGTACTTTAAATTGGTGTATTAAAACGACTAAAAATGTAAAACCTAACTAAAATTAAAATGAAAACAAAATATAAAATAAATATTAGGAAAACTATAATAGCGTATTAATCTCAATACTAAAATAACACGGATACTAGCAAGACCGTTTATCCAATCAATGGAATATTGGGAAAGTGTTTGGGAAACCTGTTTGGAAACAATAAAGTCATCAAAAGTAGAGTTTGCTGAGACAAACATCACTGCGGCACTGTAAAAACTAAATCCAAATTGTAAATTATAAGATTACGTTTTTTGTTTCTTCCAAAAGCTCTACATTTAACAGTATTTTACCCTAAAATCACACAAAATGAATGTATGTAGTAGGGGAATTTACCAATTAACAGGTTTTTACGGTAGAATTTTTACAGTCTCACGGTATTAAAATGATTTTATTTTTTTAATTTACAGTGGGGTTTTGATTTGATTTCACAGATTCTTTTGATTTGGATCAAGTGAAGAGAGCAGCCTGAATTATTCTCCACACCGTGTGCGTCTTCTTCTGTTGTGCTTTATTGATTTAACACCGAGCCCAAGTTCACTAGCGGCGTCATGTGACCAGCAGGCCTCAGGTATTGATCTACTGTTCTTTTAGCTGTAAATGTCAATCGATCTGATCTTGTGGGAGAATCTGATAAACTGGCGACTCTGTCTAGTTTGGCATTCTTGCCCTCGTCTGAGCAGCATAAACACCGCCACGGATGATGAAAATGATGTCAAACTGTATTATGAATAAAATATGTTATTTAACCGACTCCGGGAGGAGAACGCATTCAATATTTAGGGATTCAAATTCTTTTGGAGAAGCGGCTTGGCAGGCGACCAGAGGCTCTTCAGTCCCAGCGAACTCAAAGATCACCATCAGCTCATGGTATCTGTGATGTCATTTCCTCCTCTGAATGAACATGAACAGGTAAAATACACGTATAGACTAAATCATGTGTCCCAGAACACAAACTAATCCAAATGCACAACATAGATCTAATGATAAAATGTTTTAGTGGGACAGAATGGCCTAGACATCACTAAGTTTCTTAAATCATGGATTTTTGAAAATGACTGTTCATATGGTGTGGAATAAAGCTCTAAGGGAATGAAAACATCCTGCAAAGATTTATATCTGAAAGTGCACCGTATATAAAGTTATTGTCTTTCAAAAGTGAGAGTCGACTCTGAGTCTATGAAATGAATTGTTTTTGAAACGAGTCATTAGCTGGTTCGTCGTGACACTGCGCGCAGACGGAAGCGTAAACTTGAAGTCTACACACATTCAAATACTTCATCATAGCATCATGTCGAGAAGACGCTGTGTTCTACAATGCAAAGATAGTTCAGCCACTTTTTCATTTACCAGTGACGAGCATGTGAAGAATCGGTGCTTAGAGTTCATGTTAGCAAGTATAGCCCGATTGTGTTCATCATTTTAATTACGAATCATTCAAAAACATAAATGAATTCAAATGTGGATTCGCAAGCGGCTGTTCCTGAAGGAGGGCTCAGTAACTTACTTACCCAGCGTATATGGATCAGCTTCCTCCTTCGAATCACAACCTGTAAGTATTATTAATAATTGTTGGTTTTATGGGTTTTGAACGGTTTTGTAGCATCGGGCGCGAGGAGGGAAGGCGTAATAATTGTGTGTGTGTGTAAGTTACGCTCAGCGCAGCTTCTAGGTCTCCAATGTAAATTTTTTTTTTAAATATGTGAAATGTTTGTCGCTGTTATTGGAGTTGTCATAAAGAATAAAGCGTCTTGTAGTACTGCAGTGCTTTATCAATATGTTTATGCGTTATGCTAACAAACAATAACTGACTGAATATCTGTTCATCTGACCAATCACCGCCGATTAGCGTCACGCAAAGGAGTGGTTTGGAAAAATTAGTCGTACGAATCATTTGGGAGTCGGTGAGCAAATCAGTTAAAAATAAATGCATATTATAAGACAAATAAAGTGTTTTTTATCCTTGCATGCATGTTAAACTGTTTTTGGGAACTCTTAAAACAAAAATAGGATAATTTCAAATGCTATGATAGGGGCTCTTTAAATGAGTGTCAAATCATTTTTGAGATGCTGGACCTCAGTGTCAAGTCACTCTCTCATGTGAGATCGATTTTTGCCTTATGATAGGCAGCCTATATTTATTCCTATAGCCTACAACTATAACGATTATTTAATTTTTATATGTTGTCGAATAGAATAGTTTTATAAAGGTAGAAGGTGTTCTTAAAAAAACATGCTGAAAAACATTAAAGTCACGTATATCTTAAATTTCAATGTAGTGAAACATCTGTCGCCAGGGCTACGTCTACATTAATTCGGATACATTTGAAAATGCCGTTTTGGTTTAAAGCACTCTCCCTCCACACTGGCGTTTTCAGGCGTTACGGTGTGGATGAGAAACTTTTGGAAAACGCATGAAACGCTAAATTCCCCTTTACTGCGCATACGTTAAACCTCACAGAAGCACTCTGAGATGATGCAGACGGGAAATAAATAATAAAGTTATCGCGCAATTCTTCTGACAGGATCATTTTCTTAGCTAAATATCTCCGCATTCACTGATTGTCCAGGTTTCACTCTCTCACTATATGTTTGGTCTAAACACAAGCGCTCGTGTTTCACCGCAGGACAGCAGATGCGAGTCAATTCTGTCATGTTTGCAGGACTGTTAAAATGAAGAATGGCTTATAACTCTTCCACACTAAGCGTGCCGCACAAGCCCTCAAAAGTGAAGCCAAAACCTCTCGATCGCCCCCCGGTGGCCGGTCCCAGTATAAGTCATAAACCCCGCCTCCCCATGTTATTCAACGGGACGTGAGACCAACTAAACAATTCAATTACACTTCACATATCCGTACTCCAATGATAGTTTCGGTCATTTACTGTAGTTTCTATCACATCGATGTAATTTCAAGAGTTTGTTTTTAAAATAAGTTTGTTTTTAGTTAAAAGACTCTCTGTGCGAAGTAGTCACTGAAGCGCCGGCGGACTTTTGTTCATAATGTTGATTATGTGGTTAGTAGTTGTATTTACGTTATTCTACCGAGGTTCTGCAATCAGCAGACATCATTGGAGAGGAACGGAGCAGACAGAGGACACTTAAGAAGTGGGACACCACAGGGTGGGTGCTTGCGATTGTTTCAGCGAGAATGAGGGCGGGGCTTTTGATTTCGCGGCTTTACTTCCTGCTCACGAGTGCGCATGTCTGGTCCCGAAAACTCAAGTGCGCAAACTCGAATTCTAAGATGTCAGCGCCATATCGGGACACTGGCGGCTTTAATTTTCTACGATGGAAAAGAGCGAAGGGGCGTCGTCCATCTTTTTTTACAGTAAACGAAAAAAAAAACGCATCTTTTTCTCTCCATTTTGGCTTTCCGTCTGTCCACACTGTGACAGCGTTTTTATTAATGAAAACTAAGGCCTTGTTCATGGTTATTTAGAAAAACAGAGACATTTCCCTTCGTTTGTGCCTTTCTGGAAATTCGCCTCTGAAAACGATTCTTTCTACAAACTCCGGCCGGAATGGAGATTTTCGTTCGCATGTAAATTGAGAAAGCGGCGCTTTAGGCAGCCGTCGTCATCGTACGCCACAGAACTTGCACCTGCGTCAAAAGTGCGACCGTGCGAATCGATTTGTTCGATTGGCTAGTGTGGGCTTGAGCTTCTCGTTACACTGCCACCTACAGGTTCGGCATGCTCTTGACGACGTGTTTACTAGGTTTCGTATAAACGAACACTTTTTTAAAAACTGACAGCGTGCACGATGTTATTTTTAAAAATAACTAAATTTTTAATTTAGCGTTTCAGGTGTTTTCCAAAAGTTTCTCATCCGCACCGAAACGCCTGAAAACGCCAGTGTGGACGGAGAGCGCTTTAAACGAAAACGCCATTTTCAAATGTATCCGAATTAATGTAGACGTAGCCTAAAGTGTGTGAAACACAAGAGCTGTACGATTGTGTGTGTGTGTTTACTCTTTCGTGGCTTTTAGGTCACGGCTGTTAGGCCATCTAAATGTTAATGTTCTTTAAAAGTTGACTAAATTAACTTTCAGTAGCCAACAACCCACTTTAAGGTGTCTTTTTAATCTGAGGGTTCGTTTACTGGTGTGTGTGTGTGTGTGTCCTTGAAAAGATGCATTGGCTGGCTAAGATTGGTGTATATCTCAGCACTGGATAAATTGGAAATGATCCAAGGGAAATTGAATTTGCAGGCAGAATGAAGGGGCAGGTGAGGGGAAAGCCAGAGCTCCCATAATGCATCACTCCTGCTGCAGTAGCCATCGCTAATGCAAAACATTTGCTTCAAGGGACTATAGGAGCGAGTCCAGATGATATATCGAGTTTACCGTGACATTAAAGTATGGCGACGTGCTTCAGTGGGCCATTAGACTCATCCGATCATCTCAGCCTCGTCATGTGAAGGTGAGAATGGTATTTTATAAAGTCACTTCTGGATTTGTTCTTCTTTGAAAGATACACATTCAAGGTCAGCGCTCAAAGCATTTCATTCACATTGTTATAAGGCTCAGAGACACGCTGGTGACAGACATAACTGAGGCCAGGACTGATAATGTCTGTCTTCTCTCTGTCAGCTTTGCTTTCTGCCATTGATGGATGTCAGTTTCTGGCATAATCGTCGTATTAACGCTTTTCTTTTTTTATGTAAAAAGGCTGCATTAAAAAAAAAAGTAAACTAAATAAATAAAAATGTACCATACATTTAGAATTTTTGCTTAAATGCTATATATATATATTTCCAAATATACATACAATATATGATGGTATAAAGGTATTTTATTATTATCATTAAAGTGTAAAATAATTGCATTTAATTCAAATATAGTCCATAAAATTACATTTAACAGTATTACTGGAGTTAATAATAGTTAAAAAAAATGGTCCCACTTTATATTAAGTGGCTTTAAGTACTTTGTACTTACATAGGAAAATAAGTACAATGTACTTATTGTGTTCAGGTTGTATTGTAAAACACTTTTGCTGCTATTGAGGTGTGATATGGGTAAGGTTAGGGACAGGTGTGGTGGTATGGGTAGGTTTCATGGTGGGCTGAGGTGTAAGGGAAGGATCAACTGTGTAAGTACAAATGTAATTACATGAATTAATTACAGTTGTAATTACATGCAGGTATTTTCAAAATATAAGTACAATGTAAAAACATGTATGTACACAATAACTTCAATGTAAGTACATAGTACTTAAAGCCACTTAATATAAAGTGGGACCAAAAAGAATTGTTCATTCAAAATATGACCATAATCAGGGGTGCAAAGTAAGTATACTTCATTAAAATAGAGTGCATAAATAAATAAAAAATAATAAAATATTTTAAATTAAAATAAAAGGTTTTTGTTATCAGCTTCTACAAACTGAGCAGGTTATTACAGCTCATTTTGTATTCGAGTTAATATATTATTACATATTTAAAAAAATGTATCCGTTAACCTTAAATCATATAATATATGGCCATAATCAGAATTGTATTGCATTAAAATATAGTGCACAAATAAAAAATATTTATTTTTAGCATCAACTTTGTTAATTTCATTAATACATATTGCAAAATTAAATTTAAAATAAAATATTTCAGCAAATGATCCTCTCTGTTTTCTACAAAGCGAGCATTGTATCTTAATTCAGTTATGTTATTGGAGTTATTATATGTCCATAGCTGAACATTGCGAATACACACATTCTATAAACTAAGAGTGTGAAAGGTGTGTTTACAGCGCGTTTAACTTCCACAGGTCCAGAAGAGCTCGTAGCTGAACACAAATGTGCTGCGAACGCTGACTCTTCATTAGTGAAGTAAACGAGCAAAGCACTGGTGGATCCTGAAGCACATCACAGATCTGAGATCAGTAACTGAGTCAGCACTTCATCTGAATCCCAAAAGCCCATCAAACTCACGTCCTATAGGTGTGTGTAATGTAGGTCAACTCTTGCCTGAGAGTGTGTGAGTGTTTTCTGCTGACGGAGACTGAACAGGACTCTGCCTCGGGTCACAAACGCTAATAATAAAAATAAATAATTAAATCAATAAATATTCCAAGTAGGGATTGATTCCTCTTTCTTATCAGCTTTTTCAAAACAAAATTTTCCAGCTCAATTAAATGCTGTTACTGCATGGAGTTTATATATTGAATAATGAAAGAATATATTGCATTTGTATATTCTAAATTATTTTTTGACCGTCAGTGATGCTCTGGCTTAGGCCTAATCTTGTTTTCATACCAACAACAACAGTATGCATTCACTAAAGGATTATTACTGTGTTTGACCCGCTTTCACCTTCAGAACTGCTTTAATTCTACGTGGCATTGATTCAACAAGGTGCTGAAAGCATTATTTACAGATGTTGGCCCATATTGATAGGATAGCATCTTGTAGTTGATGGAGATTTGTGGGATGCACATCCAGGGCACGAAGCGTTCCTGAATCCCGGATCCCGAGCGGGTGTTTGGGATGAAGCCAGTCTGGACACACTCTCTCCATCGGCTTCAAACAACACACACATTCAGCCAACTTTACACAATTTAATCAGTTGCTTTATTTTCTTAAAATTATTTTCACATATTGACATGATGCCATGAGAAATAAAAAAAATTTAATTTCAGCTAGTTATTATTTTAAGATTTTCTAATTAACTGGCTGGCATGGGGCAGGTGAGAAACAAATAATAAAAATATTTTTTTTTTTTAATAAAATAATATATATATGTTCAACTGGTTATTGTTGTAGGTTCTTCTAATACATTTTTACAAATATTGTCTGCTGACATGGTGCCAGTAATAAATAAATAAATAATAATAGTAATAAGAATAATAAATAAATGTTTAGCTAGTTATTCTCTTTGGTTTTTCTAAATAACTTCAACAAATACTGGCTGCTGACACGGTACCAGTGAGAAATAAAATGTAATATATATATATATATATATATATGTATATGTATGTATATAACCAATAAACATCTGATTATGGATCAGGAGCTTTCAAATGTTCATCCAGATCCAGGTCTAGTTTATACTAGATTAGTCTATAATTTTGAGATCGCATATATAATAATAAGTGTTACAAAATTAAACATACAGTCACATAATGATATTAAGAATTTGAGGAAAAGTGTTCAACTGTCATGTGAAAAATGTCACAAAACAAAACTTAATGGCACAATTAAAATGATTTCAATGAGATCAGACGACATCTCCTGCTGGGTAACCCATCAGAGTCAGGTGTGTGAAGAGAGAAACATCTCAATCGTACTCAGAGAAACGAAAGCGATCGATTCCTACGTCCTCTGGAGTTTCACACTCAATCACAGCTGAAGATGTCCAGCGTGTGTCCACACACAGCTTTAAAAGTGCAGCGTGAAGAATCCGAAACACGAGTTCGCCAGAATGACCCGAGTGTGAGTGAGCTTGATGGATTCAGGCCTTTGAGATGAGAAGCATTTCCTGATAATGATTGACAGCTGCGAGGAGACCTGGGTTGCTAGGCAACAGCATGTGGAACAGACAGGTGTGTGTCAATCTGGCCAGAACCAACAGAGAAAGTGGCATTTCCCCGGAGACGGAGGAGAGAAACAGAAGGACGGAGGTGTTTTCTTCACAGGAACTGCTGACAGGTGTGTGTTTTATAGGTGTGTGTTTTTGACAGGTGTGTTTCACAGGTGTGTTTCTCAGGTGTGTTTCACAGGTGTGTTTTATTGACAGGTGTGTTTTACAGGTGTGTTTCACAGGTGTGTTTTATTGACAGGTGTGTTTCACAGTTGTGTTTAACCGGTGTGTTTCACAGGTGTGTTTCACAAGTGTGTTTCACAGGTGTGTTTTATTGACAGGTGTGTTTCACAAGTGTGTTTCACAGGTGTGTTTTATTGACAGGTGTGTTTCACAGGTGTGTTTTTTTGACAGGTGTGTTTTATTGACAGGTGTGTTTTATTGACAGGTGTGTTTAACCGGTGTGTTTCACAGGTGTGTTTCACAAGTGTGTTTCACAGGTGTGTTTCACAGGTGTGTTTCACAGGTGTGTTTTATTGACAGGTGTGTTTCACAGGTGTGTTTAACCGGTGTGTTTCACAAGTGTGTTTCACAGGTGTGTTTCACAGGTGTGTTTTATTGACAGGTGTGTTTCACAGGTGTGTTTTATTGACAGGTGTGTTTCACAGGTGTGTTTTATTGACAGGTGTCTTTCACAGGTGTGTTTTTTTTGACAGGTGTGTTTCACAGGTGTGCAACAGCATGTGGAACAGACAGGTGTGTGTCAATCTGGCCAGAACCAACAGAGAAAGTGGCATTTCCCCGGAGACGGAGGAGAGAAACAGAAGGACGGAGGTCTTTTCTTCACAGGAACTGCTGACAGGTGTGTGTTTTATAGGTGTGTGTTTTTGACAGGTGTGTTTCACAGGTGTGTTTCTCAGGTGTGTTTTATTGACAGGTGTGTTTTACAGGTGTGTTTCACAGGTGTGTTTTATTGACAGGTGTGTTTCACAGTTGTGTTTAACCGGTGTGTTTCACAGGTGTGTTTCACAAGTGTGTTTCACAGGTGTGTTTTATTGACAGGTGTGTTTCACAGGTGTGTTTTTTTGACAGGTGTGTTTTATTGACAGGTGTGTTTTATTGACAGGTGTGTTTAACCGGTGTGTTTCACAGGTGTGTTTCACAAGTGTGTTTCACAGGTGTGTTTCACAGGTGTGTTTCACAGGTGTGTTTTATTGACAGGTGTGTTTCACAGGTGTGTTTAACCGGTGTGTTTCACAAGTGTGTTTCACAGGTGTGTTTCACAGGTGTGTTTTATTGACAGGTGTGTTTCACAGGTGTGTTTTATTGACAGGTGTGTTTCACAGGTGTGTTTTATTGACAGGTGTCTTTCACAGGTGTGTTTTTTTTGACAGGTGTGTTTCACAGGTGTGTTTTTTTGACAGGTGTGTTTTTTTGACAGGTGTGTTTTACAGTTGTGTTTCACAAGTGTGTTTCACAGGTGTGTTTTACAGGTGTGTTTTTTTGACAGGTGTGTTTTTTTGACAGGTGTGTTTTACAGGTGTGTTTCACAAGTGTGTTTCACAGGTGTGTTTCACAAGTGTGTTTCACAGGTGTGTTTCACAAGTGTGTTTTACAAGTGTGTTTCACAGGTGTGTTTCACAGTTGTGTTTCACAAGTGTGTTTTACAGGTGTGTTTTTTTGACAGGTGTGTTTCACAAGTGTGTTTTACAGGTGTGTTTCACAGGTGTCTTTCACAGGTGTGTTTTATTGACAGGTGTGTTTCACAGGTGTGTGTTTTTTTGACAGGTGTGTTTCACAGTTGTGTTTCACAAGTGTTTTTTACAGGTGTGTTTTTTTGACAGGTGTGTTTCACAAGTGTGTTTTACAGGTGTGTTTCACAGGTGTCTTTCACAGGTGTGTTTTATTGACAGGTGTGTTTCACAGGTGTGTGTTTTTTTTGACAGGTGTGTTTCACAGTTGTGTTTCACAAGTGTTTTTTACAGGTGTGTTTCACAAGTGTGTTTTACAGGTGTGTTGTACAGGTGTGTTTTACAGGTGTGTTTCACAAGTGTGTTTCACAGGTGTGTTTTACAGGTGTGTTTTACAGGTGTGTTTCACAGGTGTGTTTCACGGGTGTGTTGTACAGGTGTGTTTTACAGGTGTGTTTCACAAGTGTGTTTCACAGGTGTGTTTTACAGGTGTGTTTCACAGGTGTGTTGTACAGGTGTGTTTTACAAGTGTGTTTCACAGGTGTGTTTTACAGGTGTGTTTCACAGGTGTGTTTTACAGGTGTGTTTCACAGGTGTGTTGTACAGGTGTGTTTCACAGGTGTGTTTCACAGGTGTGTTGTACAGGTGTGTTGTACAGGTGTGTTTTACAGGTGTGTTTCACAAGTGTGTTTCACAAGTGTTTTTTACAGGTGTGTTTTTTTTGACAGGTGTGTTTTACAGGTGTTTTTTTGACAGGTGTGTTTTACAGGTGTGTTTCACAGGTGTCTTTCACAGGTGTGTTTTATTGACAGGTGTGTTTCACAGGTGTGTTTTTTTTGACAGGTGTGTTTCACAGTTGTGTTTCACAAGTGTTTTTTACAGGTGTGTTTTTTTGACAGGTGTGTTTCACAAGTGTGTTTTACAGGTGTGTTTCACAGGTGTGTTGTACAGGTGTGTTTTACAGGTGTGTTTCACAAGTGTGTTTCACAGGTGTGTTTTACAGGTGTGTTTTACAGTTGTGTTTCACAGGTGTGTTGTACAGGTGTGTTTCACAAGTGTGTTTCACAGGTGTGTTGTACAGGTGTGTTGTACAGGTGTGTTTTACAGGTGTGTTTCACAGGTGTGTTGTACAGGTGTGTTGTACAGGTGTGTTTTACAGGTGTGTTTCACAAGTGTGTTTCACAAGTGTTTTTTACAGGTGTGTTTTTTTGACAGGTGTGTTGTACAGGTGTGTTTCACAAGTGTGTTTTACAGGTGTTTTTTTGACAGGTGTGTTTCACAATTGTGTTTTACAGGTGTGTTTCACAGGTGTGTTTTATTGACAGGTGTGTTTCACAGGTGTGTTTCACAGTTGTGTTTCACAAGTGTTTTTTACAGGTGTGTTTTTTTGACAGGTGTGTTTCACAAGTGTGTTTTACAGGTGTGTTTCACAGGTGTGTTGTACAGGTGTGTTTTACAGGTGTGTTTCACAAGTGTGTTTCACAGGTGTGTTTTACAGGTGTGTTTCACAGGTGTGTTGTACAGGTGTGTTTTACAGGTGTGTTTCACAAGTGTGTTTCACAAGTGTGTTTCACAGGTGTGTTTTACAGGTGTGTTTTTTTGACAGGTGTGTTTCACAGGTGTGTTGTACAGGTGTGTTTCACAGGTGTGTTTTATTGACAGGTGTGTTTCACAAGTGTGTTTTACAAGTGTGTTTCACAGGTGTGTTTCACAGGTGTGTTTTATTGACAGGTGTGTTTCACAAGTGTGTTTTACAGGTGTGTTTTTTTGACAGGTGTGTTTCACAAGTGTGTTTTACAGGTGTGTTTCACAGGTGTCTTTCACAGGTGTGTTTTATTGACAGGTGTGTTTCACAGGTGTGTGTTTTTTTGACAGGTGTGTTTCACAGTTGTGTTTCACAAGTGTTTTTTACAGGTGTGTTTTTTTGACAGGTGTGTTTCACAAGTGTGTTTTACAGGTGTGTTGTACAGGTGTGTTTTACAGGTGTGTTTCACAAGTGTGTTTCACAGGTGTGTTTTACAGGTGTGTTTTACAGGTGTGTTTCACAGGTGTGTTTCACAGGTGTGTTGTACAGGTGTGTTTTACAGGTGTGTTTCACAAGTGTGTTTCACAGGTGTGTTTTACAGGTGTGTTTCACAGGTGTGTTGTACAGGTGTGTTTTACAAGTGTGTTTCACAGGTGTGTTTTACAGGTGTGTTTCACAGGTGTGTTTTACAGGTGTGTTTCACAGGTGTGTTGTACAGGTGTGTTTCACAGGTGTGTTTCACAGGTGTGTTGTACAGGTGTGTTGTACAGGTGTGTTTTACAGGTGTGTTTCACAAGTGTGTTTCACAAGTGTTTTTTACAGGTGTGTTTTTTTTGACAGGTGTGTTTCACAGTTGTGTTTCACAAGTGTGTTTTACAGGTGTTTTTTTGACAGGTGTGTTTTACAGGTGTGTTTCACAGGTGTCTTTCACAGGTGTGTTTTATTGACAGGTGTGTTTCACAGGTGTGTTTTTTTTTGACAGGTGTGTTTCACAGTTGTGTTTCACAAGTGTTTTTTACAGGTGTGTTTTTTTGACAGGTGTGTTTCACAAGTGTGTTTTACAGGTGTGTTTCACAGGTGTGTTGTACAGGTGTGTTTTACAGGTGTGTTTCACAAGTGTGTTTCACAGGTGTGTTTTACAGGTGTGTTTTACAGTTGTGTTTCACAGGTGTGTTGTACAGGTGTGTTTTACAGGTGTGTTTCACAAGTGTGTTTCACAGGTGTGTTTTACAGGTGTGTTTCACAGGTGTGTTGTACAGGTGTGTTGTACAGGTGTGTTTTACAGGTGTGTTTCACAAGTGTGTTTCACAAGTGTTTTTTACAGGTGTGTTTTTTTGACAGGTGTGTTGTACAGGTGTGTTTCACAAGTGTGTTTTACAGGTGTTTTTTTGACAGGTGTGTTTCACAAGTGTGTTTTTCAGGTGTGTTTCACAGGTGTGTTTTATTGACAGGTGTGTTTCACAGGTGTGTTTTTTTTTGACAGGTGTGTTTCACAGTTGTGTTTCACAAGTGTTTTTTACAGGTGTGTTTTTTTGACAGGTGTGTTTCACAAGTGTGTTTTACAGGTGTGTTTCACAGGTGTGTTGTACAGGTGTGTTTTACAGGTGTGTTTCACAAGTGTGTTTCACAGGTGTGTTTTACAGGTGTGTTTCACAGGTGTGTTGTACAGGTGTGTTTTACAGGTGTGTTTCACAAGTGTGTTTCACAAGTGTGTTTCACAGGTGTGTTTTACAGGTGTGTTTTTTTGACAGGTGTGTTTCACAGGTGTGTTTTACAGGTGTGTTTCACAGGTGTGTTTCACAGGTGTGTTTCACAGGTGTGTTTTATTGACAGGTGTGTTTCACAGGTGTGTTTTACAGGTGTGTTATACAGGTGTGTTTTACAGGTGTGTTTTACAGGTGTGTTTCACAGGTGTGTTTCACTATATACAGTATATGCATGTGTTGTGTAATTATGCATATATATTTCTATTGTTTATTTGATTTTTTTATCATTTATTTGATCACGAATACTTATCTTTATGCCATGAGCACAGAAGAGAGAAACTGAAGCATCTGCCGGGAAAACAAGATTAACTTTATGCAGCTTTCATCATGCAAGGTTTATTAGAGTTATGGAAGAGTTTAAGAAAGGGCTGGAGACGTGAGGTTTGACCTGAAGATGATACAGATGACATACAGATGACCTGAATGTTTTGAGATCATGTGGTTTTTTTCGATCTGAAATCTTCATTTAGCAGACGCGTTTATTTAAAGTGACTCACAGTACACTTATTAGAGACATTCGTTCTGCAGGAACCCAGGGTTAAGGTCTAAGTCTCATGGCCCTCTACCAGAATCCAGAGTTTTGAGAAGATCGGAGAAACTTAATTTTTCGCCCGAAAAAAAAAACCGAAAGGGGTAGCACTGTCGTTTTTTTTTTCGGGTCGAAATTTTGAATTTTGATATCTCAGCTCTGAAAGGGTCTAGAGCCTCCATTTTTGCACTCAGGTCAAAGTCCCACAGCCCTCTATCAGAATCCAGAGTTTTGAGAAGATTGGAGAAACTCAATTTTTCGGCCAAAAACTGAAAAAAACGAAAGGGGTAACACTGTCGTTTTTTTTTCGGGTCGAAATTTTGAATTTTGATATCTCAGCTCTGGAAGGGTCTAGAGCCTCCATTTTTGCACTCAGGTCAAAGTCCCACAGCCCTCTATCATAATCCAGAGTTTTGAGAAGATTTGAGAAACTTAATTTTTCGCCCAAAAACGGAAAAAAACGAAAGGGGTAACACTGTCGTTTTTTTTTCGGGTCGAAATTTTGAGTTTCGATATCTCAGCTCTGGAAGGGTCTAGAACCTCCATTTTTGCACTCAGGTCAAAGTCTCGTGGCCCTCTATCAGAATCCAGAGTTTTGAGAAGATTGGAGAAACTCAATTTTTCGCCCAAAAACGGAAAAAAACGAAAGGGGTAACACTGTCGTTTTTTTTTCGGGTCCAAATTTTGAATTTTGATATCTCAGCTCTGGAAGGGTCTAGAGCCTCCATTTTTGCACTCAGGTCAAAGTCTCACAGCCCTCTATCATAATCCAGAGTTTTGAGAAGATTGGAGAAACTCAATTTTTCGCCCAAAAACGGAAAAAAACGAAAGGGGTAACACTGTCGTTTTTTTTTCGGGTCGAAATTTTGAGTTTAGATATCTCAGCTCTGGAAGGGTCTAGAGCCTCCATTTTTGCACTCAGGTCAAAGTCCCACAGCCCTCTATCAGAATCCAGAGTTTTGAGAAGATTGGAGAAACTCAATTTTTCGCCCAAAAACTGAAAAAAATGAAAGGGGTAACAGTGTCGTTTTTTTTTCGGGTCGAAATTTTGAGTTTCGATATCTCAGCTCTGGAAGGGTCTAGAGCCTCCATTTTTGCACTCAGGTCAAAGTCCCACAGCCCTCTATCATAATCCAGAGTTTTGAGAAGATTTGAGAAACTTAATTTTTCGCCCAAAAACGGAAAAAAACAAAAGGGGTAACACTGTCGTTTTTTTTTCGGGTCGAAATTTTGAGTTTCGATATCTCAGCTCTGGAAGGGTCTAGAACCTCCATTTTTGCACTCAGGTCAAAGTCTCGTGGCCCTCTATCATAATCCAGAGTTTTGAGAAGATTGGAGAAACTCAATTTTTCGCCCAAAAACAGAAAAAAACGAAAGGGGTAACACTGTCGTTTTTTTTTCGGGTCGAAATTTTGAATTTTGATATCTCAGCTCTGGAAGGGTCTAGAGCCTCCATTTTTGCACTCAGGTCAAAGTCTCGTGGCCCTCTATCATAATCCAGAGTTTTGAGAAGATTTGAGAAACTTAATTTTTCGCCCAAAAATGAAAAATAACGAAAGGGGTAACACTGTCGTTTTTTTTTCGGGTCGAAATTTTGAGTTTCGATATCTCAGCTCTGGAAGGGTCTAGAGCCTCCATTTTTGCACTCAGGTCAAAGTCTCACAGCCCTCTATCATAATCCAGAGTTTTGAGAAGATTGCAGAAACTAAATTTTTCGCCCAAAAACGGAAAAAAACGAAAGGGGTAACACTGTCGTTTTTTTTTAGGGTCGAAATTTTGAATTTTGATATCTCAGCTCTGGAAGGGTCTAGAGCCTCCATTTTTGCACTCAGGTCAAAGTCTCACAGCCCTCTTTCATAATCCAGAGTTTTGAGAAGATTGGAGAAACTCAATTTTTCGCCCAAAAACGGAAAAAAACGAAAGGGGTAACACTGTCGTTTTTTTTTTCGGGTCGAAATTTTGAATTTTGATATCTCAGCTCTGGAAGGGTCTAGAGCCTCCATTTTTGCACTTAGGTCAAAGTCTCACAGCCCTCTATCATAATCCAGAGTTTTGAGAAGATTTGAGAAACTTAATTTTTCGCCCAAAAATGAAAAATAACGAAAGGGGTAACACTGTCGTTTTTTTTTCGGGTCGAAATTTTGAATTTTGATATCTCAGCTCTGGAAGGGTCAAGAGCCTCCATTTTTGCACTCAGGTCAAAGTCTCGTGGCCCTCTATCAGAATCCAGAGTTTTGAGAAGATTGGAGAAACTCAATTTTTAGCCCAAAAACTGAAAAAAACGAAAGGGGTAACACTGTCGTTTTTTTTTCGGGTTGAAATTTTGAATTTTGATATCTCAGCTCTGGAAGGGTCTAGAGCCTCCATTTTTGCACTCAGGTCAAAGTCTCGTGGCCCTCTATCAGAATCCAGAGTTTTGAGAAGATTGGAGAAACTCAATTTTTCGCCCAAAAACGGAAAAAAACGAAAGGGGTAACACTGTCGTTTTTTTTTCGGGTCGAAATTTTGAATTTTGATATCTCAGCTCTGGAAGGGTCTAGAGCCTCCATTTTTGCACTCAGGTCAAAGTCTCGTGGCCCTCTATCATAATCCAGAGTTTTGAGAAGATTTGAGAAACTTAATTTTTCGCCCAAAAATGAAAAATAACGAAAGGGGTAACACTGTCGTTTTTTTTTCGGGTCGAAATTTTGAATTTTGATATCTCAGCTCTGGAAGGGTCAAGAGCCTCCATTTTTGCACTCAGGTCAAAGTCTCGTGGCCCTCTATCAGAATCCAGAGTTTTGAGAAGATTGGAGAAACTCAATTTTTCGCCCAAAAACTGAAAAAAACGAAAGGGGTAACACTGTCGTTTTTTTTTCGGGTTGAAATTTTTAATTTTGATATCTCAGCTCTGGAAGGGTCTAGAGCCTCCATTTTTGCAGTCAGGTCAAAGTCCCACAGCCCTCTATCAGAATCCAGAGTTTTGAGAAGATTGGAGAAACTCAATTTTTCGGCCAAAAACTAAAAAAAACGAAAGGGGTAACACTGTCGTTTTTTTTTTTCGGGTCGAAATTTTGAATTTTGATATCTCAGCTCTGGAAGGGTCTAGAGCCTCCATTTTTGCACTCAGGTCAAAGTCCCACAGCCCTCTATCATAATCCAGAGTTTTGAGAAGATTTGAGAAACTTAATTTTTCGCCCAAAAACGGAAAAAAACGAAAGGGGTAACACTGTCGTTTTTTTTTCGGGTCGAAATTTTGAGTTTCGATATCTCAGCTCTGGAAGGGTCTAGAACCTCCATTTTTGCACTCAGGTCAAAGTCCCACAGCCCTCTATCATAATCCAGAGTTTTGAGAAGATTTGAGAAACTTAATTTTTCGCCCAAAAACGGAAAAAAACGAAAGGGGTAACACTGTCGTTTTTTTTTCGGGTCGAAATTTTGAGTTTCGATATCTCAGCTCTGGAAGGGTCTAGAACCTCCATTTTTGCACTCAGGTCAAAGTCTCGTGGCCCTCTATCAGAATCCAGAGTTTTGAGAAGATTGGAGAAACTCAATTTTTCGCCCAAAAACGGAAAAAAACGAAAGGGGTAACACTGTCATTTTTTTTTCGGGTCGAAATTTTGAATTTTGATATCTCAGCTCTGGAAGGGTCTAGAGCCTCCATTTTTGCACTCAGGTCAAAGTCTCGTGGCCCTCTATCATAATCCAGAGTTTTGAGAAGATTTGAGAAACTTAATTTTTCGCCCAAAAATGAAAAATAACGAAAGGGGTAACACTGTCGTTTTTTTTTCGGGTCGAAATTTTGAATTTTGATATCTCAGCTCTGGAAGGGTCAAGAGCCTCCATTTTTGCACTCAGGTCAAAGTCCCACAGCCCTCTATCATAATCCAGAGTTTTGAGAAGATTTGAGAAACTTAATTTTTCGCCCAAAAACGGAAAAAAACGAAAGGGGTAACACTGTCGTTTTTTTTTCGGGTCGAAATTTTGAGTTTCGATATCTCAGCTCTGGAAGGGTCTAGAACCTCCATTTTTGCACTCAGGTCAAAGTCCCACAGCCCTCTATCATAATCCAGAGTTTTGAGAAGATTTGAGAAACTTAATTTTTCGCCCAAAAACGGAAAAAAACGAAAGGGGTAACACTGTCGTTTTTTTTTCGGGTCGAAATTTTGAGTTTCGATATCTCAGCTCTGGAAGGGTCTAGAACCTCCATTTTTGCACTCAGGTCAAAGTCTCGTGGCCCTCTATCAGAATCCAGAGTTTTGAGAAGATTGGAGAAACTCAATTTTTCGCCCAAAAACGGAAAAAAACGAAAGGGGTAACACTGTCGTTTTTTTTTCGGGTCGAAATTTTAAATTTGGTTTCTCAGCTCTGGAAGGGTCTAGAGCCTCCATTTTTGCACTCAGGTCAAAGTCTCACAGCCCTCTATCATAATCCAGAGTTTTGAGAAGATTGGAGAAACTCAATTTTTCGCCCAAAAACGGAAAAAAACGAAAGGGGTAACACTGTCGTTTTTTTTTCGGGTCGAAATTTTGAATTTTGATATCTCAGCTCTGGAAGGATCTAGAGCCTCCATTTTTGCACTCAGGTCAAAGTCCCACAGCCCTCTATCAGAATCCAGAGTTTTGAGAAGATTGGAGAAACTCAATTTTTCGCCCAAAAACTGAAAAAAACGAAAGGGGTAACAGTGTCGTTTTTTTTTCGGGTCGAAATTTTGAATTTTGATATCTCAACTCTGGAAGGGTCTAGAGCCTCCATTTTTGCACTCAGGTCAAAGTCCCACAGCCCTCTATCATAATCCAGAGTTTTGAGAAGATTTGAGAAACTTAATTTTTCGCCCAAAAACGGAAAAAAACGAAAGGGGTAACACTGTCGTTTTTTTTTCGGGTCGAAATTTTGAGTTTCGATATCTCAGCTCTGGAAGGGTCTAGAACCTCCATTTTTGCACTCAGGTCAAAGTCTCGTGGCCCTCTATCAGAATCCAGAGTTTTGAGAAGATTGGAGAAACTCAATTTTTCGCCCAAAAACGGAAAAAAACGAAAGGGGTAACACTGTCGTTTTTTTTTTTCGGGTCGAAATTTTAAATTTGGTTTCTCAGCTCTGGAAGGGTCTAGAGCCTCCATTTTTGCACTCAGGTCAAAGTCTCACAGCCATCTATCATAATCCAGAGTTTTGAGAAGATTGGAGAAACTCAATTTTTCGCCCAAAAACGGAAAAAAACGAAAGGGGTAACACTGTCGTTTTTTTTTCGGGTCGAAATTTTGAATTTTGATATCTCAGCTCTGGAAGGATCTAGAGCCTCCATTTTTGCACTCAGGTCAAAGTCCCACAGCCCTCTATCAGAATCCAGAGTTTTGAGAAGATTGGAGAAACTCAATTTTTCGCCCAAAAACTGAAAAAAACGAAAGGGGTAACAGTGTCGTTTTTTTTTCGGGTCGAAATTTTGAATTTTGATATCTCAACTCTGGAAGGGTCTAGAGCCTCCATTTTTGCACTCAGGTCAAAGTCCCACAGCCCTCTATCATAATCCAGAGTTTTGAGAAGATTTGAGAAACTTAATTTTTCGCCCAAAAACGGAAAAAAACAAAAGGGGTAACACTGTCGTTTTTTTTTTCGGGTCGAAATTTTGAGTTTCGATATCTCAGCTCTGGAAGGGTCTAGAGCCTCCATTTTTGCACTCAGGTCAAAGTCTCGTGGCCCTCTATCAGAATCCAGAGTTTTGAGAAGATTGGAGAAACTCAATTTTTCGCCCAAAAACGGAAAAAAACGAAAGGGGTAACTGTCGTTTTTTTTTCGGGTCCAAATTTTGAATTTTGATATCTCAGCTCTGGAAGGGTCTAGAGCCTCCATTTTTGCACTCAGGTCAAAGTCTCACAGCCCTCTATCATAATCCAGAGTTTTGAGAAGATTGCAGAAACTAAATTTTTCGCCCAAAAACGGAAAAAAACGAAAGGGGTAACACTGTCGTTTTTTTTTAGGGTCGAAATTTTGAATTTTGATATCTC
Source organism: Pimephales promelas (assembly GCF_988280905.1). Classification (NCBI taxonomy): domain Eukaryota; kingdom Metazoa; phylum Chordata; class Actinopteri; order Cypriniformes; family Leuciscidae; genus Pimephales; species Pimephales promelas. The sequence continues at coordinate 37,964,251 of NC_142777.1, forward strand.
AGCTCTGGAAGGGTCTAGAGCCTCCATTTTTGCACTCAGGTCAAAGTCTCACAGCCCTCTTTCATAATCCAGAGTTTTGAGAAGATTGGAGAAACTCAATTTTTCGCCCAAAAACGGAAAAAAACGAAAGGGGTAACACTGTCGTTTTTTTTTCGGGTCGAAATTTTGAATTTTGATATCTCAGCTCTGGAAGGGTCTAGAGCCTCCATTTTTGCACTTAGGTCAAAGTCTCACAGCCCTCTATCATAATCCAGAGTTTTGAGAAGATTTGAGAAACTTAATTTTTCGCCCAAAAATGAAAAATAACGAAAGGGGTAACACTGTTGTTTTTTTTTCGGGTCGAAATTTTGAATTTTGATATCTCAGCTCTGGAAGGGTCTAGAGCCTCCATTTTTGCACTCAGGTCAAAGTCTCGTGGCCCTCTATAAGAAATCCAGAGTTTTGAGAAGATTGGAGAAACTCAATTTTTCGCCCAAAAACGGAAAAAAACGAAAGGGGTAACACTGTCGTTTTTTTTTCGGGTCGAAATTTTGAATTTTGATATCTCAGCTCTGGAAGGGTCTAGAGCCTCCATTTTTGCACTCAGGTCAAAGTCTCGTGGCCCTCTATCATAATCCAGAGTTTTGAGAAGATTGCAGAAACTTAATTTTTCGCCCAAAAATGAAAAATAACGAAAGGGGTAACACTGTCGTTTTTTTTTCGGGTCGAAATTTTGAATTTTGATATCTCAGCTCTGGAAGGGTCAAGAGCCTCCATTTTTGCACTCAGGTCAAAGTCTCGTGGCCCTCTATCAGAATCCAGAGTTTTGAGAAGATTGGAGAAACTCAATTTTTCGCCCAAAAACTGAAAAAAACGAAAGGGGTAACACTGTCGTTTTTTTTTTTCGGGTCGAAATTTAGAATTTTGATATCTCAGCTCTGGAAGGGTCTAGAGCCTCCATTTTTGCACTCAGGTCAAAGTCCCACAGCCCTCTATCAGAATCCAGAGTTTTGAGAAGATTGGAGAAACTCAATTTTTCGCCCAAAAACTGAAAAAAACGAAAGGGGTAACACTGTCGTTTTTTTTTCGGGTCGAAATTTTGAATTTTGATATCTCAGCTCTGGAAGGGTCTAGAGCCTCCATTTTTGCATTCAGGTCAAAGTCCCACAGCCCTCTATCATAATCCAGAGTTTTGAGAAGATTTGAGAAACTAAATTTTTCGCCCAAAAACGGAAAAAAACGAAAGGGGTAACACTGTCGTTTTTTTTTTCGGGTCGAAATTTTGAGTTTCGATATCTCAGCTCTGGAAGGGTCTAGAGCCTCCATTTTTGCACTCAGGTCAAAGTCTCACAGCCCTCTTTCATAATCCAGAGTTTTGAGAAGATTGGAGAAACTCAATTTTTCGCCCAAAAACGGAAAAAAACGAAAGGGGTAACACTGTCGTTTTTTTTTCGGGTCGAAATTTTGAATTTTGATATCTCAGCTCTGGAAGGGTCTAGAGCCTCCATTTTTGCACTTAGGTCAAAGTCTCACAGCCCTCTATCATAATCCAGAGTTTTGAGAAGATTTGAGAAACTTAATTTTTCGCCCAAAAATGAAAAATAACGAAAGGGGTAACACTGTCGTTTTTTTTTTCGGGTCGAAATTTTGAATTTTGATATCTCAGCTCTGGAAGGGTCAAGAGCCTCCATTTTTGCACTCAGGTCAAAGTCTCGTGGCCCTCTATCAGAATCCAGAGTTTTGAGAAGATTGGAGAAACTCAATTTTTCGCCCAAAAACTGAAAAAAACGAAAGGGGTAACACTGTCGTTTTTTTTTCGGGTTGAAATTTTGAATTTTGATATCTCAGCTCTGGAAGGGTCTAGAGCCTCCATTTTTGCACTCAGGTCAAAGTCTCGTGGCCCTCTATCAGAATCCAGAGTTTTGAGAAGATTGGAGAAACTCAATTTTTCGCCCAAAAACGGAAAAAAACGAAAGGGGTAACACTGTCGTTTTTTTTTCGGGTCGAAATTTTGAATTTTGATATCTCAGCTCTGGAAGGGTCTAGAGCCTCCATTTTTGCACTCAGGTCAAAGTCTCGTGGCCCTCTATCATAATCCAGAGTTTTGAGAAGATTTGAGAAACTTAATTTTTCGCCCAAAAATGAAAAATAACGAAAGGGGTAACACTGTCGTTTTTTTTTCGGGTCGAAATTTTGAATTTTGATATCTCAGCTCTGGAAGGGTCAAGAGCCTCCATTTTTGCACTCAGGTCAAAGTCTCGTGGCCCTCTATCAGAATCCAGAGTTTTGAGAAGATTGGAGAAACTCAATTTTTCGCCCAAAAACTGAAAAAAACGAAAGGGGTAACACTGTCGTTTTTTTTTCGGGTTGAAATTTTGAATTTTGATATCTCAGCTCTGGAAGGGTCTAGAGCCTCCATTTTTGCACTCAGGTCAAAGTCTCGTGGCCCTCTATCATAATCCAGAGTTTTGAGAAGATTGGAGAAACTACATTTTTCGCCCAAAAACGGAAAAAAACGAAAGGGGTAACACTGTCGTTTTTTTTTCGGGTCGAAATTTTGAATTTTGATATCTCAGCTCTGGAAGGGTCTAGAGCCTCCATTTTTGCACTCAGGTCAAAGTCTCACGGCCCTCTATCATAATGCAGAGTTTTGAGAAGATTGGAGAAACTAAATTTTTCGCCCAAAAACGGAAAAAAACGAAAGGGGTAACACTGTCGTTTTTCTTTCGGGTCGAAATTTTGAGTTTCGATATCTCAGCTCTGGAAGGGTCTAGAGCCTCCATTTTTGCACTCAGGTCAAAGTCTCACAGCCCTCTATCAGAATCCAGAGTTTTGAGAAGATTGGAGAAACTCAATTTTTCGCCCAAAAACTGAAAAAAACGAAAGGGGTAACACTGTCGTTTTTTTTTCGGGTCGAAATTTTGAATTTTGATATCTCAGCTCTGGAAGGGTCTAGAGCCTCCATTTTTGCATTCAGGTCAAAGTCCCACAGCCCTCTATCATAATCCAGAGTTTTGAGAAGATTTGAGAAACTTAATTTTTCGCCCAAAAACGGAAAAAAACAAAAGGGGTAACACTGTCGTTTTTTTTCGGGTCGAAATTTTGAGTTTCGATATCTCAGCTCTGGAAGGGTCTAGAACCTCCATATTTGCACTCAGGTCAAAGTCTCGTGGCCCTCTATCATAATCCAGAGTTTTGAGAAGATTGGAGAAACTCAATTTTTCGCCCAAAAACGGAAAAAAACGAAAGGGGTAACACTGTCGTTTTTTTTTCGGGTCGAAATTTTGAATTTTGATATCTCAGCTCTGGAAGGGTCTAGAGCCTCCATTTTTGCACTCAGGTCAAAGTCTCACAGCCCTCTATCATAATCCAGAGTTTTGAGAAGATTTGAGAAACTTAATTTTTCGCCCAAAAACGGAAAAAAACGAAAGGGGTAACACTGTCGTTTTTTTTTCGGGTCGAAATTTTGAGTTTCGATATCTCAGCTCTGGAAGGGTCTAGAGCCTCCATTTTTGCACTCAGGTCAAAGTCTCGTGGCCCTCTATCAGAATCCAGAGTTTTGAGAAGATTGGAGAAACTCAATTTTTCGCCCAAAAACGGAAAAAAACGAAAGGGGTAACACTGTCGGTTTTTTTTCGGGTCGAAATTTTGAATTTTGATATCTCAGCTCTGGAAGGGTCTAGAGCCTCCATTTTTGCATTCAGGTCAAAGTCCCACAGCCCTCTATCATAATCCAGAGTTTTGAGAAGATTTGAGAAACTTAATTTTTCGCCCAAAAACGGAAAAAAACAAAAGGGGTAACACTGTCGTTTTTTTTTCGGGTCGAAATTTTGAGTTTCGATATCTCAGCTCTGGAAGGGTCTAGAACCTCCATTTTTGCACTCAGGTCAAAGTCTCGTGGCCCTCTATCATAATCCAGAGTTTTGAGAAGATTGGAGAAACTCAATTTTTCGCCCAAAAACGGAAAAAAACGAAAGGGGTAACACTGTCGTTTTTTTTTCGGGTCGAAATTTTGAATTTTGATATCTCAGCTCTGGAAGGGTCTAGAGCCTCCATTTTTGCACTCAGGTCAAAGTCTCACAGCCCTCTATCATAATCCAGAGTTTTGAGAAGATTTGAGAAACTTAATTTTTCGCCCAAAAACGGAAAAAAACGAAAGGGGTAACACTGTCGTTTTTTTTTCGGGTCGAAATTTTGAGTTTCGATATCTCAGCTCTGGAAGGGTCTAGAGCCTCCATTTTTGCACTCAGGTCAAAGTCTCGTGGCCCTCTATCAGAATCCAGAGTTTTGAGAAGATTGGAGAAACTCAATTTTTCGCCCAAAAACGGAAAAAAACGAAAGGGGTAACACTGTCGGTTTTTTTTCGGGTCGAAATTTTGAATTTTGATATCTCAGCTCTGGAAGGGTCTAGAGCCTCCATTTTTGCACTCAGGTCAAAGTCCCACAGCCCTCTTTCATAATCCAGAGTTTTGAGAAGATTTGAGAAACTTAATTTTTCGCCCAAAAACGAAAAAAAACGAAAGGGGTAACACTGTCGTTTTTTTTTTTTCGGGTCAAAATTTTGAGTTTCAATATCTCAGCTCTGGAAGGGTCTAGAGCCTCCATTTTTGCACTCAGATCAAAGTCTCACAGCCCTCTATCATAATCCAGAGTTTTGAGAAGATTTGAGAAACTTAATTTTTCGCCCAAAAACGAAAAAAAACGAAAGGGGTAACACTGTCGTTTTTTTTTTTCGGGTCAAAATTTTGAGTTTCAATATCTCAGCTCTGGAAGGGTCTAGAGCCTCCATTTTTGCACTCAGGTCAAAGTCTCAAAGCCCTCTTTCATAATCCAGAGTTTTGAGAAGATTGGAGAAACTCAATTTTTCGCCCAAAAACGGAAAAAAACGAAAGGGGTAACACTGTCGTTTTTTTTTTTCGGGTCGAAATTTAGAATTTTGATATCTCAGCTCTGGAAGGGTCTAGAGCCTCCATTTTTGCACTCAGGTCAAAGTCCCACAGCCCTCTATCAGAATCCAGAGTTTTGAGAAGATTGGAGAAACTCAATTTTTCGCCCAAAAACTGAAAAAAACGAAAGGGGTAACACTGTCGTTTTTTTTTCGGGTCGAAATTTTGAATTTTGATATCTCAGCTCTGGAAGGGTCTAGAGCCTCCATTTTTGCATTCAGGTCAAAGTCCCACAGCCCTCTATCATAATCCAGAGTTTTGAGAAGATTTGAGAAACTTAATTTTTCGCCCAAAAACGGAAAAAAACGAAAGGGGTAACACTGTCGTTTTTTTTTTCGGGTCGAAATTTTGAGTTTCGATATCTCAGCTCTGGAAGGGTCTAGAGCCTCCATTTTTGCACTCAGGTCAAAGTCTCGTGGCCCTCTATCAGAATCCAGAGTTTTGAGAAGATTGGAGGAACTCAATTTTTCGCCCAAAAACGGAAAAAAACGAAAGGGGTAACACTGTCGTTTTTTTTTCGGGTCGAAATTTTGAATTTTGATATCTCAGCTCTGGAAGGGTCTAGAGCCTCCATTTTTGCACTCAGGTCAAAGTCTCACAGCCCTCTTTCATAATCCAGAGTTTTGAGAAGATTGGAGAAACTCAATTTTTCGCCCAAAAACGGAAAAAAACGAAAGGGGTAACACTGTCGTTTTTTTTTCGGGTCGAAATTTTGAATTTTGATATCTCAGCTCTGGAAGGGTCTAGAGCCTCCATTTTTGCACTCAGGTCAAAGTCTCACAGTCCTCTTTCATAATCCAGAGTTTTGAGAAGATTGGAGAAACTAAATTTTTCGCCCAAAAACAGAAAAAAACGAAAGGGGTAACACTGTCGTTTTTTTTTCGGGTCGAAATTTTGAATTTTGATATCTCAGCTCTGGAAGGGTCTAGAGCCTCCATTTTTGCACTCAGGTCAAAGTCCCACAGCCCTCTATCAGAATCCAGAGTTTTGAGAAGATTGGAGAAACTCAATTTTTCGGCCAAAAACTGAAAAAAACGAAAGGGGTAACACTGTCGTTTTTTTTCGGGTCGAAATTTTGAATTTTGATATCTCAGCTCTGGAAGGGTCTAGAGCCTCCATTTTTGCACTCAGGTCAAAGTCCCACAGCCCTCTATCATAATCCAGAGTTTTGAGAAGATTTGAGAAACTTAATTTTTCGCCCAAAAACAGAAAAAAACGAAAGGGGTAACACTGTCGTTTTTTTTTCGGGTCGAAATTTTGAGTTTCGATATCTCAGCTCTGGAAGGGTCTAGAACCTCCATTTTTGCACTCAGGTCAAAGTCTCGTGGCCCTCTATCAGAATCCAGAGTTTTGAGAAGATTGGAGAAACTCAATTTTTCGCCCAAAAACGGAAAAAAACGAAAGGGGTAACACTGTCGTTTTTTTTTCGGGTCCAAATTTTGAATTTTGATATCTCAGCTCTGGAAGGGTCTAGAGCCTCCATTTTTGCACTCAGGTCAAAGTCTCACAGCCCTCTATCATAATCCAGAGTTTTGAGAAGATTGGAGAAACTCAATTTTTCGCCCAAAAACGGAAAAAAACGAAAGGGGTAACACTGTCGTTTTTTTTTCGGGTCGAAATTTTGAATTTTGATATCTCAGCTCTGGAAGGATCTAGAGCCTCCATTTTTGCACTCAGGTCAAAGTCCCACAGCCCTCTATCAGAATCCAGAGTTTTGAGAAGATTGGAGAAACTCAATTTTTCGCCCAAAAACTGAAAAAAACGAAAGGGGTAACACTGTCGTTTTTTTTTCGGGTCGAAATTTTGAATTTTGATATCTCAGCTCTGGAAGGGTCTAGAGCCTCCATTTTTGCACTCAGGTCAAAGTCCCACAGCCCTCTATCATAATCCAGAGTTTTGAGAAGATTTGAGAAACTTAATTTTTCGCCCAAAAACGGAAAAAAACAAAAGGGGTAACACTGTCGTTTTTTTTTTCGGGTCGAAATTTTGAGTTTCGATATCTCAGCTCTGGAAGGGTCTAGAACCTCCATTTTTGCACTCAGGTCAAAGTCTCGTGGCCCTCTATCATAATCCAGAGTTTTGAGAAGATTGGAGAAACTAAATTTTTCGCCCAAAAACGGAAAAAAACGAAAGGGGTAACACTGTCTTTTTTTTTTTCGGGTCGAAATTTTGAATTTTGATATCTCAGCTCTGGAAGGGTCTAGAGCCTCCATTTTTGCACTCAGGTCAAAGTCTCACAGTCCTCTTTCATAATCCAGAGTTTTGAGAAGATTGGAGAAACTCAATTTTTCGCCCAAAAACAGAAAAAAACGAAAGGGGTAACACTGTCGTTTTTTTTCGGGTCGAAATTTTGAATTTTGATATCTCAGCTCTGGAAGGGGCTAGAGCCTCCATTTTTGCACTTAGGTCAAAGTCTCACAGCACTCTATCATAATCCAGAGTTTTGAGAAGATTTGAGAAACTTAATTTTTCGCCCGAAAATGAAAAAAAACGAAAGGGGTAACACTGTCGTTTTTTTTTCGGGTCGAAATTTTGAGTTTCGATATCTCAGCTCTGGAAGGGTCTAGAGCCTCCATTTTTGCACTCAGGTCAAAGTCTCGTGGCCCTCTATCAGAATCCAGAGTTTTGAGAAGATTGGAGAAACTCAATTTTTCGCCCAAAAACGGAAAAAAACGAAAGGGGTAACACTGTCATTTTTTTTTCGGGTCCAAATTTTGAATTTTGATATCTCAGCTCTGGAAGGGTCTAGAGCCTCCATTTTTGCACTCAGGTCAAAGTCTCACAGCCCTCTATCATAATCCAGAGTTTTGAGAAGATTGGAGAAACTAAATTTTTCGCCCAAAAACGGAAAAAAACGAAAGGGGTAACACTGTCGTTTTTTTTTAGGGTCGAAATTTTGAATTTTGATATCTCAGCTCTGGAAGGGTCTAGAGCCTCCATTTTTGCACTCAGGTCAAAGTCTCACAGCCCTCTATCATAATCCAGAGTTTTGAGAAGATTGGAGAAACTTAATTTTTCGCCCAAAAACGGAAAAAAACGAAAGGGGTAACACTGTCGTTTTTTTTTTCGGGTCGAAATTTTGAGTTTCGATATCTCAGCTCTGGAAGGGTCTAGAGCCTCCATTTTTGCACTCAGGTCAAAGTCCCACAGCCCTCTATCATAATCCAGAGTTTTGAGAAGATTTTAGAAACTTAATTTTTCGCCCAAAACGGAAAAAAAACAAAAGGGGTAACACTGTCGTTTTTTTTTCGGGTCGAAATTTTGAGTTTCAATATCTCAGCTCTGGAAGGGTCTAGAACCTCCATTTTTGCACTCAGGTCAAAGTCTTGTGGCCCTCTATCATAATCCAGAGTTTTGAGAAGATTGGAGAAACTAAATTTTTCGCCCAAAAACGGAAAAAAACGAAAGGGGTAACACTGTCGTTTTTTTTTCGGGTCGAAATTTTGAATTTTGATATCTCAGCTCTGGAAGGGTCTAGAGCCTCCATTTTTGCACTCAGGTCAAAGTCTCACAGCCCTCTATCATAATCCAGAGTTTTGAGAAGATTTGAGAAACTTAATTTTTCGCCCAAAAACGGAAAAAAACGAAAGGGGTAACACTGTCGTTTTTTTTTCGGGTCGAAATTTTGAGTTTCGATATCTCAGCTCTGGAAGGGTCTAGAGCCTCCATTTTTGCACTCAGGTCAAAGTCTCGTGGCCCTCTATCAGAATCCAGAGTTTTGAGAAGATTGGAGAAACTCAATTTTTCGCCCAAAAACTGAAAAAAACGAAAGGGGTAACACTGTCGTTTTTTTTTCGGGTCGAAATTTTGAATTTTGATATCTCAGCTCTGGAAGGGTCTAGAGCCTCCATTTTTGCACTCAGGTCAAAGTCTCACGGCCCTCTATCATAATCCAGAGTTTTGAGAAGATTGGAGAAACTCAATTTTTCGCCCAAAAACGGAAAAAAACGAAAGGGGTAACACTGTCGTTTTTTTTTCGGGTCGAAATTTTGAATTTTGATATCTCAGCTCTGGAAGGGTCTAGAGCCTCCATTTTTGCACTCAGGTCAAAGTCCCACAGCCCTCTATCAGAATCCAGAGTTTTGAGAAGATTGGAGAAACTCAATTTTTCGCCCAAAAACGGAAAAAAACGAAAGGGGTAACACTGTCGTTTTTTTTTCGGGTCCAAATTTTGAATTTTGATATCTCAGCTCTGGAAGGGTCTAGAGCCTCCATTTTTGCACTCAGGTCAAAGTCTCACAGCCCTCTATCATAATCCAGAGTTTTGAGAAGATTGGAGAAACTCAATTTTTCGCCCAAAAACGGAAAAAAACGAAAGGGGTAACACTGTCGTTTTTTTTTCGGGTCGAAATTTTGAATTTTGATATCTCAGCTCTGGAAGGATCTAGAGCCTCCATTTTTGCACTCAGGTCAAAGTCCCACAGCCCTCTATCGGAATCCAGAGTTTTGAGAAGATTGGAGAAACTCAATTTTTCGCCCAAAAACTGAAAAAAACGAAAGGGGTAACACTGTCGTTTTTTTTTCGGGTCGAAATTTTGAATTTTGATATCTCAGCTCTGGAAGGGTCTAGAGCCTCCATTTTTGCACTCAGGTCAAAGTCCCACAGCCCTCTATCATAATCCAGAGTTTTGAGAAGATTTGAGAAACTTAATTTTTCGCCCAAAAACGGAAAAAAACAAAAGGGGTAACACTGTCGTTTTTTTTTCGGGTCGAAATTTTGAGTTTCGATATCTCAGCTCTGGAAGGGTCTAGAACCTCCATTTTTGCACTCAGGTCAAAATCTCGTGGCCCTCTATCATAATCCAGAGTTTTGAGAAGATTGGAGAAACTAAATTTTTCGCCCAAAAACGGAAAAAAACGAAAGGGGTAACACTGTCGTTTTTTTTTTCGGGTCGAAATTTTGAATTTTGATATCTCAGCTCTGGAAGGGTCTAGAGCCTCCATTTTTGCACTCAGGTCAAAGTCTCACAGTCCTCTTTCATAATCCAGAGTTTTGAGAAGATTGGAGAAACTCAATTTTTCGCCCAAAAACAGAAAAAAACGAAAGGGGTAACACTGTCGTTTTTTTTTCGGGTCGAAATTTTGAATTTTGATATCTCAGCTCTGGAAGGGGCTAGAGCCTCCATTTTTGCACTTAGGTCAAAGTCTCACAGCACTCTATCATAATCCAGAGTTTTGAGAAGATTTGAGAAACTTAATTTTTCGCCCGAAAATGAAAAAAAACGAAAGGGGTAACACTGTCGTTTTTTTTTCGGGTAGAAATTTTGAGTTTCGATATCTCAGCTCTGGAAGGGTCTAGAGCCTCCATTTTTGCACTCAGGTCAAAGTCTCGTGGCCCTCTATCAGAATCCAGAGTTTTGAGAAGATTGGAGAAACTTAATTTTTCGCCCAAAAACGGAAAAAAACGAAAGGGGTAACACTGTCGTTTTTTTTTCGGGTCGAAATTTTGAATTTTGATATCTCAGCTCTGGAAGGATCTAGAGCCTCCATTTTTGCACTCAGGTCAAAGTCCCACAGCCCTCTATCAGAATCCAGAGTTTTGAGAAGATTGGAGAAACTCAATTTTTCGCCCAAAAACTGAAAAAAACGAAAGGGGTAACACTGTCGTTTTTTTTTCGGGTCGAAATTTTGAATTTTGATATCTCAGCTCTGGAAGGGTCTAGAGCCTCCATTTTTGCACTCAGGTCAAAGTCCCACAGCCCTCTATCATAATCCAGAGTTTTGAGAAGATTTGAGAAACTTAATTTTTCGCCCAAAAACGGAAAAAAACAAAAGGGGTAACACTGTCGTTTTTTTTTCGGGTCGAAATTTTGAGTTTCGATATCTCAGCTCTGGAAGGGTCTAGAACCTCCATTTTTGCACTCAGGTCAAAGTCTCGTGGCCCTCTATCATAATCCAGAGTTTTGAGAAGATTGGAGAAACTAAATTTTTCGCCCAAAAACGGAAAAAAACGAAAGGGGTAACACTGTCGTTTTTTTTTTCGGGTCGAAATTTTGAATTTTGATATCTCAGCTCTGGAAGGGTCTAGAGCCTCCATTTTTGCACTCAGGTCAAAGTCTCACAGTCCTCTTTCATAATCCAGAGTTTTGAGAAGATTGGAGAAACTCAATTTTTCGCCCAAAAACAGAAAAAAACGAAAGGGGTAACACTGTCGTTTTTTTTTCGGGTCGAAATTTTGAATTTTGATATCTCAGCTCTGGAAGGGGCTAGAGCCTCCATTTTTGCACTTAGGTCAAAGTCTCACAGCACTCTATCATAATCCAGAGTTTTGAGAAGATTTGAGAAACTTAATTTTTCGCCCGAAAATGAAAAAAAACGAAAGGGGTAACACTGTCGTTTTTTTTTCGGGTCGAAATTTTGAGTTTCGATATCTCAGCTCTGGAAGGGTCTAGAACCTCCATTTTTGCACTCAGGTCAAAGTCTCGTGGCCCTCTATCATAATCCAGAGTTTTGAGAAGATTGGAGAAACTCAATTTTTCGCCCAAAAACGGAAAAAAACGAAAGGGGTAACACTGTCGTTTTTTTTTCGGGTCGAAATTTTGAATTTTGATATCTCAGCTCTGGAAGGGTCTAGAGCCTCCATTTTTGCACTCAGGTCAAAGTCTCACAGCCCTCTATCATAATCCAGAGTTTTGAGAAGATTTGAGAAACTTAATTTTTCGCCCAAAAACGGAAAAAAACGAAAGGGGTAACACTGTCGTTTTTTTTTCGGGTCGAAATTTTGAGTTTCGATATCTCAGCTCTGGAAGGGTCTAGAGCCTCCATTTTTGCACTCAGGTCAAAGTCTCGTGGCCCTCTATCAGAATCCAGAGTTTTGAGAAGATTGGAGAAACTCAATTTTTCGCCCAAAAACGGAAAAAAACGAAAGGGGTAACACTGTCGGTTTTTTTTCGGGTCGAAATTTTGAATTTTGATATCTCAGCTCTGGAAGGGTCTAGAGCCTCCATTTTTGCACTCAGGTCAAAGTCCCACAGCCCTCTTTCATAATCCAGAGTTTTGAGAAGATTTGAGAAACTTAATTTTTCGCCCAAAAACGAAAAAAAACGAAAGGGGTAACACTGTCGTTTTTTTTTTTTCGGGTCAAAATTTTGAGTTTCAATATCTCAGCTCTGGAAGGGTCTAGAGCCTCCATTTTTGCACTCAGATCAAAGTCTCACAGCCCTCTATCATAATCCAGAGTTTTGAGAAGATTTGAGAAACTTAATTTTTCGCCCAAAAACGAAAAAAAACGAAAGGGGTAACACTGTCGTTTTTTTTTTTCGGGTCAAAATTTTGAGTTTCAATATCTCAGCTCTGGAAGGGTCTAGAGCCTCCATTTTTGCACTCAGGTCAAAGTCTCAAAGCCCTCTTTCATAATCCAGAGTTTTGAGAAGATTGGAGAAACTCAATTTTTCGCCCAAAAACGGAAAAAAACGAAAGGGGTAACACTGTCGTTTTTTTTTTTCGGGTCGAAATTTAGAATTTTGATATCTCAGCTCTGGAAGGGTCTAGAGCCTCCATTTTTGCACTCAGGTCAAAGTCCCACAGCCCTCTATCAGAATCCAGAGTTTTGAGAAGATTGGAGAAACTCAATTTTTCGCCCAAAAACTGAAAAAAACGAAAGGGGTAACACTGTCGTTTTTTTTTCGGGTCGAAATTTTGAATTTTGATATCTCAGCTCTGGAAGGGTCTAGAGCCTCCATTTTTGCATTCAGGTCAAAGTCCCACAGCCCTCTATCATAATCCAGAGTTTTGAGAAGATTTGAGAAACTTAATTTTTCGCCCAAAAACGGAAAAAAACGAAAGGGGTAACACTGTCGTTTTTTTTTTCGGGTCGAAATTTTGAGTTTCGATATCTCAGCTCTGGAAGGGTCTAGAGCCTCCATTTTTGCACTCAGGTCAAAGTCTCGTGGCCCTCTATCAGAATCCAGAGTTTTGAGAAGATTGGAGGAACTCAATTTTTCGCCCAAAAACGGAAAAAAACGAAAGGGGTAACACTGTCGTTTTTTTTTCGGGTCGAAATTTTGAATTTTGATATCTCAGCTCTGGAAGGGTCTAGAGCCTCCATTTTTGCACTCAGGTCAAAGTCTCACAGCCCTCTTTCATAATCCAGAGTTTTGAGAAGATTGGAGAAACTCAATTTTTCGCCCAAAAACGGAAAAAAACGAAAGGGGTAACACTGTCGTTTTTTTTTCGGGTCGAAATTTTGAATTTTGATATCTCAGCTCTGGAAGGGTCTAGAGCCTCCATTTTTGCACTCAGGTCAAAGTCTCACAGTCCTCTTTCATAATCCAGAGTTTTGAGAAGATTGGAGAAACTAAATTTTTCGCCCAAAAACAGAAAAAAACGAAAGGGGTAACACTGTCGTTTTTTTTTCGGGTCGAAATTTTGAATTTTGATATCTCAGCTCTGGAAGGGTCTAGAGCCTCCATTTTTGCACTCAGGTCAAAGTCCCACAGCCCTCTATCAGAATCCAGAGTTTTGAGAAGATTGGAGAAACTCAATTTTTCGGCCAAAAACTGAAAAAAACGAAAGGGGTAACACTGTCGTTTTTTTTCGGGTCGAAATTTTGAATTTTGATATCTCAGCTCTGGAAGGGTCTAGAGCCTCCATTTTTGCACTCAGGTCAAAGTCCCACAGCCCTCTATCATAATCCAGAGTTTTGAGAAGATTTGAGAAACTTAATTTTTCGCCCAAAAACAGAAAAAAACGAAAGGGGTAACACTGTCGTTTTTTTTTCGGGTCGAAATTTTGAGTTTCGATATCTCAGCTCTGGAAGGGTCTAGAACCTCCATTTTTGCACTCAGGTCAAAGTCTCGTGGCCCTCTATCAGAATCCAGAGTTTTGAGAAGATTGGAGAAACTCAATTTTTCGCCCAAAAACGGAAAAAAACGAAAGGGGTAACACTGTCGTTTTTTTTTCGGGTCCAAATTTTGAATTTTGATATCTCAGCTCTGGAAGGGTCTAGAGCCTCCATTTTTGCACTCAGGTCAAAGTCTCACAGCCCTCTATCATAATCCAGAGTTTTGAGAAGATTGGAGAAACTCAATTTTTCGCCCAAAAACGGAAAAAAACGAAAGGGGTAACACTGTCGTTTTTTTTTCGGGTCGAAATTTTGAATTTTGATATCTCAGCTCTGGAAGGATCTAGAGCCTCCATTTTTGCACTCAGGTCAAAGTCCCACAGCCCTCTATCAGAATCCAGAGTTTTGAGAAGATTGGAGAAACTCAATTTTTCGCCCAAAAACTGAAAAAAACGAAAGGGGTAACACTGTCGTTTTTTTTTCGGGTCGAAATTTTGAATTTTGATATCTCAGCTCTGGAAGGGTCTAGAGCCTCCATTTTTGCACTCAGGTCAAAGTCCCACAGCCCTCTATCATAATCCAGAGTTTTGAGAAGATTTGAGAAACTTAATTTTTCGCCCAAAAACGGAAAAAAACAAAAGGGGTAACACTGTCGTTTTTTTTTTCGGGTCGAAATTTTGAGTTTCGATATCTCAGCTCTGGAAGGGTCTAGAACCTCCATTTTTGCACTCAGGTCAAAGTCTCGTGGCCCTCTATCATAATCCAGAGTTTTGAGAAGATTGGAGAAACTAAATTTTTCGCCCAAAAACGGAAAAAAACGAAAGGGGTAACACTGTCTTTTTTTTTTTCGGGTCGAAATTTTGAATTTTGATATCTCAGCTCTGGAAGGGTCTAGAGCCTCCATTTTTGCACTCAGGTCAAAGTCTCACAGTCCTCTTTCATAATCCAGAGTTTTGAGAAGATTGGAGAAACTCAATTTTTCGCCCAAAAACAGAAAAAAACGAAAGGGGTAACACTGTCGTTTTTTTTCGGGTCGAAATTTTGAATTTTGATATCTCAGCTCTGGAAGGGGCTAGAGCCTCCATTTTTGCACTTAGGTCAAAGTCTCACAGCACTCTATCATAATCCAGAGTTTTGAGAAGATTTGAGAAACTTAATTTTTCGCCCGAAAATGAAAAAAAACGAAAGGGGTAACACTGTCGTTTTTTTTTCGGGTCGAAATTTTGAGTTTCGATATCTCAGCTCTGGAAGGGTCTAGAGCCTCCATTTTTGCACTCAGGTCAAAGTCTCGTGGCCCTCTATCAGAATCCAGAGTTTTGAGAAGATTGGAGAAACTCAATTTTTCGCCCAAAAACGGAAAAAAACGAAAGGGGTAACACTGTCATTTTTTTTTCGGGTCCAAATTTTGAATTTTGATATCTCAGCTCTGGAAGGGTCTAGAGCCTCCATTTTTGCACTCAGGTCAAAGTCTCACAGCCCTCTATCATAATCCAGAGTTTTGAGAAGATTGGAGAAACTAAATTTTTCGCCCAAAAACGGAAAAAAACGAAAGGGGTAACACTGTCGTTTTTTTTTAGGGTCGAAATTTTGAATTTTGATATCTCAGCTCTGGAAGGGTCTAGAGCCTCCATTTTTGCACTCAGGTCAAAGTCTCACAGCCCTCTATCATAATCCAGAGTTTTGAGAAGATTGGAGAAACTTAATTTTTCGCCCAAAAACGGAAAAAAACGAAAGGGGTAACACTGTCGTTTTTTTTTTCGGGTCGAAATTTTGAGTTTCGATATCTCAGCTCTGGAAGGGTCTAGAGCCTCCATTTTTGCACTCAGGTCAAAGTCCCACAGCCCTCTATCATAATCCAGAGTTTTGAGAAGATTTTAGAAACTTAATTTTTCGCCCAAAACGGAAAAAAAACAAAAGGGGTAACACTGTCGTTTTTTTTTCGGGTCGAAATTTTGAGTTTCAATATCTCAGCTCTGGAAGGGTCTAGAACCTCCATT
This sequence comes from Pimephales promelas, assembly GCF_988280905.1. Classification (NCBI taxonomy): domain Eukaryota; kingdom Metazoa; phylum Chordata; class Actinopteri; order Cypriniformes; family Leuciscidae; genus Pimephales; species Pimephales promelas. The sequence continues at coordinate 37,979,955 of NC_142777.1, forward strand.
TTTGCACTCAGGTCAAAGTCTTGTGGCCCTCTATCATAATCCAGAGTTTTGAGAAGATTGGAGAAACTAAATTTTTCGCCCAAAAACGGAAAAAAACGAAAGGGGTAACACTGTCGTTTTTTTTTCGGGTCGAAATTTTGAATTTTGATATCTCAGCTCTGGAAGGGTCTAGAGCCTCCATTTTTGCACTCAGGTCAAAGTCTCACAGCCCTCTATCATAATCCAGAGTTTTGAGAAGATTTGAGAAACTTAATTTTTCGCCCAAAAACGGAAAAAAACGAAAGGGGTAACACTGTCGTTTTTTTTTCGGGTCGAAATTTTGAGTTTCGATATCTCAGCTCTGGAAGGGTCTAGAGCCTCCATTTTTGCACTCAGGTCAAAGTCTCGTGGCCCTCTATCAGAATCCAGAGTTTTGAGAAGATTGGAGAAACTCAATTTTTCGCCCAAAAACTGAAAAAAACGAAAGGGGTAACACTGTCGTTTTTTTTTCGGGTCGAAATTTTGAATTTTGATATCTCAGCTCTGGAAGGGTCTAGAGCCTCCATTTTTGCACTCAGGTCAAAGTCTCACGGCCCTCTATCATAATCCAGAGTTTTGAGAAGATTGGAGAAACTCAATTTTTCGCCCAAAAACGGAAAAAAACGAAAGGGGTAACACTGTCGTTTTTTTTTCGGGTCGAAATTTTGAATTTTGATATCTCAGCTCTGGAAGGGTCTAGAGCCTCCATTTTTGCACTCAGGTCAAAGTCCCACAGCCCTCTATCAGAATCCAGAGTTTTGAGAAGATTGGAGAAACTCAATTTTTCGCCCAAAAACGGAAAAAAACGAAAGGGGTAACACTGTCGTTTTTTTTTCGGGTCCAAATTTTGAATTTTGATATCTCAGCTCTGGAAGGGTCTAGAGCCTCCATTTTTGCACTCAGGTCAAAGTCTCACAGCCCTCTATCATAATCCAGAGTTTTGAGAAGATTGGAGAAACTCAATTTTTCGCCCAAAAACGGAAAAAAACGAAAGGGGTAACACTGTCGTTTTTTTTTCGGGTCGAAATTTTGAATTTTGATATCTCAGCTCTGGAAGGATCTAGAGCCTCCATTTTTGCACTCAGGTCAAAGTCCCACAGCCCTCTATCGGAATCCAGAGTTTTGAGAAGATTGGAGAAACTCAATTTTTCGCCCAAAAACTGAAAAAAACGAAAGGGGTAACACTGTCGTTTTTTTTTCGGGTCGAAATTTTGAATTTTGATATCTCAGCTCTGGAAGGGTCTAGAGCCTCCATTTTTGCACTCAGGTCAAAGTCCCACAGCCCTCTATCATAATCCAGAGTTTTGAGAAGATTTGAGAAACTTAATTTTTCGCCCAAAAACGGAAAAAAACAAAAGGGGTAACACTGTCGTTTTTTTTTCGGGTCGAAATTTTGAGTTTCGATATCTCAGCTCTGGAAGGGTCTAGAACCTCCATTTTTGCACTCAGGTCAAAATCTCGTGGCCCTCTATCATAATCCAGAGTTTTGAGAAGATTGGAGAAACTAAATTTTTCGCCCAAAAACGGAAAAAAACGAAAGGGGTAACACTGTCGTTTTTTTTTTCGGGTCGAAATTTTGAATTTTGATATCTCAGCTCTGGAAGGGTCTAGAGCCTCCATTTTTGCACTCAGGTCAAAGTCTCACAGTCCTCTTTCATAATCCAGAGTTTTGAGAAGATTGGAGAAACTCAATTTTTCGCCCAAAAACAGAAAAAAACGAAAGGGGTAACACTGTCGTTTTTTTTTCGGGTCGAAATTTTGAATTTTGATATCTCAGCTCTGGAAGGGGCTAGAGCCTCCATTTTTGCACTTAGGTCAAAGTCTCACAGCACTCTATCATAATCCAGAGTTTTGAGAAGATTTGAGAAACTTAATTTTTCGCCCGAAAATGAAAAAAAACGAAAGGGGTAACACTGTCGTTTTTTTTTCGGGTAGAAATTTTGAGTTTCGATATCTCAGCTCTGGAAGGGTCTAGAGCCTCCATTTTTGCACTCAGGTCAAAGTCTCGTGGCCCTCTATCAGAATCCAGAGTTTTGAGAAGATTGGAGAAACTTAATTTTTCGCCCAAAAACGGAAAAAAACGAAAGGGGTAACACTGTCGTTTTTTTTTCGGGTCGAAATTTTGAATTTTGATATCTCAGCTCTGGAAGGATCTAGAGCCTCCATTTTTGCACTCAGGTCAAAGTCCCACAGCCCTCTATCAGAATCCAGAGTTTTGAGAAGATTGGAGAAACTCAATTTTTCGCCCAAAAACTGAAAAAAACGAAAGGGGTAACACTGTCGTTTTTTTTTCGGGTCGAAATTTTGAATTTTGATATCTCAGCTCTGGAAGGGTCTAGAGCCTCCATTTTTGCACTCAGGTCAAAGTCCCACAGCCCTCTATCATAATCCAGAGTTTTGAGAAGATTTGAGAAACTTAATTTTTCGCCCAAAAACGGAAAAAAACAAAAGGGGTAACACTGTCGTTTTTTTTTCGGGTCGAAATTTTGAGTTTCGATATCTCAGCTCTGGAAGGGTCTAGAACCTCCATTTTTGCACTCAGGTCAAAGTCTCGTGGCCCTCTATCATAATCCAGAGTTTTGAGAAGATTGGAGAAACTAAATTTTTCGCCCAAAAACGGAAAAAAACGAAAGGGGTAACACTGTCGTTTTTTTTTTCGGGTCGAAATTTTGAATTTTGATATCTCAGCTCTGGAAGGGTCTAGAGCCTCCATTTTTGCACTCAGGTCAAAGTCTCACAGTCCTCTTTCATAATCCAGAGTTTTGAGAAGATTGGAGAAACTCAATTTTTCGCCCAAAAACAGAAAAAAACGAAAGGGGTAACACTGTCGTTTTTTTTTCGGGTCGAAATTTTGAATTTTGATATCTCAGCTCTGGAAGGGGCTAGAGCCTCCATTTTTGCACTTAGGTCAAAGTCTCACAGCACTCTATCATAATCCAGAGTTTTGAGAAGATTTGAGAAACTTAATTTTTCGCCCGAAAATGAAAAAAAACGAAAGGGGTAACACTGTCGTTTTTTTTTCGGGTCGAAATTTTGAGTTTCGATATCTCAGCTCTGGAAGGGTCTAAAGCCTCCATTTTTGCACTCAGGTCAAAGTCTCGTGGCCCTCTATCAGAATCCAGAGTTTTGAGAAGATTGGAGAAACTCAATTTTTCGCCCAAAAACGGAAAAAAACGAAAGGGGTAACACTGTCATTTTTTTTTCGGGTCCAAATTTTGAATTTTGATATCTCAGCTCTGGAAGGGTCTAGAGCCTCCATTTTTGCACTCAGGTCAAAGTCTCACAGCCCTCTATCATAATCCAGAGTTTTGAGAAGATTGGAGAAACTAAATTTTTCGCCCAAAAACGGAAAAAAACGAAAGGGGTAACACTGTCGTTTTTTTTTCGGGTCGAAATTTTGAATTTTGATATCTCAGCTCTGGAAGGGTCTAGAGCCTCCATTTTTGCACTCAGGTCAAAGTCCCACAGCCCTCTATCATAATCCAGAGTTTTGAGAAGATTTGAGAAACTTAATTTTTCGCCCAAAAACGGAAAAAAACAAAAGGGGTAACACTGTCGTTTTTTTTTCGGGTCGAAATTTTGAGTTTCGATATCTCAGCTCTGGAAGGGTCTAGAACCTCCATTTTTGCACTCAGGTCAAAGTCTCGTGGCCCTCTATCATAATCCAGAGTTTTGAGAAGATTGGAGAAACTAAATTTTTCGCCCAAAAACGGAAAAAAACGAAAGGGGTAACACTGTCGTTTTTTTTTTCGGGTCGAAATTTTGAATTTTGATATCTCAGCTCTGGAAGGGTCTAGAGCCTCCATTTTTGCACTCAGGTCAAAGTCTCACAGTCCTCTTTCATAATCCAGAGTTTTGAGAAGATTGGAGAAACTCAATTTTTCGCCCAAAAACAGAAAAAAACGAAAGGGGTAACACTGTCGTTTTTTTTTCGGGTCGAAATTTTGAATTTTGATATCTCAGCTCTGGAAGGGGCTAGAGCCTCCATTTTTGCACTTAGGTCAAAGTCTCACAGCACTCTATCATAATCCAGAGTTTTGAGAAGATTTGAGAAACTTAATTTTTCGCCCGAAAATGAAAAAAAACGAAAGGGGTAACACTGTCGTTTTTTTTTCGGGTCGAAATTTTGAGTTTCGATATCTCAGCTCTGGAAGGGTCTAAAGCCTCCATTTTTGCACTCAGGTCAAAGTCTCGTGGCCCTCTATCAGAATCCAGAGTTTTGAGAAGATTGGAGAAACTCAATTTTTCGCCCAAAAACGGAAAAAAACGAAAGGGGTAACACTGTCATTTTTTTTTCGGGTCCAAATTTTGAATTTTGATATCTCAGCTCTGGAAGGGTCTAGAGCCTCCATTTTTGCACTCAGGTCAAAGTCTCACAGCCCTCTATCATAATCCAGAGTTTTGAGAAGATTGGAGAAACTAAATTTTTCGCCCAAAAACGGAAAAAAAACGAAAGGGGTAACACTGTCGTTTTTTTTTAGGGTCGAAATTTTGAATTTTGATATCTCAGCTCTGGAAGGGTCTAGAGCCTCCATTTTTGCACTCAGGTCAAAGTCTCACCGCCCTCTATCATAATCCAGAGTTTTGAGAAGATTGGAGAAACTTAATTTTTCGCCCAAAAACGGAAAAAAACGAAAGGGGTAACACTGTCGTTTTTTTTTCGGGTCGAAATTTTGAGTTTCGATATCTCAGCTCTGGAAGGGTCTAGAGCCTCCATTTTTGCACTCAGGTCAAAGTCCCACAGCCCTCTATCATAATCCAGAGTTTTGAGAAGATTTGAGAAACTTAATTTTTCGCCCAAAAACGGAAAAAAACAAAAGGGGTAACACTGTCGTTTTTTTTTCGGGTCGAAATTTTGAGTTTCGATATCTCAGCTCTGGAAGGGTCTAGAACCTCCATTTTTGCACTCAGGTCAAAGTCTTGTGGCCCTCTATCATAATCCAGAGTTTTGAGAAGATTGGAGAAACTAAATTTTTCGCCCAAAAACGGAAAAAAACGAAAGGGGTAACACTGTCGTTTTTTTTTCGGGTCGAAATTTTGAATTTTGATATCTCAGCTCTGGAAGGGTCTAGAGCCTCCATTTTTGCACTCAGGTCAAAGTCTCACAGCCCTCTATCATAATCCAGAGTTTTGAGAAGATTTGAGAAACTTAATTTTTCGCCCAAAAACGGAAAAAAACGAAAGGGGTAACACTGTCGTTTTTTTTTCGGGTCGAAATTTTGAGTTTCGATATCTCAGCTCTGGAAGGGTCTAGAGCCTCCATTTTTGCACTCAGGTCAAAGTCTCGTGGCCCTCTATCAGAATCCAGAGTTTTGAGAATATTGGAGAAACTCAATTTTTCGCCCAAAAACTGAAAAAAACGAAAGGGGTAACACTGTCGTTTTTTTTTCGGGTCGAAATTTTGAATTTTGATATCTCAGCTCTGGAAGGGTCTAGAGCCTCCATTTTTGCACTCAGGTCAAAGTCTCACGGCCCTCTATCATAATCCAGAGTTTTGAGAAGATTGGAGAAACTCAATTTTTCGCCCAAAAACGGAAAAAAACGAAAGGGGTAACACTGTCGTTTTTTTTTCGGGTCGAAATTTTGAATTTTGATATCTCAGCTCTGGAAGGGTCTAGAGCCTCCATTTTTGCACTCAGGTCAAAGTCCCACAGCCCTCTATCAGAATCCAGAGTTTTGAGAAGATTGGAGAAACTCAATTTTTCGCCCAAAAACTGAAAAAAACGAAAGGGGTAACACTGTCGTTTTTTTTTCGGGTCGAAATTTTGAATTTTGATATCTCAGCTCTGGAAGGGTCTAGAGCCTCCATTTTTGCATTCAGGTCAAAGTCCCACAGCCCTCTATCATAATCCAGAGTTTTGAGAAGATTTGAGAAACTTAATTTTTCGCCCAAAAACGGAAAAAAACAAAAGGGGTAACACTGTCGTTTTTTCTTCGGGTCGAAATTTTGAGTTTCGATATCTCAGCTCTGGAAGGGTCTAGAACCTCCATTTTTGCACTCAGGTCAAAGTCTCGTGGCCCTCTATCATAATCCAGAGTTTTGAGAAGATTGGAGAAACTCAATTTTTCGCCCAAAAACGGAAAAAAACGAAAGGGGTAACACTGTCGTTTTTTTTTCGGGTCGAAATTTTGAATTTTGATATCTCAGCTCTGGAAGGGTCTAGAGCCTCCATTTTTGCACTCAAGTCAAAGTCTCACAGCCCTCTTTCATAATCCAGAGTTTTGAGAAGATTGGAGAAACTCAATTTTTCGCCCAAAAACGGAAAAAAACGAAAGGGGTAGTAACACTGTCGTTTTTTTTTTCGGGTCGAAATTTTGAATTTTGATATCTCAGCTCTGGAAGGGTCTAGAGCCTCCATTTTTGCACTCAGGTCAAAGTCTCACAGTCCTCTTTCATAATCCAGAGTTTTGAGAAGATTGGAGAAACTCAATTTTTCGCCCAAAAACAGAAAAAAACGAAAGGGGTAACACTGTCGTTTTTTTTTCGGGTCGAAATTTTGAATTTTGATATCTCAGCTCTGGAAGGGTCTAGAGCCTCCATTTTTGCACTCAGGTCAAAGTCTCGTGGCCCTCTATCAGAATCCAGAGTTTTGAGAAGATTGGAGAAACTCAATTTTTCGCCCAAAAACTGAAAAAAACGAAAGGGGTAACACTGTCGTTTTTTTTTCGGGTCGAAATTTTGAATTTTGATATCTCAGCTCTGGAAGGGTCTAGAGCCTCCATTTTTGCACTCAGGTCAAAGTCTCACGGCCCTCTATCATAATCCAGAGTTTTGAGAAGATTGGAGAAACTCAATTTTTCGCCCAAAAACGGAAAAAAACGAAAGGGGTAACACTGTCGTTTTTTTTTTCGGGTCGAAATTTTGAATTTTGATATCTTAGCTCTGGAAGGGTCTAGAGCCTCCATTTTTGCACTCAGGTCAAAGTCCCACAGCCCTCTATCAGAATCCAGAGTTTTGAGAAGATTGGAGAAACTCAATTTTTCGCCCAAAAACTGAAAAAAACGAAAGGGGTAACACTGTCGTTTTTTTTTCGGGTCGAAATTTTGAATTTTGATATCTCAGCTCTGGAAGGGTCTAGAGCCTCCATTTTTGCATTCAGGTCAAAGTCCCACAGCCCTCTATCATAATCCAGAGTTTTGAGAAGATTTGAGAAACTTAATTTTTCGCCCAAAAACGGAAAAAAACAAAAGGGGTAACACTGTCGTTTTTTCTTCGGGTCGAAATTTTGAGTTTCGATATCTCAGCTCTGGAAGGGTCTAGAACCTCCATTTTTGCACTCAGGTCAAAGTCTCGTGGCCCTCTATCATAATCCAGAGTTTTGAGAAGATTGGAGAAACTCAATTTTTCGCCCAAAAACGGAAAAAAACGAAAGGGGTAACACTGTCGTTTTTTTTTCGGGTCGAAATTTTGAATTTTGATATCTCAGCTCTGGAAGGGTCTAGAGCCTCCATTTTTGCACTCAAGTCAAAGTCTCACAGCCCTCTTTCATAATCCAGAGTTTTGAGAAGATTGGAGAAACTCAATTTTTCGCCCAAAAACGGAAAAAAACGAAAGGGGTAGTAACACTGTCGTTTTTTTTTTTCGGGTCGAAATTTTGAATTTTGATATCTCAGCTCTGGAAGGGTCTAGAGCCTCCATTTTTGCACTCAGGTCAAAGTCTCACAGTCCTCTTTCATAATCCAGAGTTTTGAGAAGATTGGAGAAACTCAATTTTTCGCCCAAAAACAGAAAAAAACGAAAGGGGTAACACTGTCGTTTTTTTTTCGGGTCGAAATTTTGAATTTTGATATCTCAGCTCTGGAAGGGTCTAGAGCCTCCATTTTTGCACTCAGGTCAAAGTCCCACAGCCCTCTATCAGAATCCAGAGTTTTGAGAAGATTGGAGAAACTCAATTTTTCGGCCAAAAACTGAAAAAAACGAAAGGGGTAACACTGTCGTTTTTTTTTCGGGTCGAAATTTTGAATTTTGATATCTCAGCTCTGGAAGGGTCTAGAGCCTCCATTTTTGCACTCAGGTCAAAGTCTCGTGGCCCTCTATCATAATCCAGAGTTTTGAGAAGATTGGAGAAACTAAATTTTTCGCCCAAAAACGGAAAAAAACGAAAGGGGTAACACTGTCGTTTTTTTTTTCGGGTCGAAATTTTGAATTTTGATATCTCAGCTCTGGAAGGGTCTAGAGCCTCCATTTTTGCACTCAGGTCAAAGTCTCACAGTCCTCTTTCATAATCCAGAGTTTTGAGAAGATTGGAGAAACTCAATTTTTCGCCCAAAAACAGAAAAAAACGAAAGGGGTAACACTGTCGTTTTTTTTTCGGGTCGAAATTTTGAATTTTGATATCTCAGCTCTGGAAGGGGCTAGAGCCTCCATTTTTGCACTTAGGTCAAAGTCTCACAGCACTCTATCATAATCCAGAGTTTTGAGAAGATTTGAGAAACTTAATTTTTCGCCCGAAAATGAAAAAAAACGAAAGGGGTAACACTGTCGTTTTTTTTTCGGGTCGAAATTTTGAGTTTCGATATCTCAGCTCTGGAAGGGTCTAGAGCCTCCATTTTTGCACTCAGGTCAAAGTCTCGTGGCCCTCTATCAGAATCCAGAGTTTTGAGAAGATTGGAGAAACTCAATTTTTCGCCCAAAAACGGAAAAAAACGAAAGGGGTAACACTGTCATTTTTTTTTCGGGTCCAAATTTTGAATTTTGATATCTCAGCTCTGGAAGGGTCTAGAGCCTCCATTTTTGCACTCAGGTCAAAGTCTCACAGCCCTCTATCATAATCCAGAGTTTTGAGAAGATTGGAGAAACTAAATTTTTCGCCCAAAAACGGAAAAAAACGAAAGGGGTAACACTGTCGTTTTTTTTTAGGGTCGAAATTTTGAATTTTGATATCTCAGCTCTGGAAGGGTCTAGAGCCTCCATTTTTGCACTCAGGTCAAAGTCTCACAGCCCTCTATCATAATCCAGAGTTTTGAGAAGATTGGAGAAACTTAATTTTTCGCCCAAAAACGGAAAAAAACGAAAGGGGTAACACTGTCGTTTTTTTTTCGGGTCGAAATTTTGAGTTTCGATATCTCAGCTCTGGAAGGGTCTAGAGCCTCCATTTTTGCACTCAGGTCAAAGTCCCACAGCCCTCTATCATAATCCAGAGTTTTGAGAAGATTTGAGAAACTTAATTTTTCGCCCAAAAACGGAAAAAAACAAAAGGGGTAACACTGTCGTTTTTTTTTCGGGTCGAAATTTTGAGTTTCGATATCTCAGCTCTGGAAGGGTCTAGAACCTCCATTTTTGCACTCAGGTCAAAGTCTTGTGGCCCTCTATCATAATCCAGAGTTTTGAGAAGATTGGAGAAACTAAATTTTTCGCCCAAAAACGGAAAAAAACGAAAGGGGTAACACTGTCGTTTTTTTTTCGGGTCGAAATTTTGAATTTTGATATCTCAGCTCTGGAAGGGTCTAGAGCCTCCATTTTTGCACTCAGGTCAAAGTCTCACAGCCCTCTATCATAATCCAGAGTTTTGAGAAGATTTGAGAAACTTAATTTTTCGCCCAAAAACGGAAAAAAACGAAAGGGGTAACACTGTCGTTTTTTTTTCGGGTCGAAATTTTGAGTTTCGATATCTCAGCTCTGGAAGGGTCTAGAGCCTCCATTTTTGCACTCAGGTCAAAGTCTCGTGGCCCTCTATCAGAATCCAGAGTTTTGAGAAGATTGGAGAAACTCAATTTTTCGCCCAAAAACTGAAAAAAACGAAAGGGGTAACACTGTCGTTTTTTTTTCGGGTCGAAATTTTGAATTTTGATATCTCAGCTCTGGAAGGGTCTAGAGCCTCCATTTTTGCACTCAGGTCAAAGTCTCGTGGCCCTCTATCAGAATCCAGAGTTTTGAGAAGATTGGAGAAACTCAATTTTTCGCCCAAAAACTGAAAAAAACGAAAGGGGTAACACTGTCGGTTTTTTTTCGGGTCGAAATTTTGAATTTTGATATCTCAGCTCTGGAAGGGTCTAGAGCCTCCATTTTTGCACTCAGGTCAAAGTCCCACGACCCTCTATCATAATCCAGAGTTTTGAGAAGATTGGAGAAACTCAATTTTTCGCCCAAAAACGGAAAAAAACGAAAGGGGTAACACTGTCGTTTTTTTTTCGGGTCGAAATTTTGAATTTTGATATCTCAGCTCTGGAAGGGTCTAGAGCCTCCATTTTTGCACTCAGGTCAAAGTCCCACAGCCCTCTATCAGAATCCAGAGTTTTGAGAAGATTGGAGAAACTCAATTTTTCGCCCAAAAACTGAAAAAAACGAAAGGGGTAACACTGTCGTTTTTTTTTCGGGTCGAAATTTTGAATTTTGATATCTCAGCTCTGGAAGGGTCTAGAGCCTCCATTTTTGCATTCAGGTCAAAGTCCCACAGCCCTCTATCATAATCCAGAGTTTTGAGAAGATTTGAGAAACTTAATTTTTCGCCCAAAAACGGAAAAAAACAAAAGGGGTAACACTGTCGGTTTTTTTTCGGGTCGAAATTTTGAATTTTGATATCTCAGCTCTGGAAGGGTCTAGAGCCTCCATTTTTGCACTCAGGTCAAAGTCTCGTGGCCCTCTATCAGAATCCAGAGTTTTGAGAAGATTGGAGAAACTCAATTTTTCGCCCAAAAACTGAAAAAAACGAAAGGGGTAACACTGTCGTTTTTTTTTCGGGTCGAAATTTTGAATTTTGATATCTCAGCTCTGGAAGGGTCTAGAGCCTCCATTTTTGCACTCAGGTCAAAGTCCCACAGCCCTCTATCAGAATCCAGAGTTTTGAGAAGATTGGAGAAACTCAATTTTTCGCCCAAAAACTGAAAAAAACGAAAGGGGTAACACTGTCGTTTTTTTTTCGGGTCGAAATTTTGAATTTTGATATCTCAGCTCTGGAAGGGTCTAGAGCCTCCATTTTTGCATTCAGGTCAAAGTCCCACAGCCCTCTATCATAATCCAGAGTTTTGAGAAGATTTGAGAAACTTAATTTTTCGCCCAAAAACGGAAAAAAACAAAAGGGGTAACACTGTCGTTTTTTCTTCGGGTCGAAATTTTGAGTTTCGATATCTCAGCTCTGGAAGGGTCTAGAGCCTCCATTTTTGCACTCAGGTCAAAGTCTCACAGCCCTCTATCATAATCCAGAGTTTTGAGAAGATTTGAGAAACTTAATTTTTCGCCCAAAAACGGAAAAAAACGAAAGGGGTAACACTGTCGTTTTTTTTTCGGGTCGAAATTTTGAGTTTCGATATCTCAGCTCTGGAAGGGTCTAGAACCTCCATTTTTGCACTCAGGTCAAAGTCTCACAGTCCTCTTTCATAATCCAGAGTTTTGAGAAGATTGGAGAAACTCAATTTTTCGCCCAAAAACAGAAAAAAACGAAAGGGGTAACACTGTCGTTTTTTTTTCGGGTCGAAATTTTGAATTTTGATATCTCAGCTCTGGAAGGGGCTAGAGCCTCCATTTTTGCACTTAGGTCAAAGTCTCACAGCACTCTATCATAATCCAGAGTTTTGAGAAGATTTGAGAAACTTAATTTTTCGCCCGAAAATGAAAAAAAACGAAAGGGGTAACACTGTCGTTTTTTTTTCGGGTCGAAATTTTGAGTTTCGATATCTCAGCTCTGGAAGGGTCTAGAGCCTCCATTTTTGCACTCAGGTCAAAGTCTCGTGGCCCTCTATCAGAATCCAGAGTTTTGAGAAGATTGGAGAAACTCAATTTTTCGCCCAAAAACAGAAAAAAACGAAAGGGGTAACACTGTCGTTTTTTTTTCGGGTCGAAATTTTGAATTTTGATATCTCAGCTCTGGAAGGGGCTAGAGCCTCCATTTTTGCACTTAGGTCAAAGTCTCACAGCACTCTATCATAATCCAGAGTTTTGAGAAGATTTGAGAAACTTAATTTTTCGCCCGAAAATGAAAAAAAACGAAAGGGGTAACACTGTCGTTTTTTTTTCGGGTCGAAATTTTGAGTTTCGATATCTCAGCTCTGGAAGGGTCTAGAGCCTCCATTTTTGCACTCAGGTCAAAGTCTCGTGGCCCTCTATCAGAATCCAGAGTTTTGAGAAGATTGGAGAAACTCAATTTTTCGCCCAAAAACGGAAAAAAACGAAAGGGGTAACACTGTCATTTTTTTTTCGGGTCCAAATTTTGAATTTTGATATCTCAGCTCTGGAAGGGTCTAGAGCCTCCATTTTTGCACTCAGGTCAAAGTCTCACAGCCCTCTATCATAATCCAGAGTTTTGAGAAGATTGGAGAAACTAAATTTTTCGCCCAAAAACGGAAAAAAACGAAAGGGGTAACACTGTCGTTTTTTTTTAGGGTCGAAATTTTGAATTTTGATATCTCAGCTCTGGAAGGGTCTAGAGCCTCCATTTTTGCACTCAGGTCAAAGTCTCACAGCCCTCTATCATAATCCAGAGTTTTGAGAAGATTGGAGAAACTTAATTTTTCGCCCAAAAACGGAAAAAAACGAAAGGGGTAACACTGTCGTTTTTTTTTTCGGGTCGAAATTTTGAGTTTCGATATCTCAGCTCTGGAAGGGTCTAGAGCCTCCATTTTTGCACTCAGGTCAAAGTCCCACAGCCCTCTATCATAATCCAGAGTTTTGAGAAGATTTTAGAAACTTAATTTTTCGCCCAAAAACGGAAAAAAACAAAAGGGGTAACACTGTCGTTTTTTTTTCGGGTCGAAATTTTGAGTTTCGATATCTCAGCTCTGGAAGGGTCTAGAACCTCCATTTTTGCACTCAGGTCAAAGTCTTGTGGCCCTCTATCATAATCCAGAGTTTTGAGAAGATTGGAGAAACTAAATTTTTCGCCCAAAAACGGAAAAAAACGAAAGGGGTAACACTGTCGTTTTTTTTTCGGGTCGAAATTTTGAATTTTGATATCTCAGCTCTGGAAGGGTCTAGAGCCTCCATTTTTGCATTCAGGTCAAAGTCCCACAGCCCTCTATCATAATCCAGAGTTTTGAGAAGATTTGAGAAACTTAATTTTTCGCCCAAAAACGGAAAAAAACAAAAGGGGTAACACTGTCGTTTTTTCTTCGGGTCGAAATTTTGAGTTTCGATATCTCAGCTCTGGAAGGGTCTAGAACCTCCATTTTTGCACTCAGGTCAAAGTCTCGTGGCCCTCTATCATAATCCAGAGTTTTGAGAAGATTGGAGAAACTCAATTTTTCGCCCAAAAACGGAAAAAAACGAAAGGGGTAACACTGTCGTTTTTTTTTCGGGTCGAAATTTTGAATTTTGATATCTCAGCTCTGGAAGGGTCTAGAGCCTCCATTTTTGCACTCAAGTCAAAGTCTCACAGCCCTCTTTCATAATCCAGAGTTTTGAGAAGATTGGAGAAACTCAATTTTTCGCCCAAAAACGGAAAAAAACGAAAGGGGTAGTAACACTGTCGTTTTTTTTTTTCGGGTCGAAATTTTGAATTTTGATATCTCAGCTCTGGAAGGGTCTAGAGCCTCCATTTTTGCACTCAGGTCAAAGTCTCACAGTCCTCTTTCATAATCCAGAGTTTTGAGAAGATTGGAGAAACTCAATTTTTCGCCCAAAAACAGAAAAAAACGAAAGGGGTAACACTGTCGTTTTTTTTTCGGGTCGAAATTTTGAATTTTGATATCTCAGCTCTGGAAGGGTCTAGAGCCTCCATTTTTGCACTCAGGTCAAAGTCCCACAGCCCTCTATCAGAATCCAGAGTTTTGAGAAGATTGGAGAAACTCAATTTTTCGGCCAAAAACTGAAAAAAACGAAAGGGGTAACACTGTCGTTTTTTTTTCGGGTCGAAATTTTGAATTTTGATATCTCAGCTCTGGAAGGGTCTAGAGCCTCCATTTTTGCACTCAGGTCAAAGTCTCGTGGCCCTCTATCATAATCCAGAGTTTTGAGAAGATTGGAGAAACTAAATTTTTCGCCCAAAAACGGAAAAAAACGAAAGGGGTAACACTGTCGTTTTTTTTTTCGGGTCGAAATTTTGAATTTTGATATCTCAGCTCTGGAAGGGTCTAGAGCCTCCATTTTTGCACTCAGGTCAAAGTCTCACAGTCCTCTTTCATAATCCAGAGTTTTGAGAAGATTGGAGAAACTCAATTTTTCGCCCAAAAACAGAAAAAAACGAAAGGGGTAACACTGTCGTTTTTTTTTCGGGTCGAAATTTTGAATTTTGATATCTCAGCTCTGGAAGGGGCTAGAGCCTCCATTTTTGCACTTAGGTCAAAGTCTCACAGCACTCTATCATAATCCAGAGTTTTGAGAAGATTTGAGAAACTTAATTTTTCGCCCGAAAATGAAAAAAAACGAAAGGGGTAACACTGTCGTTTTTTTTTCGGGTCGAAATTTTGAGTTTCGATATCTCAGCTCTGGAAGGGTCTAGAGCCTCCATTTTTGCACTCAGGTCAAAGTCTCGTGGCCCTCTATCAGAATCCAGAGTTTTGAGAAGATTGGAGAAACTCAATTTTTCGCCCAAAAACGGAAAAAAACGAAAGGGGTAACACTGTCATTTTTTTTTCGGGTCCAAATTTTGAATTTTGATATCTCAGCTCTGGAAGGGTCTAGAGCCTCCATTTTTGCACTCAGGTCAAAGTCTCACAGCCCTCTATCATAATCCAGAGTTTTGAGAAGATTGGAGAAACTAAATTTTTCGCCCAAAAACGGAAAAAAACGAAAGGGGTAACACTGTCGTTTTTTTTTAGGGTCGAAATTTTGAATTTTGATATCTCAGCTCTGGAAGGGTCTAGAGCCTCCATTTTTGCACTCAGGTCAAAGTCTCACAGCCCTCTATCATAATCCAGAGTTTTGAGAAGATTGGAGAAACTTAATTTTTCGCCCAAAAACGGAAAAAAACGAAAGGGGTAACACTGTCGTTTTTTTTTCGGGTCGAAATTTTGAGTTTCGATATCTCAGCTCTGGAAGGGTCTAGAGCCTCCATTTTTGCACTCAGGTCAAAGTCCCACAGCCCTCTATCATAATCCAGAGTTTTGAGAAGATTTGAGAAACTTAATTTTTCGCCCAAAAACGGAAAAAAACAAAAGGGGTAACACTGTCGTTTTTTTTTCGGGTCGAAATTTTGAGTTTCGATATCTCAGCTCTGGAAGGGTCTAGAACCTCCATTTTTGCACTCAGGTCAAAGTCTTGTGGCCCTCTATCATAATCCAGAGTTTTGAGAAGATTGGAGAAACTAAATTTTTCGCCCAAAAACGGAAAAAAACGAAAGGGGTAACACTGTCGTTTTTTTTTCGGGTCGAAATTTTGAATTTTGATATCTCAGCTCTGGAAGGGTCTAGAGCCTCCATTTTTGCACTCAGGTCAAAGTCTCACAGCCCTCTATCATAATCCAGAGTTTTGAGAAGATTTGAGAAACTTAATTTTTCGCCCAAAAACGGAAAAAAACGAAAGGGGTAACACTGTCGTTTTTTTTTCGGGTCGAAATTTTGAGTTTCGATATCTCAGCTCTGGAAGGGTCTAGAGCCTCCATTTTTGCACTCAGGTCAAAGTCTCGTGGCCCTCTATCAGAATCCAGAGTTTTGAGAAGATTGGAGAAACTCAATTTTTCGCCCAAAAACTGAAAAAAACGAAAGGGGTAACACTGTCGTTTTTTTTTCGGGTCGAAATTTTGAATTTTGATATCTCAGCTCTGGAAGGGTCTAGAGCCTCCATTTTTGCACTCAGGTCAAAGTCTCGTGGCCCTCTATCAGAATCCAGAGTTTTGAGAAGATTGGAGAAACTCAATTTTTCGCCCAAAAACTGAAAAAAACGAAAGGGGTAACACTGTCGGTTTTTTTTCGGGTCGAAATTTTGAATTTTGATATCTCAGCTCTGGAAGGGTCTAGAGCCTCCATTTTTGCACTCAGGTCAAAGTCCCACGACCCTCTATCATAATCCAGAGTTTTGAGAAGATTGGAGAAACTCAATTTTTCGCCCAAAAACGGAAAAAAACGAAAGGGGTAACACTGTCGTTTTTTTTTCGGGTCGAAATTTTGAATTTTGATATCTCAGCTCTGGAAGGGTCTAGAGCCTCCATTTTTGCACTCAGGTCAAAGTCCCACAGCCCTCTATCAGAATCCAGAGTTTTGAGAAGATTGGAGAAACTCAATTTTTCGCCCAAAAACTGAAAAAAACGAAAGGGGTAACACTGTCGTTTTTTTTTCGGGTCGAAATTTTGAATTTTGATATCTCAGCTCTGGAAGGGTCTAGAGCCTCCATTTTTGCATTCAGGTCAAAGTCCCACAGCCCTCTATCATAATCCAGAGTTTTGAGAAGATTTGAGAAACTTAATTTTTCGCCCAAAAACGGAAAAAAACAAAAGGGGTAACACTGTCGGTTTTTTTTCGGGTCGAAATTTTGAATTTTGATATCTCAGCTCTGGAAGGGTCTAGAGCCTCCATTTTTGCACTCAGGTCAAAGTCTCGTGGCCCTCTATCAGAATCCAGAGTTTTGAGAAGATTGGAGAAACTCAATTTTTCGCCCAAAAACTGAAAAAAACGAAAGGGGTAACACTGTCGTTTTTTTTTCGGGTCGAAATTTTGAATTTTGATATCTCAGCTCTGGAAGGGTCTAGAGCCTCCATTTTTGCACTCAGGTCAAAGTCCCACAGCCCTCTATCAGAATCCAGAGTTTTGAGAAGATTGGAGAAACTCAATTTTTCGCCCAAAAACTGAAAAAAACGAAAGGGGTAACACTGTCGTTTTTTTTTCGGGTCGAAATTTTGAATTTTGATATCTCAGCTCTGGAAGGGTCTAGAGCCTCCATTTTTGCATTCAGGTCAAAGTCCCACAGCCCTCTATCATAATCCAGAGTTTTGAGAAGATTTGAGAAACTTAATTTTTCGCCCAAAAACGGAAAAAAACAAAAGGGGTAACACTGTCGTTTTTTCTTCGGGTCGAAATTTTGAGTTTCGATATCTCAGCTCTGGAAGGGTCTAGAGCCTCCATTTTTGCACTCAGGTCAAAGTCTCACAGCCCTCTATCATAATCCAGAGTTTTGAGAAGATTTGAGAAACTTAATTTTTCGCCCAAAAACGGAAAAAAACGAAAGGGGTAACACTGTCGTTTTTTTTTCGGGTCGAAATTTTGAGTTTCGATATCTCAGCTCTGGAAGGGTCTAGAACCTCCATTTTTGCACTCAGGTCAAAGTCTCACAGTCCTCTTTCATAATCCAGAGTTTTGAGAAGATTGGAGAAACTCAATTTTTCGCCCAAAAACAGAAAAAAACGAAAGGGGTAACACTGTCGTTTTTTTTTCGGGTCGAAATTTTGAATTTTGATATCTCAGCTCTGGAAGGGGCTAGAGCCTCCATTTTTGCACTTAGGTCAAAGTCTCACAGCACTCTATCATAATCCAGAGTTTTGAGAAGATTTGAGAAACTTAATTTTTCGCCCGAAAATGAAAAAAAACGAAAGGGGTAACACTGTCGTTTTTTTTTCGGGTCGAAATTTTGAGTTTCGATATCTCAGCTCTGGAAGGGTCTAGAGCCTCCATTTTTGCACTCAGGTCAAAGTCTCGTGGCCCTCTATCAGAATCCAGAGTTTTGAGAAGATTGGAGAAACTCAATTTTTCGCCCAAAAACAGAAAAAAACGAAAGGGGTAACACTGTCGTTTTTTTTTCGGGTCGAAATTTTGAATTTTGATATCTCAGCTCTGGAAGGGGCTAGAGCCTCCATTTTTGCACTTAGGTCAAAGTCTCACAGCACTCTATCATAATCCAGAGTTTTGAGAAGATTTGAGAAACTTAATTTTTCGCCCGAAAATGAAAAAAAACGAAAGGGGTAACACTGTCGTTTTTTTTTCGGGTCGAAATTTTGAGTTTCGATATCTCAGCTCTGGAAGGGTCTAGAGCCTCCATTTTTGCACTCAGGTCAAAGTCTCGTGGCCCTCTATCAGAATCCAGAGTTTTGAGAAGATTGGAGAAACTCAATTTTTCGCCCAAAAACGGAAAAAAACGAAAGGGGTAACACTGTCATTTTTTTTTCGGGTCCAAATTTTGAATTTTGATATCTCAGCTCTGGAAGGGTCTAGAGCCTCCATTTTTGCACTCAGGTCAAAGTCTCACAGCCCTCTATCATAATCCAGAGTTTTGAGAAGATTGGAGAAACTAAATTTTTCGCCCAAAAACGGAAAAAAACGAAAGGGGTAACACTGTCGTTTTTTTTTAGGGTCGAAATTTTGAATTTTGATATCTCAGCTCTGGAAGGGTCTAGAGCCTCCATTTTTGCACTCAGGTCAAAGTCTCACAGCCCTCTATCATAATCCAGAGTTTTGAGAAGATTGGAGAAACTTAATTTTTCGCCCAAAAACGGAAAAAAACGAAAGGGGTAACACTGTCGTTTTTTTTTTCGGGTCGAAATTTTGAGTTTCGATATCTCAGCTCTGGAAGGGTCTAGAGCCTCCATTTTTGCACTCAGGTCAAAGTCCCACAGCCCTCTATCATAATCCAGAGTTTTGAGAAGATTTTAGAAACTTAATTTTTCGCCCAAAAACGGAAAAAAACAAAAGGGGTAACACTGTCGTTTTTTTTTCGGGTCGAAATTTTGAGTTTCGATATCTCAGCTCTGGAAGGGTCTAGAACCTCCATTTTTGCACTCAGGTCAAAGTCTTGTGGCCCTCTATCATAATCCAGAGTTTTGAGAAGATTGGAGAAACTAAATTTTTCGCCCAAAAACGGAAAAAAACGAAAGGGGTAACACTGTCGTTTTTTTTTCGGGTCGAAATTTTGAATTTTGATATCTCAGCTCTGGAAGGGTCTAGAGCCTCCATTTTTGCACTCAGGTCAAAGTCTCACAGCCCTCTATCATAATCCAGAGTTTTGAGAAGATTTGAGAAACTTAATTTTTCGCCCAAAAACGGAAAAAAACGAAAGGGGTAACACTGTCGTTTTTTTTTTCGGGTCGAAATTTTGAGTTTCGATATCTCAGCTCTGGAAGGGTCTAGAGCCTCCATTTTTGCACTCAGGTCAAAGTCTCACGGCCCTCTATCATAATCCAGAGTTTTGAGAAGATTGGAGAAACTCAATTTTTCGCCCAAAAACGGAAAAAAACGAAAGGGGTAACACTGTCGTTTTTTTTTCGGGTCGAAATTTTGAATTTTGATATCTCAGCTCTGGAAGGGTCTAGAGCCTCCATTTTTGCACTCAGGTCAAAGTCCCACAGCCCTCTATCAGAATCCAGAGTTTTGAGAAGATTGGAGAAACTCAATTTTTCGCCCAAAAACGGAAAAAAACGAAAGGGGTAACACTGTCGGTTTTTTTTCGGGTCCAAATTTTGAATTTTGATATCTCAGCTCTGGAAGGGTCTAGAGCCTCCATTTTTGCACTCAGGTCAAAGTCTCACAGCCCTCTATCATAATCCAGAGTTTTGAGAAGATTGGAGAAACTCAATTTTTCGCCCAAAAACGGAAAAAAACGAAAGGGGTAACACTGTCGTTTTTTTTTCGGGTCGAAATTTTGAATTTTGATATCTCAGCTCTGGAAGGATCTAGAGCCTCCATTTTTGCACTCAGGTCAAAGTCCCACAGCCCTCTATCAGAATCCAGAGTTTTGAGAAGATTGGAGAAACTCAATTTTTCGCCCAAAAACTGAAAAAAACGAAAGGGGTAACACTGTCGTTTTTTTTTCGGTCGAAATTTTGAATTTTGATATCTCAGCTCTGGAAGGGTCTAGAGCCTCCATTTTTGCACTCAGGTCAAAGTCTCGTGGCCCTCTATCAGAATCCAGAGTTTTGAGAAGATTGGAGAAACTCAATTTTTCGCCCAAAAACTGAAAAAAACGAAAGGGGTAACACTGTCGTTTTTTTTTCGGGTCGAAATTTTGAATTTTGATATCTCAGCTCTGGAAGGGTCTAGAGCCTCCATTTTTGCACTCAGGTCAAAGTCTCACGGCCCTCTATCATAATCCAGAGTTTTGAGAAGATTGGAGAAACTCAATTTTTCGCCCAAAAACGGAAAAAAACGAAAGGGGTAACACTGTCGTTTTTTTTTCGGGTCGAAATTTTGAATTTTGATATCTTAGCTCTGGAAGGGTCTAGAGCCTCCATTTTTGCACTCAGGTCAAAGTCCCACAGCCCTCTATCAGAATCCAGAGTTTTGAGAAGATTGGAGAAACTCAATTTTTCGCCCAAAAACTGAAAAAAACGAAAGGGGTAACACTGTCGTTTTTTTTTCGGGTCGAAATTTTGAATTTTGATATCTCAGCTCTGGAAGGGTCTAGAGCCTCCATTTTTGCATTCAGGTCAAAGTCCCACAGCCCTCTATCATAATCCAGAGTTTTGAGAAGATTTGAGAAACTTAATTTTTCGCCCAAAAACGGAAAAAAACAAAAGGGGTAACACTGTCGTTTTTTCTTCGGGTCGAAATTTTGAGTTTCGATATCTCAGCTCTGGAAGGGTCTAGAACCTCCATTTTTGCACTCAGGTCAAAGTCTCGTGGCCCTCTATCATAATCCAGAGTTTTGAGAAGATTGGAGAAACTCAATTTTTCGCCCAAAAACGGAAAAAAACGAAAGGGGTAACACTGTCGTTTTTTTTTCGGGTCGAAATTTTGAATTTTGATATCTCAGCTCTGGAAGGGTCTAGAGCCTCCATTTTTGCACTCAAGTCAAAGTCTCACAGCCCTCTTTCATAATCCAGAGTTTTGAGAAGATTGGAGAAACTCAATTTTTCGCCCAAAAACGGAAAAAAACGAAAGGGGTAGTAACACTGTCGTTTTTTTTTTTTCGGGTCGAAATTTTGAATTTTGATATCTCAGCT
The DNA here is from genome assembly GCF_988280905.1 of Pimephales promelas. NCBI lineage: Eukaryota > Metazoa > Chordata > Actinopteri > Cypriniformes > Leuciscidae > Pimephales > Pimephales promelas. The sequence continues at coordinate 38,000,708 of NC_142777.1, forward strand.
CTGGAAGGGTCTAGAGCCTCCATTTTTGCACTCAGGTCAAAGTCTCACAGTCCTCTTTCATAATCCAGAGTTTTGAGAAGATTGGAGAAACTCAATTTTTCGCCCAAAAACAGAAAAAAACGAAAGGGGTAACACTGTCGTTTTTTTTTCGGGTCGAAATTTTGAATTTTGATATCTCAGCTCTGGAAGGGTCTAGAGCCTCCATTTTTGCACTCAGGTCAAAGTCCCACAGCCCTCTATCAGAATCCAGAGTTTTGAGAAGATTGGAGAAACTCAATTTTTCGGCCAAAAACTGAAAAAAACGAAAGGGGTAACACTGTCGTTTTTTTTTCGGGTCGAAATTTTGAATTTTGATATCTCAGCTCTGGAAGGGTCTAGAGCCTCCATTTTTGCACTCAGGTCAAAGTCTCGTGGCCCTCTATCATAATCCAGAGTTTTGAGAAGATTGGAGAAACTAAATTTTTCGCCCAAAAACGGAAAAAAACGAAAGGGGTAACACTGTCGTTTTTTTTTTCGGGTCGAAATTTTGAATTTTGATATCTCAGCTCTGGAAGGGTCTAGAGCCTCCATTTTTGCACTCAGGTCAAAGTCTCACAGTCCTCTTTCATAATCCAGAGTTTTGAGAAGATTGGAGAAACTCAATTTTTCGCCCAAAAACAGAAAAAAACGAAAGGGGTAACACTGTCGTTTTTTTTTCGGGTCGAAATTTTGAATTTTGATATCTCAGCTCTGGAAGGGGCTAGAGCCTCCATTTTTGCACTTAGGTCAAAGTCTCACAGCACTCTATCATAATCCAGAGTTTTGAGAAGATTTGAGAAACTTAATTTTTCGCCCGAAAATGAAAAAAAACGAAAGGGGTAACACTGTCGTTTTTTTTTCGGGTCGAAATTTTGAGTTTCGATATCTCAGCTCTGGAAGGGTCTAGAGCCTCCATTTTTGCACTCAGGTCAAAGTCTCGTGGCCCTCTATCAGAATCCAGAGTTTTGAGAAGATTGGAGAAACTCAATTTTTCGCCCAAAAACGGAAAAAAACGAAAGGGGTAACACTGTCATTTTTTTTTCGGGTCCAAATTTTGAATTTTGATATCTCAGCTCTGGAAGGGTCTAGAGCCTCCATTTTTGCACTCAGGTCAAAGTCTCACAGCCCTCTATCATAATCCAGAGTTTTGAGAAGATTGGAGAAACTAAATTTTTCGCCCAAAAACGGAAAAAAACGAAAGGGGTAACACTGTCGTTTTTTTTTAGGGTCGAAATTTTGAATTTTGATATCTCAGCTCTGGAAGGGTCTAGAGCCTCCATTTTTGCACTCAGGTCAAAGTCTCACAGCCCTCTATCATAATCCAGAGTTTTGAGAAGATTGGAGAAACTTAATTTTTCGCCCAAAAACGGAAAAAAACGAAAGGGGTAACACTGTCGTTTTTTTTTCGGGTCGAAATTTTGAGTTTCGATATCTCAGCTCTGGAAGGGTCTAGAGCCTCCATTTTTGCACTCAGGTCAAAGTCCCACAGCCCTCTATCATAATCCAGAGTTTTGAGAAGATTTGAGAAACTTAATTTTTCGCCCAAAAACGGAAAAAAACAAAAGGGGTAACACTGTCGTTTTTTTTTCGGGTCGAAATTTTGAGTTTCGATATCTCAGCTCTGGAAGGGTCTAGAACCTCCATTTTTGCACTCAGGTCAAAGTCTTGTGGCCCTCTATCATAATCCAGAGTTTTGAGAAGATTGGAGAAACTAAATTTTTCGCCCAAAAACGGAAAAAAACGAAAGGGGTAACACTGTCGTTTTTTTTTCGGGTCGAAATTTTGAATTTTGATATCTCAGCTCTGGAAGGGTCTAGAGCCTCCATTTTTGCACTCAGGTCAAAGTCTCACAGCCCTCTATCATAATCCAGAGTTTTGAGAAGATTTGAGAAACTTAATTTTTCGCCCAAAAACTGAAAAAAACGAAAGGGGTAACACTGTCGTTTTTTTTTCGGGTCGAAATTTTGAGTTTCGATATCTCAGCTCTGGAAGGGTCTAGAGCCTCCATTTTTGCACTCAGGTCAAAGTCTCGTGGCCCTCTATCAGAATCCAGAGTTTTGAGAAGATTGGAGAAACTCAATTTTTCGCCCAAAAACTGAAAAAAACGAAAGGGGTAACACTGTCGGTTTTTTTTCGGGTCGAAATTTTGAATTTTGATATCTCAGCTCTGGAAGGGTCTAGAGCCTCCATTTTTGCACTCAGGTCAAAGTCCCACGACCCTCTATCATAATCCAGAGTTTTGAGAAGATTGGAGAAACTCAATTTTTCGCCCAAAAACGGAAAAAAACGAAAGGGGTAACACTGTCGTTTTTTTTTCGGGTCGAAATTTTGAATTTTGATATCTCAGCTCTGGAAGGGTCTAGAGCCTCCATTTTTGCACTCAGGTCAAAGTCCCACAGCCCTCTATCAGAATCCAGAGTTTTGAGAAGATTGGAGAAACTCAATTTTTCGCCCAAAAACTGAAAAAAACGAAAGGGGTAACACTGTCGTTTTTTTTTCGGGTCGAAATTTTGAATTTTGATATCTCAGCTCTGGAAGGGTCTAGAGCCTCCATTTTTGCATTCAGGTCAAAGTCCCACAGCCCTCTATCATAATCCAGAGTTTTGAGAAGATTTGAGAAACTTAATTTTTCGCCCAAAAACGGAAAAAAACAAAAGGGGTAACACTGTCGGTTTTTTTTCGGGTCGAAATTTTGAATTTTGATATCTCAGCTCTGGAAGGGTCTAGAGCCTCCATTTTTGCACTCAGGTCAAAGTCTCGTGGCCCTCTATCAGAATCCAGAGTTTTGAGAAGATTGGAGAAACTCAATTTTTCGCCCAAAAACTGAAAAAAACGAAAGGGGTAACACTGTCGGTTTTTTTTCGGGTCGAAATTTTGAATTTTGATATCTCAGCTCTGGAAGGGTCTAGAGCCTCCATTTTTGCACTCAGGTCAAAGTCCCACGACCCTCTATCATAATCCAGAGTTTTGAGAAGATTGGAGAAACTCAATTTTTCGCCCAAAAACGGAAAAAAACGAAAGGGGTAACACTGTCGTTTTTTTTTCGGGTCGAAATTTTGAATTTTGATATCTCAGCTCTGGAAGGGTCTAGAGCCTCCATTTTTGCACTCAGGTCAAAGTCCCACAGCCCTCTATCAGAATCCAGAGTTTTGAGAAGATTGGAGAAACTCAATTTTTCGCCCAAAAACTGAAAAAAACGAAAGGGGTAACACTGTCGTTTTTTTTTCGGGTCGAAATTTTGAATTTTGATATCTCAGCTCTGGAAGGGTCTAGAGCCTCCATTTTTGCATTCAGGTCAAAGTCCCACAGCCCTCTATCATAATCCAGAGTTTTGAGAAGATTTGAGAAACTTAATTTTTCGCCCAAAAACGGAAAAAAACAAAAGGGGTAACACTGTCGTTTTTTCTTCGGGTCGAAATTTTGAGTTTCGATATCTCAGCTCTGGAAGGGTCTAGAGCCTCCATTTTTGCACTCAGGTCAAAGTCTCACAGCCCTCTATCATAATCCAGAGTTTTGAGAAGATTTGAGAAACTTAATTTTTCGCCCAAAAACGGAAAAAAACGAAAGGGGTAACACTGTCGTTTTTTTTTCGGGTCGAAATTTTGAGTTTCGATATCTCAGCTCTGGAAGGGTCTAGAACCTCCATTTTTGCACTCAGGTCAAAGTCTCACAGTCCTCTTTCATAATCCAGAGTTTTGAGAAGATTGGAGAAACTCAATTTTTCGCCCAAAAACAGAAAAAAACGAAAGGGGTAACACTGTCGTTTTTTTTTCGGGTCGAAATTTTGAATTTTGATATCTCAGCTCTGGAAGGGGCTAGAGCCTCCATTTTTGCACTTAGGTCAAAGTCTCACAGCACTCTATCATAATCCAGAGTTTTGAGAAGATTTGAGAAACTTAATTTTTCGCCCGAAAATGAAAAAAAACGAAAGGGGTAACACTGTCGTTTTTTTTTCGGGTCGAAATTTTGAGTTTCGATATCTCAGCTCTGGAAGGGTCTAGAGCCTCCATTTTTGCACTCAGGTCAAAGTCTCGTGGCCCTCTATCAGAATCCAGAGTTTTGAGAAGATTGGAGAAACTCAATTTTTCGCCCAAAAACAGAAAAAAACGAAAGGGGTAACACTGTCGTTTTTTTTTCGGGTCGAAATTTTGAATTTTGATATCTCAGCTCTGGAAGGGGCTAGAGCCTCCATTTTTGCACTTAGGTCAAAGTCTCACAGCACTCTATCATAATCCAGAGTTTTGAGAAGATTTGAGAAACTTAATTTTTCGCCCGAAAATGAAAAAAAACGAAAGGGGTAACACTGTCGTTTTTTTTTCGGGTCGAAATTTTGAGTTTCGATATCTCAGCTCTGGAAGGGTCTAGAGCCTCCATTTTTGCACTCAGGTCAAAGTCTCGTGGCCCTCTATCAGAATCCAGAGTTTTGAGAAGATTGGAGAAACTCAATTTTTCGCCCAAAAACGGAAAAAAACGAAAGGGGTAACACTGTCATTTTTTTTTCGGGTCCAAATTTTGAATTTTGATATCTCAGCTCTGGAAGGGTCTAGAGCCTCCATTTTTGCACTCAGGTCAAAGTCTCACAGCCCTCTATCATAATCCAGAGTTTTGAGAAGATTGGAGAAACTAAATTTTTCGCCCAAAAACGGAAAAAAACGAAAGGGGTAACACTGTCGTTTTTTTTTAGGGTCGAAATTTTGAATTTTGATATCTCAGCTCTGGAAGGGTCTAGAGCCTCCATTTTTGCACTCAGGTCAAAGTCTCACAGCCCTCTATCATAATCCAGAGTTTTGAGAAGATTGGAGAAACTTAATTTTTCGCCCAAAAACGGAAAAAAACGAAAGGGGTAACACTGTCGTTTTTTTTTTCGGGTCGAAATTTTGAGTTTCGATATCTCAGCTCTGGAAGGGTCTAGAGCCTCCATTTTTGCACTCAGGTCAAAGTCCCACAGCCCTCTATCATAATCCAGAGTTTTGAGAAGATTTTAGAAACTTAATTTTTCGCCCAAAAACGGAAAAAAACAAAAGGGGTAACACTGTCGTTTTTTTTTCGGGTCGAAATTTTGAGTTTCGATATCTCAGCTCTGGAAGGGTCTAGAACCTCCATTTTTGCACTCAGGTCAAAGTCTTGTGGCCCTCTATCATAATCCAGAGTTTTGAGAAGATTGGAGAAACTAAATTTTTCGCCCAAAAACGGAAAAAAACGAAAGGGGTAACACTGTCGTTTTTTTTTCGGGTCGAAATTTTGAATTTTGATATCTCAGCTCTGGAAGGGTCTAGAGCCTCCATTTTTGCACTCAGGTCAAAGTCTCACAGCCCTCTATCATAATCCAGAGTTTTGAGAAGATTTGAGAAACTTAATTTTTCGCCCAAAAACGGAAAAAAACGAAAGGGGTAACACTGTCGTTTTTTTTTCGGGTCGAAATTTTGAGTTTCGATATCTCAGCTCTGGAAGGGTCTAGAGCCTCCATTTTTGCACTCAGGTCAAAGTCTCACGGCCCTCTATCATAATCCAGAGTTTTGAGAAGATTGGAGAAACTCAATTTTTCGCCCAAAAACGGAAAAAAACGAAAGGGGTAACACTGTCGTTTTTTTTTCGGGTCGAAATTTTGAATTTTGATATCTCAGCTCTGGAAGGGTCTAGAGCCTCCATTTTTGCACTCAGGTCAAAGTCCCACAGCCCTCTATCAGAATCCAGAGTTTTGAGAAGATTGGAGAAACTCAATTTTTCGCCCAAAAACGGAAAAAAACGAAAGGGGTAACACTGTCGGTTTTTTTTCGGGTCCAAATTTTGAATTTTGATATCTCAGCTCTGGAAGGGTCTAGAGCCTCCATTTTTGCACTCAGGTCAAAGTCTCACAGCCCTCTATCATAATCCAGAGTTTTGAGAAGATTGGAGAAACTCAATTTTTCGCCCAAAAACGGAAAAAAACGAAAGGGGTAACACTGTCGTTTTTTTTTCGGGTCGAAATTTTGAATTTTGATATCTCAGCTCTGGAAGGATCTAGAGCCTCCATTTTTGCACTCAGGTCAAAGTCCCACAGCCCTCTATCAGAATCCAGAGTTTTGAGAAGATTGGAGAAACTCAATTTTTCGCCCAAAAACTGAAAAAAACGAAAGGGGTAACACTGTCGTTTTTTTTTCGGTCGAAATTTTGAATTTTGATATCTCAGCTCTGGAAGGGTCTAGAGCCTCCATTTTTGCACTCAGGTCAAAGTCCCACAGCCCTCTATCATAATCCAGAGTTTTGAGAAGATTTGAGAAACTTAATTTTTCGCCCAAAAACGGAAAAAAACAAAAGGGGTAACACTGTCGTTTTTTTTTCGGGTCGAAATTTTGAGTTTCGATATCTCAGCTCTGGAAGGGTCTAGAACCTCCATTTTTGCACTCAGGTCAAAATCTCGTGGCCCTCTATCATAATCCAGAGTTTTGAGAAGATTGGAGAAACTAAATTTTTCGCCCAAAAACGGAAAAAAACGAAAGGGGTAACACTGTCGTTTTTTTTTTCGGGTCGAAATTTTGAATTTTGATATCTCAGCTCTGGAAGGGTCTAGAGCCTCCATTTTTGCACTTAGGTCAAAGTCTCACAGCACTCTATCATAATCCAGAGTTTTGAGAAGATTTGAGAAACTTAATTTTTCGCCCGAAAATGAAAAAAACGAAAGGGGTAACACTGTCGTTTTTTTTTCGGGTCGAAATTTTGAATTTTGATATCTCAGCTCTGGAAGGGGCTAGAGCCTCCATTTTTGCACTTAGGTCAAAGTCTCACAGCACTCTATCATAATCCAGAGTTTTGAGAAGATTTGAGAAACTTAATTTTTCGCCCGAAAATGAAAAAAAACGAAAGGGGTAACACTGTCGTTTTTTTTTCGGGTCGAAATTTTGAGTTTCGATATCTCAGCTCTGGAAGGGTCTAGAGCCTCCATTTTTGCACTCAGGTCAAAGTCTCGTGGCCCTCTATCAGAATCCAGAGTTTTGAGAAGATTGGAGAAACTCAATTTTTCGCCCAAAAACGGAAAAAAACGAAAGGGGTAACACTGTCATTTTTTTTTCGGGTCCAAATTTTGAATTTTGATATCTCAGCTCTGGAAGGGTCTAGAGCCTCCATTTTTGCACTCAGGTCAAAGTCTCACAGCCCTCTATCATAATCCAGAGTTTTGAGAAGATTGGAGAAACTCAATTTTTCGCCCAAAAACTGAAAAAAACGAAAGGGGTAACACTGTCGTTTTTTTTTCGGGTCGAAATTTTGAATTTTGATATCTCAGCTCTGGAAGGGTCTAGAGCCTCCATTTTTGCACTCAGGTCAAAGTCCCACAGCCCTCTATCATAATCCAGAGTTTTGAGAAGATTTGAGAAACTTAATTTTTCGCCCAAAAACGGAAAAAAACAAAAGGGGTAACACTGTCGTTTTTTTTTCGGGTCGAAATTTTGAGTTTCGATATCGCAGCTCTGGAAGGGTCTAGAACCTCCATTTTTGCACTCAGGTCAAAATCTCGTGGCCCTCTATCATAATCCAGAGTTTTGAGAAGATTGGAGAAACTAAATTTTTCGCCCAAAAACGGAAAAAAACGAAAGGGGTAACACTGTCGTTTTTTTTTTCGGGTCGAAATTTTGAATTTTGATATCTCAGCTCTGGAAGGGTCTAGAGCCTCCATTTTTGCACTCAGGTCAAAGTCTCACAGTCCTCTTTCATAATCCAGAGTTTTGAGAAGATTGGAGAAACTCAATTTTTCGCCCAAAAACAGAAAAAAACGAAAGGGGTAAGTAACACTGTCGTTTTTTTTTCGGGTCGAAATTTTGAATTTTGATATCTCAGCTCTGGAAGGGGCTAGAGCCTCCATTTTTGCACTTAGGTCAAAGTCTCACAGCACTCTATCATAATCCAGAGTTTTGAGAAGATTTGAGAAACTTAATTTTTCGCCCGAAAATGAAAAAAAACGAAAGGGGTAACACTGTCGTTTTTTTTTCGGGTCGAAATTTTGAGTTTCGATATCTCAGCTCTGGAAGAGTCTAGAGCCTACATTTTTGCACTCAGGTCAAAGTCTCGTGGCCCTCTATCAGAATCCAGAGTTTTGAGAAGATTGGAGAAACTCAATTTTTCGCCCAAAAACGGAAAAAAACGAAAGGGGTAACACTGTCATTTTTTTTTCGGGTCCAAATTTTGAATTTTGATATCTCAGCTCTGGAAGGGTCTAGAGCCTCCATTTTTGCACTCAGGTCAAAGTCTCACAGCCCTCTATCATAATCCAGAGTTTTGAGAAGATTGGAGAAACTAAATTTTTCGCCCAAAAACGGAAAAAAACGAAAGGGGTAACACTGTCGGTTTTTTTTAGGGTCGAAATTTTGAATTTTGATATCTCAGCTCTGGAAGGGTCTAGAGCCTCCATTTTTGCACTCAGGTCAAAGTCTCACAGCCCTCTATCATAATCCAGAGTTTTGAGAAGATTGGAGAAACTTAATTTTTCGCCCAAAAACGGAAAAAAACGAAAGGGGTAACACTGTCGTTTTTTTTTCGGGTCGAAATTTTGAATTTTGATATCTCAGCTCTGGAAGGATCTAGAGCCTCCATTTTTGCACTCAGGTCAAAGTCCCACAGCCCTCTATCAGAATCCAGAGTTTTGAGAAGATTTGAGAAACTTAATTTTTCGCCCAAAAACGGAAAAAAACGAAAGGGGTAACACTGTCGTTTTTTTTTCGGGTCGAAATTTTGAATTTTGATATCTCAGCTCTGGAAGGGTCTAGAGCCTCCATTTTTGCACTCAGGTCAAAGTCCCACAGCCCTCTATCATAATCCAGAGTTTTGAGAAGATTTGAGAAACTTAATTTTTCGCCCAAAAACGGAAAAAAACAAAAGGGGTAACACTGTCGTTTTTTTTTCGGGTCGAAATTTTGAGTTTCGATATCTCAGCTCTGGAAGGGTCTAGAACCTCCATTTTTGCACTCAGGTCAAAGTCTCGTGGCCCTCTATCATAATCCAGAGTTTTGAGAAGATTGGAGAAACTAAATTTTTCGCCCAAAAACGGAAAAAAACGAAAGGGGTAACACTGTCGTTTTTTTTTTCGGGTCGAAATTTTGAATTTTGATATCTCAGCTCTGGAAGGGTCTAGAGCCTCCATTTTTGCACTCAGGTCAAAGTCTCACAGTCCTCTTTCATAATCCAGAGTTTTGAGAAGATTGGAGAAACTCAATTTTTCGCCCAAAAACAGAAAAAAACGAAAGGGGTAACACTGTCGTTTTTTTTTCGGGTCGAAATTTTGAGTTTCGATATCTCAGCTCTGGAAGGGTCTAGAGCCTCCATTTTTGCACTCAGGTCAAAGTCTCGTGGCCCTCTATCAGAATCCAGAGTTTTGAGAAGATTGGAGAAACTCAATTTTTCGCCCAAAAACGGAAAAAAACGAAAGGGGTAACACTGTCATTTTTTTTTCGGGTCCAAATTTTGAATTTTGATATCTCAGCTCTGGAAGGGTCTAGCACTCAGGTCAAAGTCTCACAGCCCTCTATCATAATCCAGAGTTTTGAGAAGATTGGAGAAACTAAATTTTTCGCCCAAAAACGGAAAAAAACGAAAGGGGTAACACTGTCGTTTTTTTTTAGGGTCGAAATTTTGAATTTTGATATCTCAGCTCTGGAAGGGTCTAGAGCCTCCATTTTTGCACTCAGGTCAAAGTCTCACAGCCCTCTATCATAATCCAGAGTTTTGAGAAGATTGGAGAAACTTAATTTTTCGCCCAAAAACGGAAAAAAACGAAAGGGGTAACACTGTCGTTTTTTTTTCGGGTCGAAATTTTGAGTTTCGATATCTCAGCTCTGGAAGGGTCTAGAGCCTCCATTTTTGCACTCAGGTCAAAGTCCCACAGCCCTCTATCATAATCCAGAGTTTTGAGAAGATTTGAGAAACTTAATTTTTCGCCCAAAAACGGAAAAAAACAAAAGGGGTAACACTGTCGTTTTTTTTTTCGGGTCGAAATTTTGAGTTTCGATATCTCAGCTCTGGAAGGGTCTAGAACCTCCATTTTTGCACTCAGGTCAAAGTCTTGTGGCCCTCTATCATAATCCAGAGTTTTGAGAAGATTGGAGAAACTAAATTTTTCGCCCAAAAACGGAAAAAAACGAAAGGGGTAACACTGTCGTTTTTTTTCGGGTCGAAATTTTGAATTTTGATATCTCAGCTCTGGAAGGGTCTAGAGCCTCCATTTTTGCACTCAGGTCAAAGTCTCACAGCCCTCTATCATAATCCAGAGTTTTGAGAAGATTTGAGAAACTTAATTTTTCGCCCAAAAACGGAAAAAAACGAAAGGGGTAACACTGTCGTTTTTTTTTCGGGTCGAAATTTTGAGTTTCGATATCTCAGCTCTGGAAGGGTCTAGAGCCTCCATTTTTGCACTCAGGTCAAAGTCTCGTGGCCCTCTATCAGAATCCAGAGTTTTGAGAAGATTGGAGAAACTCAATTTTTCGCCCAAAAACTGAAAAAAACGAAAGGGGTAACACTGTCGTTTTTTTTTCGGGTCGAAATTTTGAATTTTGATATCTCAGCTCTGGAAGGGTCTAGAGCCTCCATTTTTGCACTCAGGTCAAAGTCCCACGACCCTCTATCATAATCCAGAGTTTTGAGAAGATTGGAGAAACTCAATTTTTCGCCCAAAAACGGAAAAAAACGAAAGGAGTAACACTGTCGTTTTTTTTTCGGGTCGAAATTTTGAATTTTGATATCTCAGCTCTGGAAGGGTCTAGAGCCTCCATTTTTGCACTCAGGTCAAAGTCCCACAGCCCTCTTTCATAATCCAGAGTTTTGAGAAGATTGGAGAAACTCAATTTTTCGCCCAAAAACAGAAAAAAACGAAAGGGGTAACACTGTCGTTTTTTTTTCGGGTCGAAATTTTGAGTTTCGATATCTCAGCTCTGGAAGGGTCTAGAGCCTCCATTTTTGCACTCAGGTCAAAGTCTCGTGGCCCTCTATCAGAATCCAGAGTTTTGAGAAGATTGGAGAAACTCAATTTTTCGCCCAAAAACGGAAAAAAACGAAAGGGGTAACACTGTCATTTTTTTTTCGGGTCCAAATTTTGAATTTTGATATCTCAGCTCTGGAAGGGTCTAGCACTCAGGTCAAAGTCTCACAGCCCTCTATCATAATCCAGAGTTTTGAGAAGATTGGAGAAACTAAATTTTTCGCCCAAAAACGGAAAAAAACGAAAGGGGTAACACTGTCGTTTTTTTTTAGGGTCGAAATTTTGAATTTTGATATCTCAGCTCTGGAAGGGTCTAGAGCCTCCATTTTTGCACTCAGGTCAAAGTCTCACAGCCCTCTATCATAATCCAGAGTTTTGAGAAGATTGGAGAAACTTAATTTTTCGCCCAAAAACGGAAAAAAACGAAAGGGGTAACACTGTCGTTTTTTTTTCGGGTCGAAATTTTGAGTTTCGATATCTCAGCTCTGGAAGGGTCTAGAGCCTCCATTTTTGCACTCAGGTCAAAGTCCCACAGCCCTCTATCATAATCCAGAGTTTTGAGAAGATTTGAGAAACTTAATTTTTCGCCCAAAAACGGAAAAAAACAAAAGGGGTAACACTGTCGTTTTTTTTTCGGGTCGAAATTTTGAGTTTCGATATCTCAGCTCTGGAAGGGTCTAGAACCTCCATTTTTGCACTCAGGTCAAAGTCTTGTGGCCCTCTATCATAATCCAGAGTTTTGAGAAGATTGGAGAAACTAAATTTTTCGCCCAAAAACGGAAAAAAACGAAAGGGGTAACACTGTCGTTTTTTTTCGGGTCGAAATTTTGAATTTTGATATCTCAGCTCTGGAAGGGTCTAGAGCCTCCATTTTTGCACTCAGGTCAAAGTCTCACAGCCCTCTATCATAATCCAGAGTTTTGAGAAGATTTGAGAAACTTAATTTTTCGCCCAAAAACGGAAAAAAACGAAAGGGGTAACACTGTCGTTTTTTTTTCGGGTCGAAATTTTGAGTTTCGATATCTCAGCTCTGGAAGGGTCTAGAGCCTCCATTTTTGCACTCAGGTCAAAGTCTCGTGGCCCTCTATCAGAATCCAGAGTTTTGAGAAGATTGGAGAAACTCAATTTTTCGCCCAAAAACTGAAAAAAACGAAAGGGGTAACACTGTCGTTTTTTTTTCGGGTCGAAATTTTGAATTTTGATATCTCAGCTCTGGAAGGGTCTAGAGCCTCCATTTTTGCACTCAGGTCAAAGTCCCACGACCCTCTATCATAATCCAGAGTTTTGAGAAGATTGGAGAAACTCAATTTTTCGCCCAAAAACGGAAAAAAACGAAAGGGGTAACACTGTCGTTTTTTTTTCGGGTCGAAATTTTGAATTTTGATATCTCAGCTCTGGAAGGGTCTAGAGCCTCCATTTTTGCACTCAGGTCAAAGTCCCACAGCCCTCTATCAGAATCCAGAGTTTTGAGAAGATTGGAGAAACTCAATTTTTCGCCCAAAAACTGAAAAAAACGAAAGGGGTAACACTGTCGTTTTTTTTTCGGGTCGAAATTTTGAATTTTGATATCTCAGCTCTGGAAGGGTCTAGAGCCTCCATTTTTGCATTCAGGTCAAAGTCCCACAGCCCTCTATCATAATCCAGAGTTTTGAGAAGATTTGAGAAACTTAATTTTTCGCCCAAAAACGGAAAAAAACAAAAGGGGTAACACTGTCGTTTTTTCTTCGGGTCGAAATTTTGAGTTTCGATATCTCAGCTCTGGAAGGGTCTAGAGCCTACCATTTTTGCACTCAGGTCAAAGTCTCACAGTCCTCTTTCATAATCCAGAGTTTTGAGAAGATTGGAGAAACTCAATTTTTCGCCCAAAAACAGAAAAAAACGAAAGGGGTAACACTGTCGTTTTTTTTTCGGGTCGAAATTTTGAATTTTGATATCTCAGCTCTGGAAGGGGCTAGAGCCTCCATTTTTGCACTTAGGTCAAAGTCTCACAGCACTCTATCATAATCCAGAGTTTTGAGAAGATTTGAGAAACTTAATTTTTCGCCCGAAAATGAAAAAAAACGAAAGGGGTAACACTGTCGTTTTTTTTTCGGGTCGAAATTTTGAGTTTCGATATCTCAGCTCTGGAAGGGTCTAGAGCCTCCATTTTTGCACTCAGGTCAAAGTCTCGTGGCCCTCTATCAGAATCCAGAGTTTTGAGAAGATTGGAGAAACTCAATTTTTCGCCCAAAAACGGAAAAAAACGAAAGGGGTAACACTGTCATTTTTTTTTCGGGTCCAAATTTTGAATTTTGATATCTCAGCTCTGGAAGGGTCTAGAGCCTCCATTTTTGCACTCAGGTCAAAGTCTCACAGCCCTCTATCATAATCCAGAGTTTTGAGAAGATTGGAGAAACTAAATTTTTCGCCCAAAAACGGAAAAAAACGAAAGGGGTAACACTGTCGTTTTTTTTTCGGGTCGAAATTTTGAGTTTCGATATCTCAGCTCTGGAAGGGTCTAGAGCCTCCATTTTTGCACTCAGGTCAAAGTCCCACAGCCCTCTATCATAATCCAGAGTTTTGAGAAGATTTGAGAAACTTAATTTTTCGCCCAAAAACGGAAAAAAACAAAAGGGGTAACACTGTCGTTTTTTTTTCGGGTCGAAATTTTGAATTTTGATATCTCAGCTCTGGAAGGGTCTAGAGCCTCCATTTTTGCACTCAGGTCAAAGTCTCACAGTCCTCTTTCATAATCCAGAGTTTTGAGAAGATTGGAGAAACTCAATTTTTCGCCCAAAAACAGAAAAAAACGAAAGGGGTAACACTGTCGTTTTTTTTTCGGGTCGAAATTTTGAATTTTGATATCTCAGCTCTGGAAGGGGCTAGAGCCTCCATTTTTGCACTTAGGTCAAAGTCTCACAGCACTCTATCATAATCCAGAGTTTTGAGAAGATTTGAGAAACTTAATTTTTCGCCCGAAAATGAAAAAAAACGAAAGGGGTAACACTGTCGTTTTTTTTTCGGGTCGAAATTTTGAGTTTCGATATCTCAGCTCTGGAAGAGTCTAGAGCCTCCATTTTTGCACTCAGGTCAAAGTCTCGTGGCCCTCTATCAGAATCCAGAGTTTTGAGAAGATTGGAGAAACTCAATTTTTCGCCCAAAAACGGAAAAAAACGAAAGGGGTAACACTGTCATTTTTTTTTCGGGTCCAAATTTTGAATTTTGATATCTCAGCTCTGGAAGGGTCTAGAGCCTCCATTTTTGCACTCAGGTCAAAGTCTCACAGCCCTCTATCATAATCCAGAGTTTTGAGAAGATTGGAGAAACTAAATTTTTCGCCCAAAAACGGAAAAAAACGAAAGGGGTAACACTGTCGTTTTTTTTTAGGGTCGAAATTTTGAATTTTGATATCTCAGCTCTGGAAGGGTCTAGAGCCTCCATTTTTGCACTCAGGTCAAAGTCCCACAGCCCTCTATCAGAATCCAGAGTTTTGAGAAGATTGGAGAAACTCAATTTTTCGCCCAAAAACTGAAAAAAACGAAAGGGGTAACACTGTCGTTTTTTTTTCGGGTCGAAATTTTGAATTTTGATATCTCAGCTCTGGAAGGGTCTAGAGCCTCCATTTTTGCACTCAGGTCAAAGTCCCACAGCCCTCTATCATAATCCAGAGTTTTGAGAAGATTTGAGAAACTTAATTTTTCGCCCAAAAACGGAAAAAAACAAAAGGGGTAACACTGTCGTTTTTTTTTCGGGTCGAAATTTTGAGTTTCGATATCTCAGCTCTGGAAGGGTCTAGAACCTCCATTTTTGCACTCAGGTCAAAGTCTCGTGGCCCTCTATCATAATCCAGAGTTTTGAGAAGATTGGAGAAACTAAATTTTTCGCCCAAAAACGGAAAAAAACGAAAGGGGTAACACTGTCGTTTTTTTTTTCGGGTCGAAATTTTGAATTTTGATATCTCAGCTCTGGAAGGGTCTAGAGCCTCCATTTTTGCACTCAGGTCAAAGTCTCACAGTCCTCTTTCATAATCCAGAGTTTTGAGAAGATTGGAGAAACTCAATTTTTCGCCCAAAAACGGAAAAAAACGAAAGGGGTAACACTGTCGTTTTTTTTTCGGGTCGAAATTTTGAGTTTCGATATCTCAGCTCTGGAAGGGTCTAGAGCCTCCATTTTTGCACTCAGGTCAAAGTCTCGTGGCCCTCTATCAGAATCCAGAGTTTTGAGAAGATTGGAGAAACTCAATTTTTCGCCCAAAAACTGAAAAAAACGAAAGGGGTAACACTGTCGTTTTTTTTTCGGGTCGAAATTTTGAATTTTGATATCTCAGCTCTGGAAGGGTCTAGAGCCTCCATTTTTGCACTCAGGTCAAAGTCCCACGACCCTCTATCATAATCCAGAGTTTTGAGAAGATTGGAGAAACTCAATTTTTCGCCCAAAAACGGAAAAAAACGAAAGGGGTAACACTGTCGTTTTTTTTTCGGGTCGAAATTTTGAATTTTGATATCTCAGCTCTGGAAGGGTCTAGAGCCTCCATTTTTGCACTCAGGTCAAAGTCCCACGACCCTCTATCATAATCCAGAGTTTTGAGAAGATTGGAGAAACTCAATTTTTCGCCCAAAAACAGAAAAAAACGAAAGGGGTAACACTGTCGTTTTTTTTTCGGGTCGAAATTTTGAGTTTCGATATCTCAGCTCTGGAAGGGTCTAGAGCCTCCATTTTTGCACTCAGGTCAAAGTCTCGTGGCCCTCTATCAGAATCCAGAGTTTTGAGAAGATTGGAGAAACTCAATTTTTCGCCCAAAAACGGAAAAAAACGAAAGGGGTAACACTGTCATTTTTTTTTCGGGTCCAAATTTTGAATTTTGATATCTCAGCTCTGGAAGGGTCTAGCACTCAGGTCAAAGTCTCACAGCCCTCTATCATAATCCAGAGTTTTGAGAAGATTGGAGAAACTAAATTTTTCGCCCAGAAACGGAAAAAAACGAAAGGGGTAACACTGTCGTTTTTTTTTAGGGTCGAAATTTTGAATTTTGATATCTCAGCTCTGGAAGGGTCTAGAGCCTCCATTTTTGCACTCAGGTCAAAGTCTCACAGCCCTCTATCATAATCCAGAGTTTTGAGAAGATTGGAGAAACTTAATTTTTCGCCCAAAAACGGAAAAAAACGAAAGGGGTAACACTGTCGTTTTTTTTTCGGGTCGAAATTTTGAGTTTCGATATCTCAGCTCTGGAAGGGTCTAGAGCCTCCATTTTTGCACTCAGGTCAAAGTCCCACAGCCCTCTATCATAATCCAGAGTTTTGAGAAGATTTGAGAAACTTAATTTTTCGCCCAAAAACGGAAAAAAACAAAAGGGGTAACACTGTCGTTTTTTTTTCGGGTCGAAATTTTGAGTTTCGATATCTCAGCTCTGGAAGGGTCTAGAACCTCCATTTTTGCACTCAGGTCAAAGTCTTGTGGCCCTCTATCATAATCCAGAGTTTTGAGAAGATTGGAGAAACTAAATTTTTCGCCCAAAAACGGAAAAAAACGAAAGGGGTAACACTGTCGTTTTTTTTCGGGTCGAAATTTTGAATTTTGATATCTCAGCTCTGGAAGGGTCTAGAGCCTCCATTTTTGCACTCAGGTCAAAGTCTCACAGCCCTCTATCATAATCCAGAGTTTTGAGAAGATTTGAGAAACTTAATTTTTCGCCCAAAAACGGAAAAAAACGAAAGGGGTAACACTGTCGTTTTTTTTTCGGGTCGAAATTTTGAGTTTCGATATCTCAGCTCTGGAAGGGTCTAGAGCCTCCATTTTTGCACTCAGGTCAAAGTCTCGTGGCCCTCTATCAGAATCCAGAGTTTTGAGAAGATTGGAGAAACTCAATTTTTCGCCCAAAAACTGAAAAAAACGAAAGGGGTAACACTGTCGTTTTTTTTTCGGGTCGAAATTTTGAATTTTGATATCTCAGCTCTGGAAGGGTCTAGAGCCTCCATTTTTGCACTCAGGTCAAAGTCCCACGACCCTCTATCATAATCCAGAGTTTTGAGAAGATTGGAGAAACTCAATTTTTCGCCCAAAAACGGAAAAAAACGAAAGGGGTAACACTGTCGTTTTTTTTTCGGGTCGAAATTTTGAATTTTGATATCTCAGCTCTGGAAGGGTCTAGAGCCTCCATTTTTGCACTCAGGTCAAAGTCCCACAGCCCTCTATCAGAATCCAGAGTTTTGAGAAGATTGGAGAAACTCAATTTTTCGCCCAAAAACTGAAAAAAACGAAAGGGGTAACACTGTCGTTTTTTTTTCGGGTCGAAATTTTGAATTTTGATATCTCAGCTCTGGAAGGGTCTAGAGCCTCCATTTTTGCATTCAGGTCAAAGTCCCACAGCCCTCTATCATAATCCAGAGTTTTGAGAAGATTTGAGAAACTTAATTTTTCGCCCAAAAACGGAAAAAAACAAAAGGGGTAACACTGTCGTTTTTTCTTCGGGTCGAAATTTTGAGTTTCGATATCTCAGCTCTGGAAGGGTCTAGAGCCTACCATTTTTGCACTCAGGTCAAAGTCTCACAGTCCTCTTTCATAATCCAGAGTTTTGAGAAGATTGGAGAAACTCAATTTTTCGCCCAAAAACAGAAAAAAACGAAAGGGGTAACACTGTCGTTTTTTTTTCGGGTCGAAATTTTGATATCTCAGCTCTGGAAGGGGCTAGAGCCTCCATTTTTGCACTTAGGTCAAAGTCTCACAGCACTCTATCATAATCCAGAGTTTTGAGAAGATTTGAGAAACTTAATTTTTCGCCCGAAAATGAAAAAAAACGAAAGGGGTAACACTGTCGTTTTTTTTTCGGGTCGAAATTTTGAGTTTCGATATCTCAGCTCTGGAAGGGTCTAGAGCCTCCATTTTTGCACTCAGGTCAAAGTCTCGTGGCCCTCTATCAGAATCCAGAGTTTTGAGAAGATTGGAGAAACTCAATTTTTCGCCCAAAAACGGAAAAAAACGAAAGGGGTAACACTGTCATTTTTTTTTCGGGTCCAAATTTTGAATTTTGATATCTCAGCTCTGGAAGGGTCTAGAGCCTCCATTTTTGCACTCAGGTCAAAGTCTCACAGCCCTCTATCATAATCCAGAGTTTTGAGAAGATTGGAGAAACTAAATTTTTCGCCCAAAAACGGAAAAAAACGAAAGGGGTAACACTGTCGTTTTTTTTTAGGGTCGAAATTTTGAATTTTGATATCTCAGCTCTGGAAGGGTCTAGAGCCTCCATTTTTGCACTCAGGTCAAAGTCTCACAGCCCTCTATC
This sequence comes from Pimephales promelas, assembly GCF_988280905.1. Classification (NCBI taxonomy): domain Eukaryota; kingdom Metazoa; phylum Chordata; class Actinopteri; order Cypriniformes; family Leuciscidae; genus Pimephales; species Pimephales promelas. The sequence continues at coordinate 38,018,926 of NC_142777.1, forward strand.
ATAATCCAGAGTTTTGAGAAGATTGGAGAAACTTAATTTTTCGCCCAAAAACAGAAAAAAACGAAAGGGGTAACACTGTCGTTTTTTTTTCGGGTCGAAATTTTGAATTTTGATATCTCAGCTCTGGAAGGGGCTAGAGCCTCCATTTTTGCACTTAGGTCAAAGTCTCACAGCACTCTATCATAATCCAGAGTTTTGAGAAGATTTGAGAAACTTAATTTTTCGCCCGAAAATGAAAAAAAAACGAAAGGGGTAACACTGTCGTTTTTTTTTCGGGTCGAAATTTTGAGTTTCGATATCTCAGCTCTGGAAGGGTCTAGAGCCTCCATTTTTGCACTCAGGTCAAAGTCTCGTGGCCCTCTATCAGAATCCAGAGTTTTGAGAAGATTGGAGAAACTCAATTTTTCGCCCAAAAACGGAAAAAAACGAAAGGGGTAACACTGTCATTTTTTTTTCGGGTCCAAATTTTGAATTTTGATATCTCAGCTCTGGAAGGGTCTAGAGCCTCCATTTTTGCACTCAGGTCAAAGTCTCACAGCCCTCTATCATAATCCAGAGTTTTGAGAAGATTGGAGAAACTAAATTTTTCGCCCAAAAACGGAAAAAAACGAAAGGGGTAACACTGTCGTTTTTTTTTAGGGTCGAAATTTTGAATTTTGATATCTCAGCTCTGGAAGGGTCTAGAGCCTCCATTTTTGCACTCAGGTCAAAGTCTCACAGCCCTCTATCATAATCCAGAGTTTTGAGAAGATTGGAGAAACTTAATTTTTCGCCCAAAAACGGAAAAAAACGAAAGGGGTAACACTGTCGTTTTTTTTTCGGGTCGAAATTTTGAGTTTCGATATCTCAGCTCTGGAAGGGTCTAGAGCCTCCATTTTTGCACTCAGGTCAAAGTCCCACAGCCCTCTATCATAATCCAGAGTTTTGAGAAGATTTGAGAAACTTAATTTTTCGCCCAAAAACGGAAAAAAACAAAAGGGGTAACACTGTCGTTTTTTTTTCGGGTCGAAATTTTGAGTTTCGATATCTCAGCTCTGGAAGGGTCTAGAACCTCCATTTTTGCACTCAGGTCAAAGTCTTGTGGCCCTCTATCATAATCCAGAGTTTTGAGAAGATTGGAGAAACTAAATTTTTCGCCCAAAAACGGAAAAAAACGAAAGGGGTAACACTGTCGTTTTTTTTTCGGGTCGAAATTTTGAATTTTGATATCTCAGCTCTGGAAGGGTCTAGAGCCTCCATTTTTGCACTCAGGTCAAAGTCTCACAGCCCTCTATCATAATCCAGAGTTTTGAGAAGATTTGAGAAACTTAATTTTTCGCCCAAAAACGGAAAAAAACGAAAGGGGTAACACTGTCGTTTTTTTTTCGGGTCGAAATTTTGAGTTTCGATATCTCAGCTCTGGAAGGGTCTAGAGCCTCCATTTTTGCACTCAGGTCAAAGTCTCGTGGCCCTCTATCAGAATCCAGAGTTTTGAGAAGATTGGAGAAACTCAATTTTTCGCCCAAAAACTGAAAAAAACGAAAGGGGTAACACTGTCGTTTTTTTTTCGGGTCGAAATTTTGAATTTTGATATCTCAGCTCTGGAAGGGTCTAGAGCCTCCATTTTTGCACTCAGGTCAAAGTCCCACGACCCTCTATCATAATCCAGAGTTTTGAGAAGATTGGAGAAACTCAATTTTTCGCCCAAAAACGGAAAAAAACGAAAGGGGTAACACTGTCGTTTTTTTTTCGGGTCGAAATTTTGAATTTTGATATCTCAGCTCTGGAAGGGTCTAGAGCCTCCATTTTTGCACTTAGGTCAAAGTCCCACAGCCCTCTATCAGAATCCAGAGTTTTGAGAAGATTGGAGAAACTCAATTTTTCGCCCAAAAACTGAAAAAAACGAAAGGGGTAACACTGTCGTTTTTTTTTCGGGTCGAAATTTTGAATTTTGATATCTCAGCTCTGGAAGGGTCTAGAGCCTCCATTTTTGCATTCAGGTCAAAGTCCCACAGCCCTCTATCATAATCCAGAGTTTTGAGAAGATTTGAGAAACTTAATTTTTCGCCCAAAAACGGAAAAAAACAAAAGGGGTAACACTGTCGTTTTTTCTTCGGGTCGAAATTTTGAGTTTCGATATCTCAGCTCTGGAAGGGTCTAGAGCCTACCATTTTTGCACTCAGGTCAAAGTCTCACAGTCCTCTTTCATAATCCAGAGTTTTGAGAAGATTGGAGAAACTCAATTTTTCGCCCAAAAACAGAAAAAAACGAAAGGGGTAACACTGTCGTTTTTTTTTCGGGTCGAAATTTTGAATTTTGATATCTCAGCTCTGGAAGGGGCTAGAGCCTCCATTTTTGCACTTAGGTCAAAGTCTCACAGCACTCTATCATAATCCAGAGTTTTGAGAAGATTTGAGAAACTTAATTTTTCGCCCGAAAATGAAAAAAAACGAAAGGGGTAACACTGTCGTTTTTTTTTCGGGTCGAAATTTTGAGTTTCGATATCTCAGCTCTGGAAGGGTCTAGAGCCTCCATTTTTGCACTCAGGTCAAAGTCTCGTGGCCCTCTATCAGAATCCAGAGTTTTGAGAAGATTGGAGAAACTCAATTTTTCGCCCAAAAACGGAAAAAAACGAAAGGGGTAACACTGTCATTTTTTTTTCGGGTCCAAATTTTGAATTTTGATATCTCAGCTCTGGAAGGGTCTAGAGCCTCCATTTTTGCACTCAGGTCAAAGTCTCACAGCCCTCTATCATAATCCAGAGTTTTGAGAAGATTGGAGAAACTAAATTTTTCGCCCAAAAACGGAAAAAAACGAAAGGGGTAACACTGTCGTTTTTTTTTAGGGTCGAAATTTTGAATTTTGATATCTCAGCTCTGGAAGGGTCTAGAGCCTCCATTTTTGCACTCAGGTCAAAGTCTCACAGCCCTCTATCATAATCCAGAGTTTTGAGAAGATTGGAGAAACTTAATTTTTCGCCCAAAAACGGAAAAAAACGAAAGGGGTAACACTGTCGTTTTTTTTTCGGGTCGAAATTTTGAGTTTCGATATCTCAGCTCTGGAAGGGTCTAGAGCCTCCATTTTTGCACTCAGGTCAAAGTCCCACAGCCCTCTATCATAATCCAGAGTTTTGAGAAGATTTGAGAAACTTAATTTTTCGCCCAAAAACGGAAAAAAACAAAAGGGGTAACACTGTCGTTTTTTTTTCGGGTCGAAATTTTGAGTTTCGATATCTCAGCTCTGGAAGGGTCTAGAACCTCCATTTTTGCACTCAGGTCAAAGTCTTGTGGCCCTCTATCATAATCCAGAGTTTTGAGAAGATTGGAGAAACTAAATTTTTCGCCCAAAAACGGAAAAAAACGAAAGGGGTAACACTGTCGTTTTTTTTTCGGGTCGAAATTTTGAATTTTGATATCTCAGCTCTGGAAGGGTCTAGAGCCTCCATTTTTGCACTCAGGTCAAAGTCTCACAGCCCTCTATCATAATCCAGAGTTTTGAGAAGATTTGAGAAACTTAATTTTTCGCCCAAAAACGGAAAAAAACGAAAGGGGTAACACTGTCGTTTTTTTTTCGGGTCGAAATTTTGAGTTTCGATATCTCAGCTCTGGAAGGGTCTAGAGCCTCCATTTTTGCACTCAGGTCAAAGTCTCGTGGCCCTCTATCAGAATCCAGAGTTTTGAGAAGATTGGAGAAACTCAATTTTTCGCCCAAAAACTGAAAAAAACGAAAGGGGTAACACTGTCGTTTTTTTTTCAGGTCGAAATTTTGAATTTTGATATCTCAGCTCTGGAAGGGTCTAGAGCCTCCATTTTTGCACTCAGGTCAAAGTCCCACGACCCTCTATCATAATCCAGAGTTTTGAGAAGATTGGAGAAACTCAATTTTTCGCCCAAAAACGGAAAAAAACGAAAGGGGTAACACTGTCGTTTTTTTTTCGGGTCGAAATTTTGAATTTTGATATCTCACCTCTGGAAGGGTCTAGAGCCTCCATTTTTGCACTCAGGTCAAAGTCCCACAGCCCTCTATCAGAATCCAGAGTTTTGAGAAGATTGGAGAAACTCAATTTTTCGCCCAAAAACTGAAAAAAACGAAAGGGGTAACACTGTCGTTTTTTTTTCGGGTCGAAATTTTGAATTTTGATATCTCAGCTCTGGAAGGGTCTAGAGCCTCCATTTTTGCATTCAGGTCAAAGTCCCACAGCCCTCTATCATAATCCAGAGTTTTGAGAAGATTTGAGAAACTTAATTTTTCGCCCAAAAACGGAAAAAAACAAAAGGGGTAACACTGTCGTTTTTTCTTCGGGTCGAAATTTTGAGTTTCGATATCTCAGCTCTGGAAGGGTCTAGAGCCTACCATTTTTGCACTCAGGTCAAAGTCTCACAGTCCTCTTTCATAATCCAGAGTTTTGAGAAGATTGGAGAAACTCAATTTTTCGCCCAAAAACAGAAAAAAACGAAAGGGGTAACACTGTCGTTTTTTTTTCGGGTCGAAATTTTGAATTTTGATATCTCAGCTCTGGAAGGGGCTAGAGCCTCCATTTTTGCACTTAGGTCAAAGTCTCACAGCACTCTATCATAATCCAGAGTTTTGAGAAGATTTGAGAAACTTAATTTTTCGCCCGAAAATGAAAAAAAACGAAAGGGGTAACACTGTCGTTTTTTTTTCGGGTCGAAATTTTGAGTTTCGATATCTCAGCTCTGGAAGGGTCTAGAGCCTCCATTTTTGCACTCAGGTCAAAGTCTCGTGGCCCTCTATCAGAATCCAGAGTTTTGAGAAGATTGGAGAAACTCAATTTTTCGCCCAAAAACAGAAAAAAACGAAAGGGGTAACACTGTCGTTTTTTTTTCGGGTCGAAATTTTGAATTTTGATATCTCAGCTCTGGAAGGGGCTAGAGCCTCCATTTTTGCACTTAGGTCAAAGTCTCACAGCACTCTATCATAATCCAGAGTTTTGAGAAGATTTGAGAAACTTAATTTTTCGCCCGAAAATGAAAAAAAACGAAAGGGGTAACACTGTCGTTTTTTTTTCGGGTCGAAATTTTGAGTTTCGATATCTCAGCTCTGGAAGGGTCTAGAGCCTCCATTTTTGCACTCAGGTCAAAGTCTCGTGGCCCTCTATCAGAATCCAGAGTTTTGAGAAGATTGGAGAAACTCAATTTTTCGCCCAAAAACGGAAAAAAACGAAAGGGGTAACACTGTCGTTTTTTTTTCGGGTCGAAATTTTGAATTTTGATATCTCAGCTCTGGAAGGGGCTAGAGCCTCCATTTTTGCACTTAGGTCAAAGTCTCACAGCACTCTATCATAATCCAGAGTTTTGAGAAGATTTGAGAAACTTAATTTTTCGCCCGAAAATGAAAAAAAACGAAAGGGGTAACACTGTCGTTTTTTTTTCGGGTCGAAATTTTGAGTTTCGATATCTCAGCTCTGGAAGGGTCTAGAGCCTCCATTTTTGCACTCAGGTCAAAGTCTCGTGGCCCTCTATCAGAATCCAGAGTTTTGAGAAGATTGGAGAAACTCAATTTTTCGCCCAAAAACGGAAAAAAACGAAAGGGGTAACACTGTCATTTTTTTTTCGGGTCCAAATTTTGAATTTTGATATCTCAGCTCTGGAAGGGTCTAGAGCCTCCATTTTTGCACTCAGGTCAAAGTCTCACGGCCCTCTATCATAATCCAGAGTTTTGAGAAGATTGGAGAAACTCAATTTTTCGCCCAAAAACGGAAAAAAACGAAAGGGGTAACACTGTCGTTTTTTTTTCGGGTCGAAATTTTGAATTTTGATATCTCAGCTCTGGAAGGGTCTAGAGCCTCCATTTTTGCACTCAGGTCAAAGTCCCACAGCCCTCTATCAGAATCCAGAGTTTTGAGAAGATTGGAGAAACTCAATTTTTCGCCCAAAAACGGAAAAAAACGAAAGGGGTAACACTGTCGGTTTTTTTTTCGGGTCCAAATTTTGAATTTTGATATCTCAGCTCTGGAAGGGTCTAGAGCCTCCATTTTTGCACTCAGGTCAAAGTCTCACAGCCCTCTATCATAATCCAGAGTTTTGAGAAGATTGGAGAAACTCAATTTTTCGCCCAAAAACGGAAAAAAACGAAAGGGGTAACACTGTCGGTTTTTTTTTCGGGTCCAAATTTTGAATTTTGATATCTCAGCTCTGGAAGGGTCTAGAGCCTCCATTTTTGCACTCAGGTCAAAGTCTCACAGCCCTCTATCATAATCCAGAGTTTTGAGAAGATTGGAGAAACTCAATTTTTCGCCCAAAAACGGAAAAAAACGAAAGGGGTAACACTGTCGTTTTTTTTTCGGGTCGAAATTTTGAATTTTGATATCTCAGCTCTGGAAGGATCTAGAGCCTCCATTTTTGCACTCAGGTCAAAGTCCCACAGCCCTCTATCAGAATCCAGAGTTTTGAGAAGATTGGAGAAACTCAATTTTTCGCCCAAAAACTGAAAAAAACGAAAGGGGTAACACTGTCGTTTTTTTTTCGGGTCGAAGTTTTGAATTTTGATATCTCAGCTCTGGAAGGGTCTAGAGCCTCCATTTTTGCACTCAGGTCAAAGTCCCACAGCCCTCTATCATAATCCAGAGTTTTGAGAAGATTTGAGAAACTTAATTTTTCGCCCAAAAACGGAAAAAAACAAAAGGGGTAACACTGTCGTTTTTTTTTCGGGTCGAAATTTTGAGTTTCGATATCTCAGCTCTGGAAGGGTCTAGAACCTCCATTTTTGCACTCAGGTCAAAATCTCGTGGCCCTCTATCATAATCCAGAGTTTTGAGAAGATTGGAGAAACTAAATTTTTCGCCCAAAAACGGAAAAAAACGAAAGGGGTAACACTGTCGTTTTTTTTTTCGGGTCGAAATTTTGAATTTTGATATCTCAGCTCTGGAAGGGTCTAGAGCCTCCATTTTTGCACTCAGGTCAAAGTCTCACAGTCCTCTTTCATAATCCAGAGTTTTGAGAAGATTGGAGAAACTCAATTTTTCGCCCAAAAACAGAAAAAAACGAAAGGGGTAACACTGTCGTTTTTTTTTCGGGTCGAAATTTTGAATTTTGATATCTCAGCTCTGGAAGGGGCTAGAGCCTCCATTTTTGCACTTAGGTCAAAGTCTCACAGCACTCTATCATAATCCAGAGTTTTGAGAAGATTTGAGAAACTTAATTTTTCGCCCGAAAATGAAAAAAAACGAAAGGGGTAACACTGTCGTTTTTTTTTCGGGTCGAAATTTTGAATTTTGATATCTCAGCTCTGGAAGGATCTAGAGCCTCCATTTTTGCACTCAGGTCAAAGTCCCACAGCCCTCTATCAGAATCCAGAGTTTTGAGAAGATTGGAGAAACTCAATTTTTCGCCCAAAAACTGAAAAAAACGAAAGGGGTAACACTGTCGTTTTTTTTTCGGGTCGAAATTTTGAATTTTGATATCTCAGCTCTGGAAGGGTCTAGAGCCTCCATTTTTGCACTCAGGTCAAAGTCCCACAGCCCTCTATCATAATCCAGAGTTTTGAGAAGATTTGAGAAACTTAATTTTTCGCCCAAAAACGGAAAAAAACAAAAGGGGTAACACTGTCGTTTTTTTTTCGGGTCGAAATTTTGAGTTTCGATATCTCAGCTCTGGAAGGGTCTAGAACCTCCATTTTTGCACTCAGGTCAAAATCTCGTGGCCCTCTATCATAATCCAGAGTTTTGAGAAGATTGGAGAAACTAAATTTTTCGCCCAAAAACGGAAAAAAACGAAAGGGGTAACACTGTCGTTTTTTTTTTCGGGTCGAAATTTTGAATTTTGATATCTCAGCTCTGGAAGGGTCTAGAGCCTCCATTTTTGCACTCAGGTCAAAGTCTCACAGTCCTCTTTCATAATCCAGAGTTTTGAGAAGATTGGAGAAACTCAATTTTTCGCCCAAAAACAGAAAAAAACGAAAGGGGTAACACTGTCGTTTTTTTTTCGGGTCGAAATTTTGAATTTTGATATCTCAGCTCTGGAAGGGGCTAGAGCCTCCATTTTTGCACTTAGGTCAAAGTCTCACAGCACTCTATCATAATCCAGAGTTTTGAGAAGATTTGAGAAACTTAATTTTTCGCCCGAAAATGAAAAAAAACGAAAGGGGTAACACTGTCGTTTTTTTTTCGGGTCGAAATTTTGAGTTTCGATATCTCAGCTCTGGAAGGGTCTAGAGCCTCCATTTTTGCACTCAGGTCAAAGTCTCGTGGCCCTCTATCAGAATCCAGAGTTTTGAGAAGATTGGAGAAACTCAATTTTTCGCCCAAAAACGGAAAAAAACGAAAGGGGTAACACTGTCATTTTTTTTTCGGGTCCAAATTTTGAATTTTGATATCTCAGCTCTGGAAGGGTCTAGAGCCTCCATTTTTGCACTCAGGTCAAAGTCTCACAGCCCTCTATCATAATCCAGAGTTTTGAGAAGATTGGAGAAACTAAATTTTTCGCCCAAAAACGGAAAAAAACGAAAGGGGTAACACTGTCGTTTTTTTTTAGGGTCGAAATTTTGAATTTTGATATCTCAGCTCTGGAAGGGTCTAGAGCCTCCATTTTTGCACTCAGGTCAAAGTCTCACAGCCCTCTATCATAATCCAGAGTTTTGAGAAGATTGGAGAAACTTAATTTTTCGCCCAAAAACGGAAAAAAACGAAAGGGGTAACACTGTCGTTTTTTTTTCGGGTCGAAATTTTGAATTTTGATATCTCAGCTCTGGAAGGATCTAGAGCCTCCATTTTTGCACTCAGGTCAAAGTCCCACAGCCCTCTATCAGAATCCAGAGTTTTGAGAAGATTGGAGAAACTCAATTTTTCGCCCAAAAACTGAAAAAAACGAAAGGGGTAACACTGTCGTTTTTTTTTCGGGTCGAAATTTTGAATTTTGATATCTCAGCTCTGGAAGGGTCTAGAGCCTCCATTTTTGCACTCAGGTCAAAGTCCCACAGCCCTCTATCATAATCCAGAGTTTTGAGAAGATTTGAGAAACTTAATTTTTCGCCCAAAAACGGAAAAAAACAAAAGGGGTAACACTGTCGTTTTTTTTTCGGGTCGAAATTTTGAGTTTCGATATCTCAGCTCTGGAAGGGTCTAGAACCTCCATTTTTGCACTCAGGTCAAAGTCTCGTGGCCCTCTATCATAATCCAGAGTTTTGAGAAGATTGGAGAAACTAAATTTTTCGCCCAAAAACGGAAAAAAACGAAAGGGGTAACACTGTCGTTTTTTTTTTCGGGTCGAAATTTTGAATTTTGATATCTCAGCTCTGGAAGGGTCTAGAGCCTCCATTTTTGCACTCAGGTCAAAGTCTCACAGTCCTCTTTCATAATCCAGAGTTTTGAGAATATTGGAGAAACTCAATTTTTCGCCCAAAAACAGAAAAAAACGAAAGGGGTAACACTGTCGTTTTTTTTTCGGGTCGAAATTTTGAGTTTCGATATCTCAGCTCTGGAAGGGTCTAGAACCTCCATTTTTGCACTCAGGTCAAAGTCTTGTGGCCCTCTATCATAATCCAGAGTTTTGAGAAGATTGGAGAAACTAAATTTTTCGCCCAAAAACGGAAAAAAACGAAAGGGGTAACACTGTCGTTTTTTTTTCGGGTCGAAATTTTGAATTTTGATATCTCAGCTCTGGAAGGGTCTAGAGCCTCCATTTTTGCACTCAGGTCAAAGTCTCACAGCCCTCTATCATAATCCAGAGTTTTGAGAAGATTTGAGAAACTTAATTTTTCGCCCAAAAACGGAAAAAACGAAAGGGGTAACACTGTCGTTTTTTTTTCGGGTCGAAATTTTGAGTTTCGATATCTCAGCTCTGGAAGGGTCTAGAGCCTCCATTTTTGCACTCAGGTCAAAGTCTCGTGGCCCTCTATCAGAATCCAGAGTTTTGAGAAGATTGGAGAAACTCAATTTTTCGCCCAAAAACTGAAAAAAACGAAAGGGGTAACACTGTCGTTTTTTTTTCGGGTCGAAATTTAGAATTTTGATATCTCAGCTCTGGAAGGGTCTAGAGCCTCCATTTTTGCACTCAAGTCAAAGTCTCACAGCCCTCTTTCATAATCCAGAGTTTTGAGAAGATTGGAGAAACTCAATTTTTCGCCCAAAAACGGAAAAAAACGAAAGGGGTAACACTGTCGTTTTTTTTTTCGGGTCGAAATTTTGAATTTTGATATCTCAGCTCTGGAAGGGTCTAGAGCCTCCATTTTTGCACTCAGGTCAAAGTCTCACAGTCCTCTTTCATAATCCAGAGTTTTGAGAAGATTGGAGAAACTCAATTTTTCGCCCAAAAACAGAAAAAAACGAAAGGGGTAACACTGTCGTTTTTTTTTTCGGGTCGAAATTTTGAATTTTGATATCTCAGCTCTGGAAGGGTCTAGAGCCTCCATTTTTGCACTCAGGTCAAAGTCCCACAGCCCTCTATCAGAATCCAGAGTTTTGAGAAGATTGGAGAAACTCAATTTTTCGGCCAAAAACTGAAAAAAACGAAAGGGGTAACACTGTCGTTTTTTTTTCGGGTCGAAATTTTGAGTTTCGATATCTCAGCTCTGGAAGGGTCTAGAACCTCCATTTTTGCACTCAGGTCAAAATCTCGTGGCCCTCTATCATAATCCAGAGTTTTGAGAAGATTGGAGAAACTAAATTTTTCGCCCAAAAACGGAAAAAAACGAAAGGGGTAACACTGTCGTTTTTTTTTTCGGGTCGAAATTTTGAATTTTGATATCTCAGCTCTGGAAGGGTCTAGAGCCTCCATTTTTGCACTCAGGTCAAAGTCTCGTGGCCCTCTATCATAATCCAGAGTTTTGAGAAGATTTGAGAAACTTAATTTTTCGCCCAAAAATGAAAAATAACGAAAGGGGTAACACTGTCGTTTTTTTTTTCGGGTCGAAATTTTGAATTTTGATATCTCAGCTCTGGAAGGGTCAAGAGCCTCAATTTTTGCACTCAGGTCAAAGTCTCGTGGCCCTCTATCAGAATCCAGAGTTTTGAGAAGATTGGAGAAACTCAATTTTTCGCCCAAAAACTGAAAAAAACGAAAGGGGTAACACTGTCGTTTTTTTTTCGGGTTGAAATTTTGAATTTTGATATCTCAGCTCTGGAAGGGTCTAGAGCCTCCATTTTTGCACTCAGGTCAAAGTCCCACAGCCCTCTATCATAATCCAGAGTTTTGAGAAGATTTGAGAAACTTAATTTTTCGCCCAAAAACGGAAAAAAACAAAAGGGGTAACACTGTCGTTTTTTTTTCGGGTCGAAATTTTGAGTTTCGATATCTCAGCTCTGGAAGGGTCTAGAACCTCCATTTTTGCACTCAGGTCAAAATCTCGTGGCCCTCTATCATAATCCAGAGTTTTGAGAAGATTGGAGAAACTAAATTTTTCGCCCAAAAACGGAAAAAAACGAAAGGGGTAACACTGTCGTTTTTTTTTTCGGGTCGAAATTTTGAATTTTGATATCTCAGCTCTGGAAGGGTCTAGAGCCTCCATTTTTGCACTCAGGTCAAAGTCTCACAGTCCTCTTTCATAATCCAGAGTTTTGAGAAGATTGGAGAAACTCAATTTTTCGCCCAAAAACAGAAAAAAACGAAAGGGGTAACACTGTCGTTTTTTTTTCGGGTCGAAATTTTGAATTTTGATATCTCAGCTCTGGAAGGGGCTAGAGCCTCCATTTTTGCACTTAGGTCAAAGTCTCACAGCACTCTATCATAATCCAGAGTTTTGAGAAGATTTGAGAAACTTAATTTTTCGCCCGAAAATGAAAAAAAACGAAAGGGGTAACACTGTCGTTTTTTTTTCGGGTCGAAATTTTGAATTTTGATATCTCAGCTCTGGAAGGATCTAGAGCCTCCATTTTTGCACTCAGGTCAAAGTCCCACAGCCCTCTATCAGAATCCAGAGTTTTGAGAAGATTGGAGAAACTCAATTTTTCGCCCAAAAACTGAAAAAAACGAAAGGGGTAACACTGTCGTTTTTTTTTCGGGTCGAAATTTTGAATTTTGATATCTCAGCTCTGGAAGGGTCTAGAGCCTCCATTTTTGCACTCAGGTCAAAGTCCCACAGCCCTCTATCATAATCCAGAGTTTTGAGAAGATTTGAGAAACTTAATTTTTCGCCCAAAAACGGAAAAAAACAAAAGGGGTAACACTGTCGTTTTTTTTTCGGGTCGAAATTTTGAGTTTCGATATCTCAGCTCTGGAAGGGTCTAGAACCTCCATTTTTGCACTCAGGTCAAAATCTCGTGGCCCTCTATCATAATCCAGAGTTTTGAGAAGATTGGAGAAACTAAATTTTTCGCCCAAAAACGGAAAAAAACGAAAGGGGTAACACTGTCGTTTTTTTTTTCGGGTCGAAATTTTGAATTTTGATATCTCAGCTCTGGAAGGGTCTAGAGCCTCCATTTTTGCACTCAGGTCAAAGTCTCACAGTCCTCTTTCATAATCCAGAGTTTTGAGAAGATTGGAGAAACTCAATTTTTCGCCCAAAAACAGAAAAAAACGAAAGGGGTAACACTGTCGTTTTTTTTTCGGGTCGAAATTTTGAATTTTGATATCTCAGCTCTGGAAGGGGCTAGAGCCTCCATTTTTGCACTTAGGTCAAAGTCTCACAGCACTCTATCATAATCCAGAGTTTTGAGAAGATTTGAGAAACTTAATTTTTCGCCCGAAAATGAAAAAAAACGAAAGGGGTAACACTGTCGTTTTTTTTTCGGGTCGAAATTTTGAGTTTCGATATCTCAGCTCTGGAAGGGTCTAGAGCCTCCATTTTTGCACTCAGGTCAAAGTCTCGTGGCCCTCTATCAGAATCCAGAGTTTTGAGAAGATTGGAGAAACTCAATTTTTCGCCCAAAAACGGAAAAAAACGAAAGGGGTAACACTGTCATTTTTTTTTCGGGTCCAAATTTTGAATTTTGATATCTCAGCTCTGGAAGGGTCTAGAGCCTCCATTTTTGCACTCAGGTCAAAGTCTCACAGCCCTCTATCATAATCCAGAGTTTTGAGAAGATTGGAGAAACTAAATTTTTCGCCCAAAAACGGAAAAAAACGAAAGGGGTAACACTGTCGTTTTTTTTTAGGGTCGAAATTTTGAATTTTGATATCTCAGCTCTGGAAGGGTCTAGAGCCTCCATTTTTGCACTCAGGTCAAAGTCTCACAGCCCTCTATCATAATCCAGAGTTTTGAGAAGATTGGAGAAACTTAATTTTTCGCCCAAAAACGGAAAAAAACGAAAGGGGTAACACTGTCGTTTTTTTTTCGGGTCGAAATTTTGAATTTTGATATCTCAGCTCTGGAAGGATCTAGAGCCTCCATTTTTGCACTCAGGTCAAAGTCCCACAGCCCTCTATCAGAATCCAGAGTTTTGAGAAGATTGGAGAAACTCAATTTTTCGCCCAAAAACTGAAAAAAACGAAAGGGGTAACACTGTCGTTTTTTTTTCGGGTCGAAATTTTGAATTTTGATATCTCAGCTCTGGAAGGGTCTAGAGCCTCCATTTTTGCACTCAGGTCAAAGTCCCACAGCCCTCTATCATAATCCAGAGTTTTGAGAAGATTTGAGAAACTTAATTTTTCGCCCAAAAACGGAAAAAAACAAAAGGGGTAACACTGTCGTTTTTTTTTCGGGTCGAAATTTTGAGTTTCGATATCTCAGCTCTGGAAGGGTCTAGAACCTCCATTTTTGCACTCAGGTCAAAGTCTCGTGGCCCTCTATCATAATCCAGAGTTTTGAGAAGATTGGAGAAACTAAATTTTTCGCCCAAAAACGGAAAAAAACGAAAGGGGTAACACTGTCGTTTTTTTTTTCGGGTCGAAATTTTGAATTTTGATATCTCAGCTCTGGAAGGGTCTAGAGCCTCCATTTTTGCACTCAGGTCAAAGTCTCACAGTCCTCTTTCATAATCCAGAGTTTTGAGAAGATTGGAGAAACTCAATTTTTCGCCCAAAAACAGAAAAAAACGAAAGGGGTAACACTGTCGTTTTTTTTTCGGGTCGAAATTTTGAGTTTCGATATCTCAGCTCTGGAAGGGTCTAGAACCTCCATTTTTGCACTCAGGTCAAAGTCTTGTGGCCCTCTATCATAATCCAGAGTTTTGAGAAGATTGGAGAAACTAAATTTTTCGCCCAAAAACGGAAAAAAACGAAAGGGGTAACACTGTCGTTTTTTTTTCGGGTCGAAATTTTGAATTTTGATATCTCAGCTCTGGAAGGGTCTAGAGCCTCCATTTTTGCACTCAGGTCAAAGTCTCACAGCCCTCTATCATAATCCAGAGTTTTGAGAAGATTTGAGAAACTTAATTTTTCGCCCAAAAACGGAAAAAACGAAAGGGGTAACACTGTCGTTTTTTTTTCGGGTCGAAATTTTGAGTTTCGATATCTCAGCTCTGGAAGGGTCTAGAGCCTCCATTTTTGCACTCAGGTCAAAGTCTCGTGGCCCTCTATCAGAATCCAGAGTTTTGAGAAGATTGGAGAAACTCAATTTTTCGCCCAAAAACTGAAAAAAACGAAAGGGGTAACACTGTCGTTTTTTTTTCGGGTCGAAATTTAGAATTTTGATATCTCAGCTCTGGAAGGGTCTAGAGCCTCCATTTTTGCACTCAAGTCAAAGTCTCACAGCCCTCTTTCATAATCCAGAGTTTTGAGAAGATTGGAGAAACTCAATTTTTCGCCCAAAAACGGAAAAAAACGAAAGGGGTAACACTGTCGTTTTTTTTTTCGGGTCGAAATTTTGAATTTTGATATCTCAGCTCTGGAAGGGTCTAGAGCCTCCATTTTTGCACTCAGGTCAAAGTCTCACAGTCCTCTTTCATAATCCAGAGTTTTGAGAAGATTGGAGAAACTCAATTTTTCGCCCAAAAACAGAAAAAAACGAAAGGGGTAACACTGTCGTTTTTTTTTTCGGGTCGAAATTTTGAATTTTGATATCTCAGCTCTGGAAGGGTCTAGAGCCTCCATTTTTGCACTCAGGTCAAAGTCCCACAGCCCTCTATCAGAATCCAGAGTTTTGAGAAGATTGGAGAAACTCAATTTTTCGGCCAAAAACTGAAAAAAACGAAAGGGGTAACACTGTCGTTTTTTTTTCGGGTCGAAATTTTGAGTTTCGATATCTCAGCTCTGGAAGGGTCTAGAACCTCCATTTTTGCACTCAGGTCAAAATCTCGTGGCCCTCTATCATAATCCAGAGTTTTGAGAAGATTGGAGAAACTAAATTTTTCGCCCAAAAACGGAAAAAAACGAAAGGGGTAACACTGTCGTTTTTTTTTTCGGGTCGAAATTTTGAATTTTGATATCTCAGCTCTGGAAGGGTCTAGAGCCTCCATTTTTGCACTCAGGTCAAAGTCTCGTGGCCCTCTATCATAATCCAGAGTTTTGAGAAGATTTGAGAAACTTAATTTTTCGCCCAAAAATGAAAAATAACGAAAGGGGTAACACTGTCGTTTTTTTTTTCGGGTCGAAATTTTGAATTTTGATATCTCAGCTCTGGAAGGGTCAAGAGCCTCAATTTTTGCACTCAGGTCAAAGTCTCGTGGCCCTCTATCAGAATCCAGAGTTTTGAGAAGATTGGAGAAACTCAATTTTTCGCCCAAAAACTGAAAAAAACGAAAGGGGTAACACTGTCGTTTTTTTTTCGGGTTGAAATTTTGAATTTTGATATCTCAGCTCTGGAAGGGTCTAGAGCCTCCATTTTTGCACTCAGGTCAAAGTCCCACAGCCCTCTATCAGAATCCAGAGTTTTGAGAAGATTGGAGAAACTCAATTTTTCGGCCAAAAACTGAAAAAAAACGAAAGGGGTAACACTGTCGTTTTTTTTTCGGGTCGAAATTTTGAGTTTCGATATCTCAGCTCTGGAAGGGTCTAGAACCTCCATTTTTGCACTCAGGTCAAAGTCTCGTGGCCCTCTATCATAATCCAGAGTTTTGAGAAGATTGGAGAAACTAAATTTTTCGCCCAAAAACGGAAAAAAACGAAAGGGGTAACACTGTCGTTTTTTTTTCGGGTCGAAATTTTGAATTTTGATATCTCAGCTCTGGAAGGGTCTAGAGCCTCCATTTTTGCACTCAGGTCAAAGTCTCACGGCCCTCTATCATAATCCAGAGTTTTGAGAAGATTGGAGAAACTAAATTTTTCGCCCAAAAACGGAAAAAAACGAAAGGGGTAACACTGTCGTTTTTCTTTCGGGTCGAAATTTTGAGTTTCGATATCTCAGCTCTGGAAGGGTCTAGAGCCTCCATTTTTGCACTCAGGTCAAAGTCTCGTGGCCCTCTATCAGAATCCAGAGTTTTGAGAAGATTGGAGAAACTCAATTTTTCGCCCAAAAACGGAAAAAAACGA
Source organism: Pimephales promelas (assembly GCF_988280905.1). Lineage (NCBI taxonomy): Eukaryota > Metazoa > Chordata > Actinopteri > Cypriniformes > Leuciscidae > Pimephales > Pimephales promelas. The sequence continues at coordinate 38,035,206 of NC_142777.1, forward strand.
AAGGGGTAACACTGTCGTTTTTTTTTCGGGTCCAAATTTTGAATTTTGATATCTCAGCTCTGGAAGGGTCTAGAGCCTCCATTTTTGCACTCAGGTCAAAGTCTCACAGCCCTCTATCATAATCCAGAGTTTTGAGAAGATTGGAGAAACTCAATTTTTCGCCCAAAAACGGAAAAAAACGAAAGGGGTAACACTGTCGTTTTTTTTTCGGGTCGAAATTTTGAATTTTGATATCTCAGCTCTGGAAGGATCTAGAGCCTCCATTTTTGCACTCAGGTCAAAGTCTCACAGCCCTCTATCATAATCCAGAGTTTTGAGAAGATTGGAGAAACTCAATTTTTCGCCCAAAAACGGAAAAAAACGAAAGGGGTAACACTGTCGTTTTTTTTTCGGGTCGAAATTTTGAATTTTGATATCTCAGCTCTGGAAGGGTCTAGAGCCTCCATTTTTGCATTCAGGTCAAAGTCCCACAGCCCTCTATCATAATCCAGAGTTTTGAGAAGATTTGAGAAACTTAATTTTTCGCCCAAAAACGGAAAAAAACAAAAGGGGTAACACTGTCGTTTTTTTTTCGGGTCGAAATTTTGAGTTTCGATATCTCAGCTCTGGAAGGGTCTAGAGCCTCCATTTTTGCACTCAGGTCAAAGTCTCGTGGCCCTCTATCATAATCCAGAGTTTTGAGAAGATTGGAGAAACTAAATTTTTCGCCCAAAAACGGAAAAAAAACGAAAGGGGTAACACTGTCGTTTTTTTTTCGGGTCGAAATTTTGAGTTTCGATATCTCAGCTCTGGAAGGGTCTAGAACCTCCATTTTTGCACTCAGGTCAAAGTCTCGTGGCCCTCTATCATAATCCAGAGTTTTGAGAAGATTGGAGAAACTAAATTTTTCGCCCAAAAACGGAAAAAAAACGAAAGGGGTAACACTGTCGTTTTTTTTTCGGGTCGAAATTTTGAATATTGATATCTCAGCTCTGGAAGGGTCTAGAGCCTCCATTTTTGCACTCAGGTCAAAGTCTCGTGGCCCTCTATCAGAATCCAGAGTTTTGAGAAGATTGGAGAAACTCAATTTTTCGCCCAAAAACTGAAAAAAACGAAAGGGGTAACACTGTCGTTTTTTTTTCGGGTCGAAATTTTGAATTTTGATATCTCAGCTCTGGAAGGGTCTAGAGCCTCCATTTTTGCACTCAGGTCAAAGTCCCACGACCCTCTATCATAATCCAGAGTTTTGAGAAGATTGGAGAAACTCAATTTTTCGCCCAAAAACGGAAAAAAACGAAAGGGGTAACACTGTCGTTTTTTTTTTCGGGTCGAAATTTTGAATTTTGATATCTCAGCTCTGGAAGGGTCTAGAGCCTCCATTTTTGCACTCAGGTCAAAGTCCCACAGCCCTCTATCAGAATCCAGAGTTTTGAGAAGATTGGAGAAACTCAATTTTTCGCCCAAAAACTGAAAAAAACGAAAGGGGTAACACTGTCGTTTTTTTTTCGGGTCGAAATTTTGAATTTTGATATCTCAGCTCTGGAAGGGTCTAGAGCCTCCATTTTTGCATTCAGGTCAAAGTCCCACAGCCCTCTATCATAATCCAGAGTTTTGAGAAGATTTGAGAAACTTAATTTTTCGCCCAAAAACGGAAAAAAACAAAAGGGGTAACACTGTCGTTTTTTCTTCGGGTCGAAATTTTGAGTTTCGATATCTCAGCTCTGGAAGGGTCTAGAGCCTCCATTTTTGCACTCAGGTCAAAGTCTCACAGCCCTCTATCATAATCCAGAGTTTTGAGAAGATTTGAGAAACTTAATTTTTCGCCCAAAAACGGAAAAAAACGAAAGGGGTAACACTGTCGTTTTTTTTTCGGGTCGAAATTTTGAGTTTCGATATCTCAGCTCTGGAAGGGTCTAGAACCTCCATTTTTGCACTCAGGTCAAAGTCTCGTGGCCCTCTATCAGAATCCAGAGTTTTGAGAAGATTGGAGGAACTAAATTTTTCGCCCAAAAACGGAAAAAAACGAAAGGGGTAACACTGTCGTTTTTTTTTCGGGTCGAAATTTAGAATTTTGATATCTCAGCTCTGGAAGGGTCTAGAGCCTCCATTTTTGCACTCAAGTCAAAGTCTCACAGCCCTCTTTCATAATCCAGAGTTTTGAGAAGATTGGAGAAACTCAATTTTTCGCCCAAAAACGGAAAAAAACGAAAGGGGTAACACTGTCGTTTTTTTTTTCGGGTCGAAATTTTGAATTTTGATATCTCAGCTCTGGAAGGGTCTAGAGCCTCCATTTTTGCACTCAGGTCAAAGTCTCGTGGCCCTCTATCAGAATCCAGAGTTTTGAGAAGATTGGAGAAACTCAATTTTTCGCCCAAAAACTGAAAAAAACGAAAGGGGTAACACTGTCGTTTTTTTTTCGGGTCGAAATTTTGAATTTTGATATCTCAGCTCTGGAAGGGTCTAGAGCCTCCATTTTTGCACTCAGGTCAAAGTCCCACGACCCTCTATCATAATCCAGAGTTTTGAGAAGATTGGAGAAACTCAATTTTTCGCCCAAAAACGGAAAAAAACGAAAGGGGTAACACTGTCGTTTTTTTTTTCGGGTCGAAATTTTGAATTTTGATATCTCAGCTCTGGAAGGGTCTAGAGCCTCCATTTTTGCACTCAGGTCAAAGTCCCACAGCCCTCTATCAGAATCCAGAGTTTTGAGAAGATTGGAGAAACTCAATTTTTCGCCCAAAAACTGAAAAAAACGAAAGGGGTAACACTGTCGTTTTTTTTTCGGGTCGAAATTTTGAATTTTGATATCTCAGCTCTGGAAGGGTCTAGAGCCTCCATTTTTGCATTCAGGTCAAAGTCCCACAGCCCTCTATCATAATCCAGAGTTTTGAGAAGATTTGAGAAACTTAATTTTTCGCCCAAAAACGGAAAAAAACAAAAGGGGTAACACTGTCGTTTTTTCTTCGGGTCGAAATTTTGAGTTTCGATATCTCAGCTCTGGAAGGGTCTAGAGCCTCCATTTTTGCACTCAGGTCAAAGTCTCACAGCCCTCTATCATAATCCAGAGTTTTGAGAAGATTTGAGAAACTTAATTTTTCGCCCAAAAACGGAAAAAAACGAAAGGGGTAACACTGTCGTTTTTTTTTCGGGTCGAAATTTTGAGTTTCGATATCTCAGCTCTGGAAGGGTCTAGAACCTCCATTTTTGCACTCAGGTCAAAGTCTCGTGGCCCTCTATCAGAATCCAGAGTTTTGAGAAGATTGGAGGAACTAAATTTTTCGCCCAAAAACGGAAAAAAACGAAAGGGGTAACACTGTCGTTTTTTTTTCGGGTCGAAATTTAGAATTTTGATATCTCAGCTCTGGAAGGGTCTAGAGCCTCCATTTTTGCACTCAAGTCAAAGTCTCACAGCCCTCTTTCATAATCCAGAGTTTTGAGAAGATTGGAGAAACTCAATTTTTCGCCCAAAAACGGAAAAAAACGAAAGGGGTAACACTGTCGTTTTTTTTTTCGGGTCGAAATTTTGAATTTTGATATCTCAGCTCTGGAAGGGTCTAGAGCCTCCATTTTTGCACTCAGGTCAAAGTCTCACAGTCCTCTTTCATAATCCAGAGTTTTGAGAAGATTGGAGAAACTCAATTTTTCGCCCAAAAACAGAAAAAAACGAAAGGGGTAACACTGTCGTTTTTTTTTTCGGGTCGAAATTTTGAATTTTGATATCTCAGCTCTGGAAGGGTCTAGAGCCTCCATTTTTGCACTCAGGTCAAAGTCCCACAGCCCTCTATCAGAATCCAGAGTTTTGAGAAGATTGGAGAAACTCAATTTTTCGGCCAAAAACTGAAAAAAACGAAAGGGGTAACACTGTCGTTTTTTTTTCGGGTCGAAATTTTGAGTTTCGATATCTCAGCTCTGGAAGGGTCTAGAGCCTCCATTTTTGCACTCAGGTCAAAGTCTCGTGGCCCTCTATCAGAATCCAGAGTTTTGAGAAGATTGGAGAAACTCAATTTTTCGCCCAAAAACGGAAAAAAACGAAAGGGGTAACACTGTCGTTTTTTTTTTCGGGTCGAAATTTTGAATTTTGATATCTCAGCTCTGGAAGGGTCTAGAGCCTCCATTTTTGCACTCAGGTCAAAGTCTCGTGGCCCTCTATCATAATCCAGAGTTTTGAGAAGATTTGAGAAACTTAATTTTTCGCCCAAAAATGAAAAATAACGAAAGGGGTAACACTGTCGTTTTTTTTTTCGGGTCGAAATTTTGAATTTTGATATCTCAGCTCTGGAAGGGTCAAGAGCCTCAATTTTTGCACTCAGGTCAAAGTCTCGTGGCCCTCTATCAGAATCCAGAGTTTTGAGAAGATTGGAGAAACTCAATTTTTCGCCCAAAAACTGAAAAAAACGAAAGGGGTAACACTGTCGTTTTTTTTTCGGGTTGAAATTTTGAATTTTGATATCTCAGCTCTGGAAGGGTCTAGAGCCTCCATTTTTGCACTCAGGTCAAAGTCCCACAGCCCTCTATCAGAATCCAGAGTTTTGAGAAGATTGGAGAAACTCAATTTTTCGCCCAAAAACTGAAAAAAACGAAAGGGGTAACACTGTCGTTTTTTTTTTCGGGTCGAAATTTTGAATTTTGATATCTCAGCTCTGGAAGGGTCTAGAGCCTCCATTTTTGCATTCAGGTCAAAGTCCCACAGCCCTCTATCATAATCCAGAGTTTTGAGAAGATTTGAGAAACTTAATTTTTCGCCCAAAAACGGAAAAAAACAAAAGGGGTAACACTGTCGTTTTTTCTTCGGGTCGAAATTTTGAGTTTCGATATCTCAGCTCTGGAAGGGTCTAGAGCCTCCATTTTTGCACTCAGGTCAAAGTCTCACAGTCCTCTTTCATAATCCAGAGTTTTGAGAAGATTGGAGAAACTCAATTTTTCGCCCAAAAACAGAAAAAAACGAAAGGGGTAACACTGTCGTTTTTTTTTCGGGTCGAAATTTTGAATTTTGATATCTCAGCTCTGGAAGGGGCTAGAGCCTCCATTTTTGCACTTAGGTCAAAGTCTCACAGCACTCTATCATAATCCAGAGTTTTGAGAAGATTTGAGAAACTTAATTTTTCGCCCGAAAATGAAAAAAAACGAAAGGGGTAACACTGTCGTTTTTTTTTCGGGTCGAAATTTTGAGTTTCGATATCTCAGCTCTGGAAGGGTCTAGAGCCTCCATTTTTGCACTCAGGTCAAAGTCTCGTGGCCCTCTATCAGAATCCAGAGTTTTGAGAAGATTGGAGAAACTCAATTTTTCGCCCAAAAACAGAAAAAAACGAAAGGGGTAACACTGTCGTTTTTTTTTCGGGTCGAAATTTTGAATTTTGATATCTCAGCTCTGGAAGGGGCTAGAGCCTCCATTTTTGCACTTAGGTCAAAGTCTCACAGCACTCTATCATAATCCAGAGTTTTGAGAAGATTTGAGAAACTTAATTTTTCGCCCGAAAATGAAAAAAAACGAAAGGGGTAACACTGTCGTTTTTTTTTCGGGTCGAAATTTTGAGTTTCGATATCTCAGCTCTGGAAGGGTCTAGAGCCTCCATTTTTGCACTCAGGTCAAAGTCTCGTGGCCCTCTATCAGAATCCAGAGTTTTGAGAAGATTGGAGAAACTCAATTTTTCGCCCAAAAACGGAAAAAAACGAAAGGGGTAACACTGTCATTTTTTTTTCGGGTCCAAATTTTGAATTTTGATATCTCAGCTCTGGAAGGGTCTAGAGCCTCCATTTTTGCACTCAGGTCAAAGTCTCACAGCCCTCTATCATAATCCAGAGTTTTGAGAAGATTGGAGAAACTAAATTTTTCGCCCAAAAACGGAAAAAAAACGAAAGGGGTAACACTGTCGTTTTTTTTTAGGGTCGAAATTTTGAGTTTCGATATCTCAGCTTTGGAAGGGTCTAGAGCCTCCATTTTTGCACTCAGGTCAAAGTCCCACAGCCCTCTATCATAATCCAGAGTTTTGAGAAGATTTGAGAAACTTAATTTTTCGCCCAAAAACGGAAAAAAACAAAAGGGGTAACACTGTCGTTTTTTCTTCGGGTCGAAATTTTGAGTTTCGATATCTCAGCTCTGGAAGGGTCTAGAGCCTCCATTTTTGCACTCAGGTCAAAGTCTCACAGCCCTCTATCATAATCCAGAGTTTTGAGAAGATTTGAGAAACTTAATTTTTCGCCCAAAAACGGAAAAAAACGAAAGGGGTAACACTGTCGTTTTTTTTTCGGGTCGAAATTTTGAGTTTCGATATCTCAGCTCTGGAAGGGTCTAGAACCTCCATTTTTGCACTCAGGTCAAAGTCTCGTGGCCCTCTATCAGAATCCAGAGTTTTGAGAAGATTGGAGGAACTAAATTTTTCGCCCAAAAACGGAAAAAAACGAAAGGGGTAACACTGTCGTTTTTTTTTCGGGTCGAAATTTAGAATTTTGATATCTCAGCTCTGGAAGGGTCTAGAGCCTCCATTTTTGCACTCAAGTCAAAGTCTCACAGCCCTCTTTCATAATCCAGAGTTTTGAGAAGATTGGAGAAACTCAATTTTTCGCCCAAAAACGGAAAAAAACGAAAGGGGTAACACTGTCGTTTTTTTTTTCGGGTCGAAATTTTGAATTTTGATATCTCAGCTCTGGAAGGGTCTAGAGCCTCCATTTTTGCACTCAGGTCAAAGTCTCGTGGCCCTCTATCAGAATCCAGAGTTTTGAGAAGATTGGAGAAACTCAATTTTTCGCCCAAAAACTGAAAAAAACGAAAGGGGTAACACTGTCGTTTTTTTTTCGGGTCGAAATTTTGAATTTTGATATCTCAGCTCTGGAAGGGTCTAGAGCCTCCATTTTTGCACTCAGGTCAAAGTCCCACGACCCTCTATCATAATCCAGAGTTTTGAGAAGATTGGAGAAACTCAATTTTTCGCCCAAAAACGGAAAAAAACGAAAGGGGTAACACTGTCGTTTTTTTTTTCGGGTCGAAATTTTGAATTTTGATATCTCAGCTCTGGAAGGGTCTAGAGCCTCCATTTTTGCACTCAGGTCAAAGTCCCACAGCCCTCTATCAGAATCCAGAGTTTTGAGAAGATTGGAGAAACTCAATTTTTCGCCCAAAAACTGAAAAAAACGAAAGGGGTAACACTGTCGTTTTTTTTTCGGGTCGAAATTTTGAATTTTGATATCTCAGCTCTGGAAGGGTCTAGAGCCTCCATTTTTGCATTCAGGTCAAAGTCCCACAGCCCTCTATCATAATCCAGAGTTTTGAGAAGATTTGAGAAACTTAATTTTTCGCCCAAAAACGGAAAAAAACAAAAGGGGTAACACTGTCGTTTTTTCTTCGGGTCGAAATTTTGAGTTTCGATATCTCAGCTCTGGAAGGGTCTAGAGCCTCCATTTTTGCACTCAGGTCAAAGTCTCACAGCCCTCTATCATAATCCAGAGTTTTGAGAAGATTTGAGAAACTTAATTTTTCGCCCAAAAACGGAAAAAAACGAAAGGGGTAACACTGTCGTTTTTTTTTCGGGTCGAAATTTTGAGTTTCGATATCTCAGCTCTGGAAGGGTCTAGAACCTCCATTTTTGCACTCAGGTCAAAGTCTCGTGGCCCTCTATCAGAATCCAGAGTTTTGAGAAGATTGGAGGAACTAAATTTTTCGCCCAAAAACGGAAAAAAACGAAAGGGGTAACACTGTCGTTTTTTTTTCGGGTCGAAATTTAGAATTTTGATATCTCAGCTCTGGAAGGGTCTAGAGCCTCCATTTTTGCACTCAAGTCAAAGTCTCACAGCCCTCTTTCATAATCCAGAGTTTTGAGAAGATTGGAGAAACTCAATTTTTCGCCCAAAAACGGAAAAAAACGAAAGGGGTAACACTGTCGTTTTTTTTTTCGGGTCGAAATTTTGAATTTTGATATCTCAGCTCTGGAAGGGTCTAGAGCCTCCATTTTTGCACTCAGGTCAAAGTCTCACAGTCCTCTTTCATAATCCAGAGTTTTGAGAAGATTGGAGAAACTCAATTTTTCGCCCAAAAACAGAAAAAAACGAAAGGGGTAACACTGTCGTTTTTTTTTTCGGGTCGAAATTTTGAATTTTGATATCTCAGCTCTGGAAGGGTCTAGAGCCTCCATTTTTGCACTCAGGTCAAAGTCCCACAGCCCTCTATCAGAATCCAGAGTTTTGAGAAGATTGGAGAAACTCAATTTTTCGGCCAAAAACTGAAAAAAACGAAAGGGGTAACACTGTCGTTTTTTTTTCGGGTCGAAATTTTGAGTTTCGATATCTCAGCTCTGGAAGGGTCTAGAGCCTCCATTTTTGCACTCAGGTCAAAGTCTCGTGGCCCTCTATCAGAATCCAGAGTTTTGAGAAGATTGGAGAAACTCAATTTTTCGCCCAAAAACGGAAAAAAACGAAAGGGGTAACACTGTCGTTTTTTTTTTCGGGTCGAAATTTTGAATTTTGATATCTCAGCTCTGGAAGGGTCTAGAGCCTCCATTTTTGCACTCAGGTCAAAGTCTCGTGGCCCTCTATCATAATCCAGAGTTTTGAGAAGATTTGAGAAACTTAATTTTTCGCCCAAAAATGAAAAATAACGAAAGGGGTAACACTGTCGTTTTTTTTTTCGGGTCGAAATTTTGAATTTTGATATCTCAGCTCTGGAAGGGTCAAGAGCCTCAATTTTTGCACTCAGGTCAAAGTCTCGTGGCCCTCTATCAGAATCCAGAGTTTTGAGAAGATTGGAGAAACTCAATTTTTCGCCCAAAAACTGAAAAAAACGAAAGGGGTAACACTGTCGTTTTTTTTTCGGGTTGAAATTTTGAATTTTGATATCTCAGCTCTGGAAGGGTCTAGAGCCTCCATTTTTGCACTCAGGTCAAAGTCCCACAGCCCTCTATCAGAATCCAGAGTTTTGAGAAGATTGGAGAAACTCAATTTTTCGCCCAAAAACTGAAAAAAACGAAAGGGGTAACACTGTCGTTTTTTTTTTCGGGTCGAAATTTTGAATTTTGATATCTCAGCTCTGGAAGGGTCTAGAGCCTCCATTTTTGCATTCAGGTCAAAGTCCCACAGCCCTCTATCATAATCCAGAGTTTTGAGAAGATTTGAGAAACTTAATTTTTCGCCCAAAAACGGAAAAAAACAAAAGGGGTAACACTGTCGTTTTTTCTTCGGGTCGAAATTTTGAGTTTCGATATCTCAGCTCTGGAAGGGTCTAGAGCCTCCATTTTTGCACTCAGGTCAAAGTCTCACAGTCCTCTTTCATAATCCAGAGTTTTGAGAAGATTGGAGAAACTCAATTTTTCGCCCAAAAACAGAAAAAAACGAAAGGGGTAACACTGTCGTTTTTTTTTCGGGTCGAAATTTTGAATTTTGATATCTCAGCTCTGGAAGGGGCTAGAGCCTCCATTTTTGCACTTAGGTCAAAGTCTCACAGCACTCTATCATAATCCAGAGTTTTGAGAAGATTTGAGAAACTTAATTTTTCGCCCGAAAATGAAAAAAAACGAAAGGGGTAACACTGTCGTTTTTTTTTCGGGTCGAAATTTTGAGTTTCGATATCTCAGCTCTGGAAGGGTCTAGAGCCTCCATTTTTGCACTCAGGTCAAAGTCTCGTGGCCCTCTATCAGAATCCAGAGTTTTGAGAAGATTGGAGAAACTCAATTTTTCGCCCAAAAACAGAAAAAAACGAAAGGGGTAACACTGTCGTTTTTTTTTCGGGTCGAAATTTTGAATTTTGATATCTCAGCTCTGGAAGGGGCTAGAGCCTCCATTTTTGCACTTAGGTCAAAGTCTCACAGCACTCTATCATAATCCAGAGTTTTGAGAAGATTTGAGAAACTTAATTTTTCGCCCGAAAATGAAAAAAAACGAAAGGGGTAACACTGTCGTTTTTTTTTCGGGTCGAAATTTTGAGTTTCGATATCTCAGCTCTGGAAGGGTCTAGAGCCTCCATTTTTGCACTCAGGTCAAAGTCTCGTGGCCCTCTATCAGAATCCAGAGTTTTGAGAAGATTGGAGAAACTCAATTTTTCGCCCAAAAACGGAAAAAAACGAAAGGGGTAACACTGTCATTTTTTTTTCGGGTCCAAATTTTGAATTTTGATATCTCAGCTCTGGAAGGGTCTAGAGCCTCCATTTTTGCACTCAGGTCAAAGTCTCACAGCCCTCTATCATAATCCAGAGTTTTGAGAAGATTGGAGAAACTAAATTTTTCGCCCAAAAACGGAAAAAAAACGAAAGGGGTAACACTGTCGTTTTTTTTTAGGGTCGAAATTTTGAGTTTCGATATCTCAGCTTTGGAAGGGTCTAGAGCCTCCATTTTTGCACTCAGGTCAAAGTCCCACAGCCCTCTATCATAATCCAGAGTTTTGAGAAGATTTGAGAAACTTAATTTTTCGCCCAAAAACGGAAAAAAACAAAAGGGGTAACACTGTCGTTTTTTTTTCGGGTCGAAATTTTGAGTTTCGATATCTCAGCTCTGGAAGGGTCTAGAACCTCCATTTTTGCACTCAGGTCAAAGTCTTGTGGCCCTCTATCATAATCCAGAGTTTTGAGAAGATTGGAGAAACTAAATTTTTCGCCCAAAAACGGAAAAAAACGAAAGGGGTAACACTGTCGTTTTTTTTTCGGGTCGAAATTTTGAATTTTGATATCTCAGCTCTGGAAGGGTCTAGAGCCTCCATTTTTGCACTCAGGTCAAAGTCTCACAGCCCTCTATCATAATCCAGAGTTTTGAGAAGATTTGAGAAACTTAATTTTTCGCCCAAAAACGGAAAAAACGAAAGGGGTAACACTGTCGTTTTTTTTTCGGGTCGAAATTTTGAGTTTCGATATCTCAGCTCTGGAAGGGTCTAGAGCCTCCATTTTTGCACTCAGGTCAAAGTCTCGTGGCCCTCTATCAGAATCCAGAGTTTTGAGAAGATTGGAGAAACTCAATTTTTCGCCCAAAAACTGAAAAAAACGAAAGGGGTAACACTGTCGTTTTTTTTTCGGGTCGAAATTTAGAATTTTGATATCTCAGCTCTGGAAGGGTCTAGAGCCTCCATTTTTGCACTCAAGTCAAAGTCTCACAGCCCTCTTTCATAATCCAGAGTTTTGAGAAGATTGGAGAAACTCAATTTTTCGCCCAAAAACGGAAAAAAACGAAAGGGGTAACACTGTCGTTTTTTTTTTCGGGTCGAAATTTTGAATTTTGATATCTCAGCTCTGGAAGGGTCTAGAGCCTCCATTTTTGCACTCAGGTCAAAGTCTCACAGTCCTCTTTCATAATCCAGAGTTTTGAGAAGATTGGAGAAACTCAATTTTTCGCCCAAAAACAGAAAAAAACGAAAGGGGTAACACTGTCGTTTTTTTTTTCGGGTCGAAATTTTGAATTTTGATATCTCAGCTCTGGAAGGGTCTAGAGCCTCCATTTTTGCACTCAGGTCAAAGTCCCACAGCCCTCTATCAGAATCCAGAGTTTTGAGAAGATTGGAGAAACTCAATTTTTCGGCCAAAAACTGAAAAAAACGAAAGGGGTAACACTGTCGTTTTTTTTTCGGGTCGAAATTTTGAGTTTCGATATCTCAGCTCTGGAAGGGTCTAGAGCCTCCATTTTTGCACTCAGGTCAAAGTCTCGTGGCCCTCTATCAGAATCCAGAGTTTTGAGAAGATTGGAGAAACTCAATTTTTCGCCCAAAAACGGAAAAAAACGAAAGGGGTAACACTGTCGTTTTTTTTTTCGGGTCGAAATTTTGAATTTTGATATCTCAGCTCTGGAAGGGTCTAGAGCCTCCATTTTTGCACTCAGGTCAAAGTCTTGTGGCCCTCTATCATAATCCAGAGTTTTGAGAAGATTTGAGAAACTTAATTTTTCGCCCAAAAATGAAAAATAACGAAAGGGGTAACACTGTCGTTTTTTTTTTCGGGTCGAAATTTTGAATTTTGATATCTCAGCTCTGGAAGGGTCAAGAGCCTCAATTTTTGCACTCAGGTCAAAGTCTCGTGGCCCTCTATCAGAATCCAGAGTTTTGAGAAGATTGGAGAAACTCAATTTTTCGCCCAAAAACTGAAAAAAACGAAAGGGGTAACACTGTCGTTTTTTTTTCGGGTTGAAATTTTGAATTTTGATATCTCAGCTCTGGAAGGGTCTAGAGCCTCCATTTTTGCACTCAGGTCAAAGTCCCACAGCCCTCTATCAGAATCCAGAGTTTTGAGAAGATTGGAGAAACTCAATTTTTCGGCCAAAAACTGAAAAAAAACGAAAGGGGTAACACTGTCGTTTTTTTTTCGGGTCGAAATTTTGAGTTTCGATATCTCAGCTCTGGAAGGGTCTAGAACCTCCATTTTTGCACTCAGGTCAAAGTCTCGTGGCCCTCTATCATAATCCAGAGTTTTGAGAAGATTGGAGAAACTAAATTTTTCGCCCAAAAACGGAAAAAAACGAAAGGGGTAACACTGTCGTTTTTTTTCGGGTCGAAATTTTGAATTTTGATATCTCAGCTCTGGAAGGGTCTAGAGCCTCCATTTTTGCACTCAGGTCAAAGTCTCACGGCCCTCTATCATAATCCAGAGTTTTGAGAAGATTGGAGAAACTAAATTTTTCGCCCAAAAACGGAAAAAAACGAAAGGGGTAACACTGTCGTTTTTCTTTCGGGTCGAAATTTTGAGTTTCGATATCTCAGCTCTGGAAGGGTCTAGAGCCTCCATTTTTGCACTCAGGTCAAAGTCTCGTGGCCCTCTATCAGAATCCAGAGTTTTGAGAAGATTGGAGAAACTCAATTTTTCGCCCAAAAACGGAAAAAAACGAAAGGGGTAACACTGTCGTTTTTTTTTCGGGTCCAAATTTTGAATTTTGATATCTCAGCTCTGGAAGGGTCTAGAGCCTCCATTTTTGCACTCAGGTCAAAGTCTCACAGCCCTCTATCATAATCCAGAGTTTTGAGAAGATTGGAGAAACTCAATTTTTCGCCCAAAAACGGAAAAAAACGAAAGGGGTAACACTGTCGTTTTTTTTTCGGGTCGAAATTTTGAATTTTGATATCTCAGCTCTGGAAGGATCTAGAGCCTCCATTTTTGCACTCAGGTCAAAGTCTCACAGCCCTCTATCATAATCCAGAGTTTTGAGAAGATTGGAGAAACTCAATTTTTCGCCCAAAAACGGAAAAAAAACGAAAGGTGTAACACTGTCGTTTTTTTTTCGGGTCGAAATTTTGAATTTTGATATCTCAGCTCTGGAAGGGTCTAGAGCCTCCATTTTTGCATTCAGGTCAAAGTCCCACAGCCCTCTATCATAATCCAGAGTTTTGAGAAGATTTGAGAAACTTAATTTTTCGCCCAAAAACGGAAAAAAACAAAAGGGGTAACACTGTCGTTTTTTTTTCGGGTCGAAATTTTGAGTTTCGATATCTCAGCTCTGGAAGGGTCTAGAACCTCCATTTTTGCACTCAGGTCAAAGTCTCGTGGCCCTCTATCATAATCCAGAGTTTTGAGAAGATTGGAGAAACTAAATTTTTCGCCCAAAAACGGAAAAAAACGAAAGGGGTAACACTGTCGTTTTTTTTTCGGGTCGAAATTTTGAATATTGATATCTCAGCTCTGGAAGGGTCTAGAGCCTCCATTTTTGCACTCAGGTCAAAGTCTCGTGGCCCTCTATCAGAATCCAGAGTTTTGAGAAGATTGGAGAAACTCAATTTTTCGCCCAAAAACTGAAAAAAACGAAAGGGGTAACACTGTCGTTTTTTTTTCGGGTCGAAATTTTGAATTTTGATATCTCAGCTCTGGAAGGGTCTAGAGCCTCCATTTTTGCACTCAGGTCAAAGTCCCACGACCCTCTATCATAATCCAGAGTTTTGAGAAGATTGGAGAAACTCAATTTTTCGCCCAAAAACGGAAAAAAACGAAAGGGGTAACACTGTCGTTTTTTTTTCGGGTCGAAATTTTGAATTTTGATATCTCAGCTCTGGAAGGGTCTAGAGCCTCCATTTTTGCACTCAGGTCAAAGTCCCACAGCCCTCTATCAGAATCCAGAGTTTTGAGAAGATTGGAGAAACTCAATTTTTCGCCCAAAAACTGAAAAAAACGAAAGGGGTAACACTGTCGTTTTTTTTTCGGGTCGAAATTTTGAATTTTGATATCTCAGCTCTGGAAGGGTCTAGAGCCTCCATTTTTGCATTCAGGTCAAAGTCCCACAGCCCTCTATCATAATCCAGAGTTTTGAGAAGATTTGAGAAACTTAATTTTTCGCCCAAAAACGGAAAAAAACAAAAGGGGTAACACTGTCGTTTTTTCTTCGGGTCGAAATTTTGAGTTTCGATATCTCAGCTCTGGAAGGGTCTAGAGCCTCCATTTTTGCACTCAGGTCAAAGTCTCACAGCCCTCTATCATAATCCAGAGTTTTGAGAAGATTTGAGAAACTTAATTTTTCGCCCAAAAACGGAAAAAAACGAAAGGGGTAACACTGTCGTTTTTTTTTCGGGTCGAAATTTTGAGTTTCGATATCTCAGCTCTGGAAGGGTCTAGAACCTCCATTTTTGCACTCAGGTCAAAGTCTCGTGGCCCTCTATCAGAATCCAGAGTTTTGAGAAGATTGGAGGAACTAAATTTTTCGCCCAAAAACGGAAAAAAACGAAAGGGGTAACACTGTCGTTTTTTTTTCGGGTCGAAATTTAGAATTTTGATATCTCAGCTCTGGAAGGGTCTAGAGCCTCCATTTTTGCACTCAAGTCAAAGTCTCACAGCCCTCTTTCATAATCCAGAGTTTTGAGAAGATTGGAGAAACTCAATTTTTCGCCCAAAAACGGAAAAAAACGAAAGGGGTAACACTGTCGTTTTTTTTTTCGGGTCGAAATTTTGAATTTTGATATCTCAGCTCTGGAAGGGTCTAGAGCCTCCATTTTTGCACTCAGGTCAAAGTCTCACAGTCCTCTTTCATAATCCAGAGTTTTGAGAAGATTGGAGAAACTCAATTTTTCGCCCAAAAACAGAAAAAAACGAAAGGGGTAACACTGTCGTTTTTTTTTTCGGGTCGAAATTTTGAATTTTGATATCTCAGCTCTGGAAGGGTCTAGAGCCTCCATTTTTGCACTCAGGTCAAAGTCCCACAGCCCTCTATCAGAATCCAGAGTTTTGAGAAGATTGGAGAAACTCAATTTTTCGGCCAAAAACTGAAAAAAACGAAAGGGGTAACACTGTCGTTTTTTTTTCGGGTCGAAATTTTGAGTTTCGATATCTCAGCTCTGGAAGGGTCTAGAGCCTCCATTTTTGCACTCAGGTCAAAGTCTCGTGGCCCTCTATCATAATCCAGAGTTTTGAGAAGATTGGAGAAACTAAATTTTTCGCCCAAAAACGGAAAAAAACGAAAGGGGTAACACTGTCGTTTTTTTTTCGGGTCGAAATTTTGAATTTTGATATCTCAGCTCTGGAAGGGTCTAGAGCCTCCATTTTTGCACTCAGGTCAAAGTCTCGTGGCCCTCTATCAGAATCCAGAGTTTTGAGAAGATTGGAGAAACTCAATTTTTCGCCCAAAAACTGAAAAAAACGAAAGGGGTAACACTGTCGTTTTTTTTTCGGGTCGAAATTTTGAATTTTGATATCTCAGCTCTGGAAGGGTCTAGAGCCTCCATTTTTGCACTCAGGTCAAAGTCCCACGACCCTCTATCATAATCCAGAGTTTTGAGAAGATTGGAGAAACTCAATTTTTCGCCCAAAAACGGAAAAAAACGAAAGGGGTAACACTGTCGTTTTTTTTTCGGGTCGAAATTTTGAATTTTGATATCTCAGCTCTGGAAGGGTCTAGAGCCTCCATTTTTGCACTCAGGTCAAAGTCCCACAGCCCTCTATCAGAATCCAGAGTTTTGAGAAGATTGGAGAAACTCAATTTTTCGCCCAAAAACTGAAAAAAACGAAAGGGGTAACACTGTCGTTTTTTTTTCGGGTCGAAATTTTGAATTTTGATATCTCAGCTCTGGAAGGGTCTAGAGCCTCCATTTTTGCATTCAGGTCAAAGTCCCACAGCCCTCTATCATAATCCAGAGTTTTGAGAAGATTTGAGAAACTTAATTTTTCGCCCAAAAACGGAAAAAAACAAAAGGGGTAACACTGTCGTTTTTTCTTCGGGTCGAAATTTTGAGTTTCGATATCTCAGCTCTGGAAGGGTCTAGAGCCTCCATTTTTGCACTCAGGTCAAAGTCTCACAGCCCTCTATCATAATCCAGAGTTTTGAGAAGATTTGAGAAACTTAATTTTTCGCCCAAAAACGGAAAAAAACGAAAGGGGTAACACTGTCGTTTTTTTTTCGGGTCGAAATTTTGAGTTTCGATATCTCAGCTCTGGAAGGGTCTAGAACCTCCATTTTTGCACTCAGGTCAAAGTCTCGTGGCCCTCTATCAGAATCCAGAGTTTTGAGAAGATTGGAGGAACTAAATTTTTCGCCCAAAAACGGAAAAAAACGAAAGGGGTAACACTGTCGTTTTTTTTTCGGGTCGAAATTTAGAATTTTGATATCTCAGCTCTGGAAGGGTCTAGAGCCTCCATTTTTGCACTCAAGTCAAAGTCTCACAGCCCTCTTTCATAATCCAGAGTTTTGAGAAGATTGGAGAAACTCAATTTTTCGCCCAAAAACGGAAAAAAACGAAAGGGGTAACACTGTCGTTTTTTTTTTCGGGTCGAAATTTTGAATTTTGATATCTCAGCTCTGGAAGGGTCTAGAGCCTCCATTTTTGCACTCAGGTCAAAGTCTCACAGTCCTCTTTCATAATCCAGAGTTTTGAGAAGATTGGAGAAACTCAATTTTTCGCCCAAAAACAGAAAAAAACGAAAGGGGTAACACTGTCGTTTTTTTTTTCGGGTCGAAATTTTGAATTTTGATATCTCAGCTCTGGAAGGGTCTAGAGCCTCCATTTTTGCACTCAGGTCAAAGTCCCACAGCCCTCTATCAGAATCCAGAGTTTTGAGAAGATTGGAGAAACTCAATTTTTCGGCCAAAAACTGAAAAAAACGAAAGGGGTAACACTGTCGTTTTTTTTTCGGGTCGAAATTTTGAGTTTCGATATCTCAGCTCTGGAAGGGTCTAGAGCCTCCATTTTTGCACTCAGGTCAAAGTCTCGTGGCCCTCTATCAGAATCCAGAGTTTTGAGAAGATTGGAGAAACTCAATTTTTCGCCCAAAAACGGAAAAAAACGAAAGGGGTAACACTGTCGTTTTTTTTTTCGGGTCGAAATTTTGAATTTTGATATCTCAGCTCTGGAAGGGTCTAGAGCCTCCATTTTTGCACTCAGGTCAAAGTCTCGTGGCCCTCTATCATAATCCAGAGTTTTGAGAAGATTTGAGAAACTTAATTTTTCGCCCAAAAATGAAAAATAACGAAAGGGGTAACACTGTCGTTTTTTTTTTCGGGTCGAAATTTTGAATTTTGATATCTCAGCTCTGGAAGGGTCAAGAGCCTCAATTTTTGCACTCAGGTCAAAGTCTCGTGGCCCTCTATCAGAATCCAGAGTTTTGAGAAGATTGGAGAAACTCAATTTTTCGCCCAAAAACTGAAAAAAACGAAAGGGGTAACACTGTCGTTTTTTTTTCGGGTTGAAATTTTGAATTTTGATATCTCAGCTCTGGAAGGGTCTAGAGCCTCCATTTTTGCACTCAGGTCAAAGTCCCACAGCCCTCTATCAGAATCCAGAGTTTTGAGAAGATTGGAGAAACTCAATTTTTCGCCCAAAAACTGAAAAAAACGAAAGGGGTAACACTGTCGTTTTTTTTTTCGGGTCGAAATTTTGAATTTTGATATCTCAGCTCTGGAAGGGTCTAGAGCCTCCATTTTTGCATTCAGGTCAAAGTCCCACAGCCCTCTATCATAATCCAGAGTTTTGAGAAGATTTGAGAAACTTAATTTTTCGCCCAAAAACGGAAAAAAACAAAAGGGGTAACACTGTCGTTTTTTCTTCGGGTCGAAATTTTGAGTTTCGATATCTCAGCTCTGGAAGGGTCTAGAGCCTCCATTTTTGCACTCAGGTCAAAGTCTCACAGTCCTCTTTCATAATCCAGAGTTTTGAGAAGATTGGAGAAACTCAATTTTTCGCCCAAAAACAGAAAAAAACGAAAGGGGTAACACTGTCGTTTTTTTTTCGGGTCGAAATTTTGAATTTTGATATCTCAGCTCTGGAAGGGGCTAGAGCCTCCATTTTTGCACTTAGGTCAAAGTCTCACAGCACTCTATCATAATCCAGAGTTTTGAGAAGATTTGAGAAACTTAATTTTTCGCCCGAAAATGAAAAAAAACGAAAGGGGTAACACTGTCGTTTTTTTTTCGGGTCGAAATTTTGAGTTTCGATATCTCAGCTCTGGAAGGGTCTAGAGCCTCCATTTTTGCACTCAGGTCAAAGTCTCGTGGCCCTCTATCAGAATCCAGAGTTTTGAGAAGATTGGAGAAACTCAATTTTTCGCCCAAAAACAGAAAAAAACGAAAGGGGTAACACTGTCGTTTTTTTTTCGGGTCGAAATTTTGAATTTTGATATCTCAGCTCTGGAAGGGGCTAGAGCCTCCATTTTTGCACTTAGGTCAAAGTCTCACAGCACTCTATCATAATCCAGAGTTTTGAGAAGATTTGAGAAACTTAATTTTTCGCCCGAAAATGAAAAAAAACGAAAGGGGTAACACTGTCGTTTTTTTTTCGGGTCGAAATTTTGAGTTTCGATATCTCAGCTCTGGAAGGGTCTAGAGCCTCCATTTTTGCACTCAGGTCAAAGTCTCGTGGCCCTCTATCAGAATCCAGAGTTTTGAGAAGATTGGAGAAACTCAATTTTTCGCCCAAAAACAGAAAAAAACGAAAGGGGTAACACTGTCATTTTTTTTTCGGGTCCAAATTTTGAATTTTGATATCTCAGCTCTGGAAGGGGCTAGAGCCTCCATTTTTGCACTTAGGTCAAAGTCTCACAGCACTCTATCATAATCCAGAGTTTTGAGAAGATTTGAGAAACTTAATTTTTCGCCCGAAAATGAAAAAAAAACGAAAGGGGTAACACTGTCGTTTTTTTTTCGGGTCGAAATTTTGAGTTTCGATATCTCAGCTCTGGAAGGGTCTAGAGCCTCCATTTTTGCACTCAGGTCAAAGTCTCGTGGCCCTCTATCAGAATCCAGAGTTTTGAGAAGATTGGAGAAACTCAATTTTTCGCCCAAAAACGGAAAAAAACGAAAGGGGTAACACTGTCATTTTTTTTTCGGGTCCAAATTTTGAATTTTGATATCTCAGCTCTGGAAGGGTCTAGAGCCTCCATTTTTGCACTCAGGTCAAAGTCTCACAGCCCTCTATCATAATCCAGAGTTTTGAGAAGATTGGAGAAACTAAATTTTTCGCCCAAAAACGGAAAAAAAACGAAAGGGGTAACACTGTCGTTTTTTTTTAGGGTCGAAATTTTGAGTTTCGATATCTCAGCTTTGGAAGGGTCTAGAGCCTCCATTTTTGCACTCAGGTCAAAGTCCCACAGCCCTCTATCATAATCCAGAGTTTTGAGAAGATTTGAGAAACTTAATTTTTCGCCCAAAAACGGAAAAAAACAAAAGGGGTAACACTGTCGTTTTTTTTTCGGGTCGAAATTTTGAGTTTCGATATCTCAGCTCTGGAAGGGTCTAGAACCTCCATTTTTGCACTCAGGTCAAAGTCTTGTGGCCCTCTATCATAATCCAGAGTTTTGAGAAGATTGGAGAAACTAAATTTTTCGCCCAAAAACGGAAAAAAACGAAAGGGGTAACACTGTCGTTTTTTTTTCGGGTCGAAATTTTGAATTTTGATATCTCAGCTCTGGAAGGGTCTAGAGCCTCCATTTTTGCACTCAGGTCAAAGTCTCACAGCCCTCTATCATAATCCAGAGTTTTGAGAAGATTTGAGAAACTTAATTTTTCGCCCAAAAACGGAAAAAACGAAAGGGGTAACACTGTCGTTTTTTTTTCGGGTCGAAATTTTGAGTTTCGATATCTCAGCTCTGGAAGGGTCTAGAGCCTCCATTTTTGCACTCAGGTCAAAGTCTCGTGGCCCTCTATCAGAATCCAGAGTTTTGAGAAGATTGGAGAAACTCAATTTTTCGCCCAAAAACTGAAAACACTGTCGTTTTTTTTTCGGGTCGAAATTTTGAGTTTCGATATCTCAGCTCTGGAAGGGTCTAGAGCCTCCATTTTTGCACTCAGGTCAAAGTCTCGTGGCCCTCTATCAGAATCCAGAGTTTTGAGAAGATTGGAGAAACTCAATTTTTCGCCCAAAAACAGAAAAAAACGAAAGGGGTAACACTGTCGTTTTTTTTTCGGGTCGAAATTTTGAATTTTGATATCTCAGCTCTGGAAGGGGCTAGAGCCTCCATTTTTGCACTTAGGTCAAAGTCTCACAGCACTCTATCATAATCCAGAGTTTTGAGAAGATTTGAGAAACTTAATTTTTCGCCCGAAAATGAAAAAAAACGAAAGGGGTAACACTGTCGTTTTTTTTTCGGGTCGAAATTTTGAGTTTCGATATCTCAGCTCTGGAAGGGTCTAGAGCCTCCATTTTTGCACTCAGGTCAAAGTCTCGTGGCCCTCTATCAGAATCCAGAGTTTTGAGAAGATTGGAGAAACTCAATTTTTCGCCCAAAAACGGAAAAAAACGAAAGGGGTAACACTGTCATTTTTTTTTCGGGTCCAAATTTTGAATTTTGATATCTCAGCTCTGGAAGGGTCTAGAGCCTCCATTTTTGCACTCAGGTCAAAGTCTCACAGCCCTCTATCATAATCCAGAGTTTTGAGAAGATTGGAGAAACTAAATTTTTCGCCCAAAAACGGAAAAAAAACGAAAGGGGTAACACTGTCGTTTTTTTTTAGGGTCGAAATTTTGAGTTTCGATATCTCAGCTCTGGAAGGGTCTAGAGCCTCCATTTTTGCACTCAGGTCAAAGTCCCACAGCCCTCTATCATAATCCAGAGTTTTGAGAAGATTTGAGAAACTTAATTTTTCGCCCAAAAACGGAAAAAAACAAAAGGGGTAACACTGTCGTTTTTTTTTCGGGTCGAAATTTTGAGTTTCGATATCTCAGCTCTGGAAGGGTCTAGAACCTCCATTTTTGCACTCAGGTCAAAGTCTTGTGGCCCTCTATCATAATCCAGAGTTTTGAGAAGATTGGAGAAACTAAATTTTTCGCCCAAAAACGGAAAAAAACGAAAGGGGTAACACTGTCGTTTTTTTTTCGGGTCGAAATTTTGAATTTTGATATCTCAGCTCTGGAAGGGTCTAGAGCCTCCATTTTTGCACTCAAGTCAAAGTCTCACAGCCCTCTTTCATAATCCAGAGTTTTGAGAAGATTGGAGAAACTCAATTTTTCGCCCAAAAACGGAAAAAAACGAAAGGGGTAACACTGTCGTTTTTTTTTCGGGTCGAAATTTTGAATTTTGATATCTCAGCTCTGGAAGGGTCTAGAGCCTCCATTTTTGCACTCAGGTCAAAGTCTCACAGTCCTCTTTCATAATCCAGAGTTTTGAGAAGATTGGAGAAACTCAATTTTTCGCCCAAAAACAGAAAAAAACGAAAGGGGTAACACTGTCGTTTTTTTTTTCGGGTCGAAATTTTGAATTTTGATATCTCAGCTCTGGAAGGGTCTAGAGCCTCCATTTTTGCACTCAGGTCAAAGTCCCACAGCCCTCTATCAGAATCCAGAGTTTTGAGAAGATTGGAGAAACTCAATTTTTCGGCCAAAAACTGAAAAAAACGAAAGGGGTAACACTGTCGTTTTTTTTTCGGGTCGAAATTTTGAGTTTCGATATCTCAGCTCTGGAAGGGTCTAGAGCCTCCATTTTTGCACTCAGGTCAAAGTCTCGTGGCCCTCTATCAGAATCCAGAGTTTTGAGAAGATTGGAGAAACTCAATTTTTCGCCCAAAAACGGAAAAAAACGAAAGGGGTAACACTGTCGTTTTTTTTTTCGGGTCGAAATTTTGAATTTTGATATCTCAGCTCTGGAAGGGTCTAGAGCCTCCATTTTTGCACTCAGGTCAAAGTCTCGTGGCCCTCTATCATAATCCAGAGTTTTGAGAAGATTTGAGAAACTTAATTTTTCGCCCAAAAATGAAAAATAACGAAAGGGGTAACACTGTCGTTTTTTTTTTCGGGTCGAAATTTTGAATTTTGATATCTCAGCTCTGGAAGGGTCAAGAGCCTCAATTTTTGCACTCAGGTCAAAGTCTCGTGGCCCTCTATCAGAATCCAGAGTTTTGAGAAGATTGGAGAAACTCAATTTTTCGCCCAAAAACTGAAAAAAACGAAAGGGGTAACACTGTCGTTTTTTTTTCGGGTTGAAATTTTGAATTTTGATATCTCAGCTCTGGAAGGGTCTAGAGCCTCCATTTTTGCACTCAGGTCAAAGTCCCACAGCCCTCTATCAGAATCCAGAGTTTTGAGAAGATTGGAGAAACTCAATTTTTCGGCCAAAAACTGAAAAAAACGAAAGGGGTAACACTGTCGTTTTTTTTTCGGGTCGAAATTTTGAGTTTCGATATCTCAGCTCTGGAAGGGTCTAGAACCTCCATTTTTGCACTCAGGTCAAAGTCTCGTGGCCCTCTATCATAATCCAGAGTTTTGAGAAGATTGGAGAAACTAAATTTTTCGCCCAAAAACGGAAAAAAACGAAAGGGGTAACACTGTCGTTTTTTTTTCGGGTCGAAATTTTGAATTTTGATATCTCAGCTCTGGAAGGGTCTAGAGCCTCCATTTTTGCACTCAGGTCAAAGTCTCACGGCCCTCTATCATAATCCAGAGTTTTGAGAAGATTGGAGAAACTAAATTTTTCGCCCAAAAACGGAAAAAAACGAAAGGGGTAACACTGTCGTTTTTCTTTCGGGTCGAAATTTTGAGTTTCGATATCTCAGCTCTGGAAGGGTCTAGAGCCTCCATTTTTGCACTCAGGTCAAAGTCTCGTGGCCCTCTATCAGAATCCAGAGTTTTGAGAAGATTGGAGAAACTCAATTTTTCGCCCAAAAACGGAAAAAAACGAAAGGGGTAACACTGTCGTTTTTTTTTCGGGTCCAAATTTTGAATTTTGATATCTCAGCTCTGGAAGGGTCTAGAGCCTCCATTTTTGCACTCAGGTCAAAGTCTCACAGCCCTCTATCATAATCCAGAGTTTTGAGAAGATTGGAGAAACTCAATTTTTCGCCCAAAAACGGAAAAAAACGAAAGGGGTAACACTGTCGTTTTTTTTTCGGGTCGAAATTTTGAATTTTGATATCTCAGCTCTGGAAGGATCTAGAGCCTCCATTTTTGCATCAGGTCAAAGTCTCACAGCCCTCTATCATAATCCAGAGTTTTGAGAAGATTGGAGAAACTCAATTTTTCGCCCAAAAACGGAAAAAAACGAAAGGGGTAACACTGTCGTTTTTTTTTCGGGTCGAAATTTTGAATTTTGATATCTCAGCTCTGGAAGGGTCTAGAGCCTCCATTTTTGCATTCAGGTCAAAGTCCCACAGCCCTCTATCATAATCCAGAGTTTTGAGAAGATTTGAGAAACTTAATTTTTCGCCCAAAAACGGAAAAAAACAAAAGGGGTAACACTGTCGTTTTTTTTTCGGGTCGAAATTTTGAGTTTCGATATCTCAGCTCTGGAAGGGTCTAGAACCTCCATTTTTGCACTCAGGTCAAAGTCTCGTGGCCCTCTATCATAATCCAGAGTTTTGAGAAGATTGGAGAAACTAAATTTTTCGCCCAAAAACGGAAAAAAACGAAAGGGGTAACACTGTCGTTTTTTTTTCGGGTCGAAATTTTGAATATTGATATCTCAGCTCTGGAAGGGTCTAGAGCCTCCATTTTTGCACTCAGGTCAAAGTCTCACAGCCCTTTATCATAATCCAGAGTTTTGAGAAGATTTGAGAAACTTAATTTTTCGCCCAAAAACGGAAAAAAACGAAAGGGGTAACACTGTCGTTTTTTTTTCGGGTCGAAAATTTGAGTTTCGATATCTCAGCTCTGGAAGGGTCTAGAGCCTCCATTTTTGCACTCAGGTCAAAGTCTCGTGGCCCTCTATCAGAATCCAGAGTTTTGAGAAGATTGGAGAAACTCCATTTTTCGCCCAAAAACTGAAAAAAACGAAAGGGGTAACACTGTCGTTTTTTTTTCGGGTCGAAATTTTGAATTTTGATATCTCAGCTCTGGAAGGGTCTAGAGCCTCCATTTTTGCACTCAGGTCAAAGTCTCACGGCCCTCTATCATAATCCAGAGTTTTGAGAAGATTGGAGAAACTTACTTTTTCGCCCAAAAACGGAAAA
The DNA here is from genome assembly GCF_988280905.1 of Pimephales promelas. Classification (NCBI taxonomy): domain Eukaryota; kingdom Metazoa; phylum Chordata; class Actinopteri; order Cypriniformes; family Leuciscidae; genus Pimephales; species Pimephales promelas. Next base: position 38,059,425 of record NC_142777.1, read on the forward strand.
AAACGAAAGGGGTAACACTGTCGTTTTTTTTTCGGGTCGAAATTTTGAGTTTCGATATCTCAGCTCTGGAAGGGTCTAGAACCTCCATTTTTGCACTCAGGTCAAAGTCTCGTGGCCCTCTATCATAATCCAGAGTTTTGAGAAGATTGGAGAAACTAAATTTTTCGCCCAACAACGGAAAAAAACGAAAGGGGTAACACTGTCGTTTTTTTTCCGGGTCGAAATGTTGAATTTTGATATCTCAGCTCTGGAAGGGTCTAGAGCCTCCATTTTTGCACTCAGGTCAAAGTCTCACAGCCCTCTATCATAATCCAGAGTTTTGAGAAGATTTGAGAAACTTAATTTTTTGCCCAAAAACGGAAAAAAACGAAAGGGGTAACACTGTCGTTTTTTTTTCGGGTCGAAATTTTGAGTTTCGATATCTCAGCTCTGGAAGGGTCTAGAGCCTCCATTTTTGCACTCAGGTCAAAGTCTCGTGGCCCTCTATCAGAATCCAGAGTTTTGAGAAGATTGGAGAAACTCAATTTTTCGCCCAAAAACTGAAAAAAACGAAAGGGGTAACACTGTCGTTTTTTTTTTCGGGTCGAAATTTTGAATTTTGATATCTCAGCTCTGGAAGGGTCTAGAGCCTCCATTTTTGCACTCAGGTCAAAGTCTCACGGCCCTCTATCATAATCCAGAGTTTTGAGAAGATTGGAGAAACTAAATTTTTCGCCCAAAAACGGAAAAAAACGAAAGGGGTAACACTGTCGTTTTTTTTTTTCGGGTCGAAATTTTGAATTTTGATATCTCAGCTCTGGAAGGGTCTAGAGCCTCCATTTTTGCACTCAGGTCAAAGTCTCACAGCCCTCTTTCATAATCCAGAGTTTTTAGAAGATTGGAGAAACTCAATTTTTCGCCCAAAAACGGAAAAAAACGAAAGGGGTAACACCGTCGTTTTTTTTTCGGGTCGAAATTTTGAATTTTGATATCTCAGCTCTGGAAGGGTCTAGAGCCTCCATTTTTGCACTCAGGTCAAAGTCTCACAGCCCTCTTTCATAATCCAGAGTTTTGAGAAGATTGGAGAAACTTAATTTTTCGCCCAAAAACAGAAAAAAACGAAAGGGGTAACACTGTCGTTTTTTTTTCGGGTCGAAATTTTGAATTTTGATATCTCAGCTCTGGAAGGGTCTAGAGCCTCCATTTTTGCACTCAGGTCAAAGTCTCACGGCCCTCTATCATAATCCAGAGTTTTGAGAAGATTGGAGAAACTTAATTTTTCGCCCAAAAACGGAAAAAAACGAAAGGGGTAAGACTGTCGTTTTTTTTTCGGGTCGAAATTTTGAGTTTCGATATCTCAGCTCTGGAAGGGTCTAGAGCCTCCATTTTTGCACTCAGGTCAAAGTCTCGTGGCCCTCTATCAGAATCCAGAGTTTTGAGAAGATTGGAGAAACTCAATTTTTCGCCCAAAAACTGAAAAAAACGAAAGGGGTAACACTGTCGTTTTTTTTTCGGGTCGAAATTTTGAATTTTGATATCTCAGCTCTGGAAGGGTCTAGAGCCTCCATTTTTGCACTCAGGTCAAAGTCTCGTGGCCCTCTATCAGAATCCAGAGTTTTGAGAAGATTGGAGGAACTCAATTTTTCGCCCAAAAACGGAAAAAAACGAAAGGGGTAACACTGTCGTTTTTTTTTCGGGTCGAAATTTTGAATTTTGATATCTCAGCTCTGGAAGGGTCTAGAGCCTCCATTTTTGCACTCAGGTCAAAGTCTCACGGCCCTCTATCATAATCCAGAGTTTAGAGAAGATTGGAGAAACTTACTTTTTCGCCCAAAAACGGAAAAAAACGAAAGGGGTAACACTGTCGTTTTTTTTTCGGGTCGAAATTTTGAGTTTCGATATCTCAGCTCTGGAAGGATCTAGAGCCTCCATTTTTGCACTCAGGTCAAAGTCTCGTGGCCCTCTATCAGAATCCAGAGTTTTGAGAAGATTGGAGAAACTCAATTTTTCGCCCAAAAACTGAAAAAAACGAAAGGGGTAACACTGTCGTTTTTTTTTCGGGTCGAAATTTTGAATTTTGATATCTCAGCTCTGGAAGGGTCTAGAGCCTCCATTTTTGCACTCAGGTCAAAGTCCCACAGCCCTCTATCATAATCCAGAGTTTTGAGAAGATTTGAGAAACTTAATTTTTCGCCCAAAAACGGAAAAAAACAAAAGGGGTAACACTGTCGTTTTTTTTTCGGGTCGAAATTTTGAGTTTCGATATCTCAGCTCTGGAAGGGTCTAGAACCTCCATTTTTGCACTCAGGTCAAAGTCTCGTGGCCCTCTATCATAATCCAGAGTTTTGAGAAGATTGGAGAAACTAAATTTTTCGCCCAAAAACGGAAAAAAACGAAAGGGGTAACACTGTCGTTTTTTTTTCGGGTCGAAATTTTGAATTTTGATATCTCAGCTCTGGAAGGGTCTAGAGCCTCCATTTTTGCACTCAGGTCAGTCTCACAGTCCTCTTTCATAATCCAGAGTTTTGAGAAGATTGGAGAAACTCAATTTTTCGCCCAAAAACAGAAAAAAACGAAAGGGGTAACACTGTCGTTTTTTTTTCGGGTCGAAATTTTGAATTTTGATATCTCAGCTCTGGAAGGGGCTAGAGCCTCCATTTTTGCACTTAGGTCAAAGTCTCACAGCCCTCTATCATAATCCAGAGTTTTGAGAAGATTTGAGAAACTTAATTTTTCGCCCGAAAATGAAAAAAAACGAAAGGGGTAACACTGTCGTTTTTTTTTCGGGTCGAAATTTTGAGTTTCGATATCTCAGCTCTGGAAGGGTCTAGAGCCTCCATTTTTGCACTCAGGTCAAAGTCTCGTGGCCCTCTATCAGAATCCAGAGTTTTGAGAAGATTGGAGAAACTCAATTTTTCGCCCAAAAACGGAAAAAAACGAAAGGGGTAACACTGTCGTTTTTTTTTTCGGGTCCAAATTTTGAATTTTGATATCTCAGCTCTGGAAGGGTCTAGAGCCTCCATTTTTGCACTCAGGTCAAAGTCTCACAGCCCTCTATCATAATCCAGAGTTTTGAGAAGATTGGAGAAACTAAATTTTTCGGCCAAAACCGGAAAAAAACGAAAGGGGTAACACTGTCGTTTTTTTTTAGGGTCGAAATTTTGAATTTTGATATCTCAGCTCTGGAAGGGTCTAGAGCCTCCATTTTTGCACTCAGGTCAAAGTCTCACAGCCCTCTTTCATAATCCAGAGTTTTGAGAAGATTGGAGAAACTCAATTTTTCGCCCAAAAACGGAAAAAAACGAAAGGGGTAACACTGTCATTTTTTTTTCGGGTCGAAATTTTGAATTTTGATATCTCAGCTCTGGAAGGATCTAGAGCCTCCATTTTTGCACTCAGGTCAAAGTCCCACAGCCCTCTATCAGAATCCAGAGTTTTGAGAAGATTGGAGAAACTCAATTTTTCGCCCAAAAACTGAAAAAAACGAAAGGGGTAACACTGTCGTTTTTTTTTCGGGTCGAAATTTTGAATTTTGATATCTCAGCTCTGGAAGGGTCTAGAGCCTCCATTTTTGCATTCAGGTCAAAGTCCCACAGCCCTCTATCATAATCCAGAGTTTTGAGAAGATTTGAGAAACTTAATTTTTCGCCCAAAAACGGAAAAAAACAAAAGGGGTAACACTGTCGTTTTTTTTTCGGGTCGAAATTTTGAGTTTCGATATCTCAGCTCTGGAAGGGTCTAGAACCTCCATTTTTGCACTCAGGTCAAAGTCTCGTGGCCCTCTATCATAATCCAGAGTTTTGAGAAGATTGGAGAAACTAAATTTTTCGCCCAAAAACGGAAAAAAACGAAAGGGGTAACACTGTCGTTTTTTTTTCGGGTCGAAATTTTGAATATTGATATCTCAGCTCTGGAAGGGTCTAGAGCCTCCATTTTTGCACTCAGGTCAAAGTCTCACAGCCCTCTATCATAATCCAGAGTTTTGAGAAGATTTGAGAAACTTAATTTTTCGCCCAAAAACGGAAAAAAACGAAAGGGGTAACACTGTCGTTTTTTTTTCGGGTCGAAATTTTGAGTTTCGATATCTCAGCTCTGGAAGGGTCTAGAGCCTCCATTTTTGCACTCAGGTCAAAGTCTCGTGGCCCTCTATCAGAATCCAGAGTTTTGAGAAGATTGGAGAAACTCAATTTTTCGCCCAAAAACTGAAAAAAACGAAAGGGGTAACACTGTCGTTTTTTTTTCGGGTCGAAATTTTGAATTTTGATATCTCAGCTCTGGAAGGGTCTAGAGCCTCCATTTTTGCACTCAGGTCAAAGTCTCACGGCCCTCTATCATAATCCAGAGTTTTGAGAAGATTGGAGAAACTTACTTTTTCGCCCAAAAACGGAAAAAAACGAAAGGGGTAACACTGTCGTTTTTTTTTCGGGTCGAAATTTTGAGTTTCGATATCTCAGCTCTGGAAGGGTCTAGAACCTCCATTTTTGCACTCAGGTCAAAGTCTCGTGGCCCTCTATCATAATCCAGAGTTTTGAGAAGATTGGAGAAACTAAATTTTTCGCCCAACAACGGAAAAAAACAAAAGGGGTAACACTGTCGTTTTTTTTCCGGGTCGAAATGTTGAATTTTGATATCTCAGCTCTGGAAGGGTCTAGCGCCTCCATTTTTGCACTCAGGTCAAAGTCTCACAGCCCTCTTTCATAATCCAGAGTTTTGAGAAGATTGGAGAAACTCAATTTTTCGCCCAAAAACGGAAAAAAACGAAAGGGGTAACACTGTCGTTTTTTTTTCGGGTCGAAATTTTGAATTTTGATATCTCAGCTCTGGAAGGGTCTAGAGCCTCCATTTTTGCACTCAGGTCAAAGTCTCACAGCCCTCTTTCATTATCCAGAGTTTTGAGAAGATTGGAGAAACTCAATTTTTCGCCCAAAAACGGAAAAAAACGAAAGGGGTAACACTGTCGTTTTTTTTTCGGGTCGAAATTTTGAATTTTGATATCTCAGCTCTGGAAGGGTCTAGAGCCTCCATTTTTGCACTCAGGTCAAAGTCCCACAGCCCTCTATCAGAATCCAGAGTTTTGAGAAGATTGGAGAAACTCAATTTTTCGCCCAAAAACTGAAAAAAACGAAAGGGGTAACACTGTCGTTTTTTTTTTCGGGTCGAAATTTTGAGTTTCGATATCTCAGCTCTGGAAGGGTCTAGAGCCTCCATTTTTGCACTCAGGTCAAAGTCTCACAGTCCTCTTTCATAATCCAGAGTTTTGAGAAGATTGGAGAAACTCAATTTTTCGCCCAAAAACAGAAAAAAACGAAAGGGGTAACACTGTCGTTTTTTTTTCGGGTCGAAATTTTGAATTTTGATATCTCAGCTCTGGAAGGGGCTAGAGCCTCCATTTTTGCACTTAGGTCAAAGTCTCACAGCACTCTATCATAATCCAGAGTTTTGAGAAGATTTGAGAAACTTAATTTTTCGCCCGAAAATGAAAAAAAACGAAAGGGGTAACACTGTCGTTTTTTTTTCGGGTCGAAATTTTGAGTTTCGATATCTCAGCTCTGGAAGGGTCTAGAGCCTCCATTTTTGCACTCAGGTCAAAGTCTCGTGGCCCTCTATCAGAATCCAGAGTTTTGAGAAGATTGGAGAAACTCAATTTTTCGCCCAAAAACAGAAAAAAACGAAAGGGGTAACACTGTCGTTTTTTTTTCGGGTCGAAATTTTGAATTTTGATATCTCAGCTCTGGAAGGGGCTAGAGCCTCCATTTTTGCACTTAGGTCAAAGTCTCACAGCACTCTATCATAATCCAGAGTTTTGAGAAGATTTGAGAAACTTAATTTTTCGCCCGAAAATGAAAAAAAACCAAAGGGGTAACACTGTCGTTTTTTTTTCGGGTCGAAATTTTGAGTTTCGATATCTCAGCTCTGGAAGGGTCTAGAGCCTCCATTTTTGCACTCAGGTCAAAGTCTCGTGGCCCTCTATCAGAATCCAGAGTTTTGAGAAGATTGGAGAAACTCAATTTTTCGCCCAAAAACGGAAAAAAACGAAAGGGGTAACACTGTCATTTTTTTTTCGGGTCCAAATTTTGAATTTTGATATCTCAGCTCTGGAAGGGTCTAGAGCCTCCATTTTTGCACTCAGGTCAAAGTCTCACAGCCCTCTATCATAATCCAGAGTTTTGAGAAGATTGGAGAAACTAAATTTTTCGCCCAAAAACGGAAAAAAAACGAAAGGGGTAACACTGTCGTTTTTTTTTAGGGTCGAAATTTTGAGTTTCGATATCTCAGCTCTGGAAGGGTCTAGAGCCTCCATTTTTGCACTCAGGTCAAAGTCCCACAGCCCTCTATCATAATCCAGAGTTTTGAGAAGATTTGAGAAACTTAATTTTTCGCCCAAAAACGGAAAAAAACAAAAGGGGTAACACTGTCGTTTTTTTTTCGGGTCGAAATTTTGAGTTTCGATATCTCAGCTCTGGAAGGGTCTAGAACCTCCATTTTTGCACTCAGGTCAAAGTCTTGTGGCCCTCTATCATAATCCAGAGTTTTGAGAAGATTGGAGAAACTAAATTTTTCGCCCAAAAACGGAAAAAAACGAAAGGGGTAACACTGTCGTTTTTTTTTCGGGTCGAAATTTTGAATTTTGATATCTCAGCTCTGGAAGGGTCTAGAGCCTCCATTTTTGCACTCAGGTCAAAGTCTCACAGCCCTCTATCATAATCCAGAGTTTTGAGAAGATTTGAGAAACTTAATTTTTCGCCCAAAAACGGAAAAAACGAAAGGGGTAACACTGTCGTTTTTTTTTCGGGTCGAAATTTTGAGTTTCGATATCTCAGCTCTGGAAGGGTCTAGAGCCTCCATTTTTGCACTCAGGTCAAAGTCTCGTGGCCCTCTATCAGAATCCAGAGTTTTGAGAAGATTGGAGAAACTCAATTTTTCGCCCAAAAACTGAAAAAAACGAAAGGGGTAACACTGTCGTTTTTTTTTCGGGTCGAAATTTTGAATTTTGATATCTCAGCTCTGGAAGTGTCTAGAGCCTCCATTTTTGCACTCAGGTCAAAGTCCCACGACCCTCTATCATAATCCAGAGTTTTGAGAAGATTGGAGAAACTCAATTTTTCGCCCAAAAACGGAAAAAAACGAAAGGGGTAACACTGTCGTTTTTTTTTCGGGTCGAAATTTTGAATTTTGATATCTCAGCTCTGGAAGGGTCTAGAGCCTCCATTTTTGCACTCAGGTCAAAGTCCCACAGCCCTCTATCAGAATCCAGAGTTTTGAGAAGATTGGAGAAACTCAATTTTTCGCCCAAAAACTGAAAAAAACGAAAGGGGTAACACTGTCGTTTTTTTTTCGGGTCGAAATTTTGAATTTTGATATCTCAGCTCTGGAAGGGTCTAGAGCCTCCATTTTTGCATTCAGGTCAAAGTCCCACAGCCCTCTATCATAATCCAGAGTTTTGAGAAGATTTGAGAAACTTAATTTTTCGCCCAAAAACGGAAAAAAACAAAAGGGGTAACACTGTCGTTTTTTCTTCGGGTCGAAATTTTGAGTTTCGATATCTCAGCTCTGGAAGGGTCTAGAGCCTCCATTTTTGCACTCAGGTCAAAGTCTCACAGCCCTCTATCATAATCCAGAGTTTTGAGAAGATTTGAGAAACTTAATTTTTCGCCCAAAAACGGAAAAAAACGAAAGGGGTAACACTGTCGTTTTTTTTTCGGGTCGAAATTTTGAGTTTCGATATCTCAGCTCTGGAAGGGTCTAGAACCTCCATTTTTGCACTCAGGTCAAAGTCTCGTGGCCCTCTATCAGAATCCAGAGTTTTGAGAAGATTGGAGGAACTAAATTTTTCGCCCAAAAACGGAAAAAAACGAAAGGGGTAACACTGTCGTTTTTTTTTCGGGTCGAAATTTAGAATTTTGATATCTCAGCTCTGGAAGGGTCTAGAGCCTCCATTTTTGCACTCAAGTCAAAGTCTCACAGCCCTCTTTCATAATCCAGAGTTTTGAGAAGATTGGAGAAACTCAATTTTTCGCCCAAAAACGGAAAAAAACGAAAGGGGTAACACTGTCGTTTTTTTTTTCGGGTCGAAATTTTGAATTTTGATATCTCAGCTCTGGAAGGGTCTAGAGCCTCCATTTTTGCACTCAGGTCAAAGTCTCACAGTCCTCTTTCATAATCCAGAGTTTTGAGAAGATTGGAGAAACTCAATTTTTCGCCCAAAAACAGAAAAAAACGAAAGGGGTAACACTGTCGTTTTTTTTTTCGGGTCGAAATTTTGAATTTTGATATCTCAGCTCTGGAAGGGTCTAGAGCCTCCATTTTTGCACTCAGGTCAAAGTCCCACAGCCCTCTATCAGAATCCAGAGTTTTGAGAAGATTGGAGAAACTCAATTTTTCGGCCAAAAACTGAAAAAAACGAAAGGGGTAACACTGTCGTTTTTTTTTCGGGTCGAAATTTTGAGTTTCGATATCTCAGCTCTGGAAGGGTCTAGAGCCTCCATTTTTGCACTCAGGTCAAAGTCTCGTGGCCCTCTATCAGAATCCAGAGTTTTGAGAAGATTGGAGAAACTCAATTTTTCGCCCAAAAACGGAAAAAAACGAAAGGGGTAACACTGTCGTTTTTTTTTTCGGGTCGAAATTTTGAATTTTGATATCTCAGCTCTGGAAGGGTCTAGAGCCTCCATTTTTGCACTCAGGTCAAAGTCTCGTGGCCCTCTATCATAATCCAGAGTTTTGAGAAGATTTGAGAAACTTAATTTTTCGCCCAAAAATGAAAAATAACGAAAGGGGTAACACTGTCGTTTTTTTTTTCGGGTCGAAATTTTGAATTTTGATATCTCAGCTCTGGAAGGGTCTAGAGCCTCCATTTTTGCACTCAGGTCAAAGTCTCGTGGCCCTCTATCAGAATCCAGAGTTTTGAGAAGATTGGAGAAACTCAATTTTTCGCCCAAAAACTGAAAAAAACGAAAGGGGTAACACTGTCGTTTTTTTTTCGGGTTGAAATTTTGAATTTTGATATCTCAGCTCTGGAAGGGTCTAGAGCCTCCATTTTTGCACTCAGGTCAAAGTCCCACAGCCCTCTATCAGAATCCAGAGTTTTGAGAAGATTGGAGAAACTCAATTTTTCGGCCAAAAACTGAAAAAAAACGAAAGGGGTAACACTGTCGTTTTTTTTTCGGGTCGAAATTTTGAGTTTCGATATCTCAGCTCTGGAAGGGTCTAGAACCTCCATTTTTGCACTCAGGTCAAAGTCTCGTGGCCCTCTATCATAATCCAGAGTTTTGAGAAGATTGGAGAAACTAAATTTTTCGCCCAAAAACGGAAAAAAACGAAAGGGGTAACACTGTCGTTTTTTTTTCGGGTCGAAATTTTGAATTTTGATATCTCAGCTCTGGAAGGGTCTAGAGCCTCCATTTTTGCACTCAGGTCAAAGTCTCACGGCCCTCTATCATAATCCAGAGTTTTGAGAAGATTGGAGAAACTAAATTTTTCGCCCAAAAACGGAAAAAAACGAAAGGGGTAACACTGTCGTTTTTCTTTCGGGTCGAAATTTTGAGTTTCGATATCTCAGCTCTGGAAGGGTCTAGAGCCTCCATTTTTGCACTCAGGTCAAAGTCTCGTGGCCCTCTATCAGAATCCAGAGTTTTGAGAAGATTGGAGAAACTCAATTTTTCGCCCAAAAACGGAAAAAAACGAAAGGGGTAACACTGTCGTTTTTTTTTCGGGTCCAAATTTTGAATTTTGATATCTCAGCTCTGGAAGGGTCTAGAGCCTCCATTTTTGCACTCAGGTCAAAGTCTCACAGCCCTCTATCATAATCCAGAGTTTTGAGAAGATTGGAGAAACTCAATTTTTCGCCCAAAAACGGAAAAAAACGAAAGGGGTAACACTGTCGTTTTTTTTTCGGGTCGAAATTTTGAATTTTGATATCTCAGCTCTGGAAGGATCTAGAGCCTCCATTTTTGCACTCAGGTCAAAGTCTCACAGCCCTCTATCATAATCCAGAGTTTTGAGAAGATTGGAGAAACTCAATTTTTCGCCCAAAAACGGAAAAAAACGAAAGGGGTAACACTGTCGTTTTTTTTTCGGGTCGAAATTTTGAATTTTGATATCTCAGCTCTGGAAGGGTCTAGAGCCTCCATTTTTGCATTCAGGTCAAAGTCCCACAGCCCTCTATCATAATCCAGAGTTTTGAGAAGATTTGAGAAACTTAATTTTTCGCCCAAAAACGGAAAAAAACAAAAGGGGTAACACTGTCGTTTTTTTTTCGGGTCGAAATTTTGAGTTTCGATATCTCAGCTCTGGAAGGGTCTAGAACCTCCATTTTTGCACTCAGGTCAAAGTCTCGTGGCCCTCTATCATAATCCAGAGTTTTGAGAAGATTGGAGAAACTAAATTTTTCGCCCAAAAACGGAAAAAAACGAAAGGGGTAACACTGTCGTTTTTTTTTCGGGTCGAAATTTTGAATATTGATATCTCAGCTCTGGAAGGGTCTAGAGCCTCCATTTTTGCACTCAGGTCAAAGTCTCGTGGCCCTCTATCAGAATCCAGAGTTTTGAGAAGATTGGAGAAACTCAATTTTTCGCCCAAAAACTGAAAAAAACGAAAGGGGTAACACTGTCGTTTTTTTTTCGGGTCGAAATTTTGAATTTTGATATCTCAGCTCTGGAAGGGTCTAGAGCCTCCATTTTTGCACTCAGGTCAAAGTCCCACGACCCTCTATCATAATCCAGAGTTTTGAGAAGATTGGAGAAACTCAATTTTTCGCCCAAAAACGGAAAAAAACGAAAGGGGTAACACTGTCGTTTTTTTTTCGGGTCGAAATTTTGAATTTTGATATCTCAGCTCTGGAAGGGTCTAGAGCCTCCATTTTTGCACTCAGGTCAAAGTCCCACAGCCCTCTATCAGAATCCAGAGTTTTGAGAAGATTGGAGAAACTCAATTTTTCGCCCAAAAACTGAAAAAAACGAAAGGGGTAACACTGTCGTTTTTTTTTCGGGTCGAAATTTTGAATTTTGATATCTCAGCTCTGGAAGGGTCTAGAGCCTCCATTTTTGCATTCAGGTCAAAGTCCCACAGCCCTCTATCATAATCCAGAGTTTTGAGAAGATTTGAGAAACTTAATTTTTCGCCCAAAAACGGAAAAAAACAAAAGGGGTAACACTGTCGTTTTTTCTTCGGGTCGAAATTTTGAGTTTCGATATCTCAGCTCTGGAAGGGTCTAGAGCCTCCATTTTTGCACTCAGGTCAAAGTCTCACAGCCCTCTATCATAATCCAGAGTTTTGAGAAGATTTGAGAAACTTAATTTTTCGCCCAAAAACGGAAAAAAACGAAAGGGGTAACACTGTCGTTTTTTTTTCGGGTCGAAATTTTGAGTTTCGATATCTCAGCTCTGGAAGGGTCTAGAACCTCCATTTTTGCACTCAGGTCAAAGTCTCGTGGCCCTCTATCAGAATCCAGAGTTTTGAGAAGATTGGAGGAACTAAATTTTTCGCCCAAAAACGGAAAAAAACGAAAGGGGTAACACTGTCGTTTTTTTTTCGGGTCGAAATTTAGAATTTTGATATCTCAGCTCTGGAAGGGTCTAGAGCCTCCATTTTTGCACTCAAGTCAAAGTCTCACAGCCCTCTTTCATAATCCAGAGTTTTGAGAAGATTGGAGAAACTCAATTTTTCGCCCAAAAACGGAAAAAAACGAAAGGGGTAACACTGTCGTTTTTTTTTTCGGGTCGAAATTTTGAATTTTGATATCTCAGCTCTGGAAGGGTCTAGAGCCTCCATTTTTGCACTCAGGTCAAAGTCTCACAGTCCTCTTTCATAATCCAGAGTTTTGAGAAGATTGGAGAAACTCAATTTTTCGCCCAAAAACAGAAAAAAACGAAAGGGGTAACACTGTCGTTTTTTTTTTCGGGTCGAAATTTTGAATTTTGATATCTCAGCTCTGGAAGGGTCTAGAGCCTCCATTTTTGCACTCAGGTCAAAGTCCCACAGCCCTCTATCAGAATCCAGAGTTTTGAGAAGATTGGAGAAACTCAATTTTTCGGCCAAAAACTGAAAAAAACGAAAGGGGTAACACTGTCGTTTTTTTTTCGGGTCGAAATTTTGAGTTTCGATATCTCAGCTCTGGAAGGGTCTAGAGCCTCCATTTTTGCACTCAGGTCAAAGTCTCGTGGCCCTCTATCAGAATCCAGAGTTTTGAGAAGATTGGAGAAACTCAATTTTTCGCCCAAAAACGGAAAAAAACGAAAGGGGTAACACTGTCGTTTTTTTTTACGGGTCGAAATTTTGAATTTTGATATCTCAGCTCTGGAAGGGTCTAGAGCCTCCATTTTTGCACTCAGGTCAAAGTCTCGTGGCCCTCTATCATAATCCAGAGTTTTGAGAAGATTTGAGAAACTTAATTTTTCGCCCAAAAATGAAAAATAACGAAAGGGGTAACACTGTCGTTTTTTTTTTCGGGTCGAAATTTTGAATTTTGATATCTCAGCTCTGGAAGGGTCAAGAGCCTCAATTTTTGCACTCAGGTCAAAGTCTCGTGGCCCTCTATCAGAATCCAGAGTTTTGAGAAGATTGGAGAAACTCAATTTTTCGCCCAAAAACTGAAAAAAACGAAAGGGGTAACACTGTCGTTTTTTTTTCGGGTTGAAATTTTGAATTTTGATATCTCAGCTCTGGAAGGGTCTAGAGCCTCCATTTTTGCACTCAGGTCAAAGTCCCACAGCCCTCTATCAGAATCCAGAGTTTTGAGAAGATTGGAGAAACTCAATTTTTCGGCCAAAAACTGAAAAAAACGAAAGGGGTAACACTGTCGTTTTTTTTTCGGGTCGAAATTTTGAGTTTCGATATCTCAGCTCTGGAAGGGTCTAGAACCTCCATTTTTGCACTCAGGTCAAAGTCTCGTGGCCCTCTATCATAATCCAGAGTTTTGAGAAGATTTGAGAAACTAAATTTTTCGCCCAAAAACGGAAAAAAACGAAAGGGGTAACACTGTCGTTTTTTTTTCGGGTCGAAATTTTGAATTTTGATATCTCAGCTCTGGAAGGGTCTAGAGCCTCCATTTTTGCACTCAGGTCAAAGTCTCACGGCCCTCTATCATAATCCAGAGTTTTGAGAAGATTGGAGAAACTAAATTTTTCGCCCAAAAACGGAAAAAAACGAAAGGGGTAACACTGTCGTTTTTCTTTCGGGTCGAAATTTTGAGTTTCGATATCTCAGCTCTGGAAGGGTCTAGAGCCTCCATTTTTGCACTCAGGTCAAAGTCTCGTGGCCCTCTATCAGAATCCAGAGTTTTGAGAAGATTGGAGAAACTCAATTTTTCGCCCAAAAACGGAAAAAAACGAAAGGGGTAACACTGTCGTTTTTTTTTCGGGTCCAAATTTTGAATTTTGATATCTCAGCTCTGGAAGGGTCTAGAGCCTCCATTTTTGCACTCAGGTCAAAGTCTCACAGCCCTCTATCATAATCCAGAGTTTTGAGAAGATTGGAGAAACTCAATTTTTCGCCCAAAAACGGAAAAAAACGAAAGGGGTAACACTGTCGTTTTTTTTTCGGGTCGAAATTTTGAATTTTGATATCTCAGCTCTGGAAGGGTCTAGAGCCTCCATTTTTGCATTCAGGTCAAAGTCCCACAGCCCTCTATCATAATCCAGAGTTTTGAGAAGATTTGAGAAACTTAATTTTTCGCCCAAAAACGGAAAAAAACAAAAGGGGTAACACTGTCGTTTTTTTTTCGGGTCGAAATTTTGAGTTTCGATATCTCAGCTCTGGAAGGGTCTAGAACCTCCATTTTTGCACTCAGGTCAAAGTCTCGTGGCCCTCTATCATAATCCAGAGTTTTGAGAAGATTGGAGAAACTAAATTTTTCGCCCAAAAACGGAAAAAAACGAAAGGGGTAACACTGTCGTTTTTTTTTCGGGTCGAAATTTTGAATATTGATATCTCAGCTCTGGAAGGGTCTAGAGCCTCCATTTTTGCACTCAGGTCAAAGTCTCACAGCCCTTTATCATAATCCAGAGTTTTGAGAAGATTTGAGAAACTTAATTTTTCGCCCAAAAACGGAAAAAAACGAAAGGGGTAACACTGTCGTTTTTTTTTCGGGTCGAAAATTTGAGTTTCGATATCTCAGCTCTGGAAGGGTCTAGAGCCTCCATTTTTGCACTCAGGTCAAAGTCTCGTGGCCCTCTATCAGAATCCAGAGTTTTGAGAAGATTGGAGAAACTCCATTTTTCGCCCAAAAACTGAAAAAAACGAAAGGGGTAACACTGTCGTTTTTTTTTCGGGTCGAAATTTTGAATTTTGATATCTCAGCTCTGGAAGGGTCTAGAGCCTCCATTTTTGCACTCAGGTCAAAGTCTCACGGCCCTCTATCATAATCCAGAGTTTTGAGAAGATTGGAGAAACTTACTTTTTCGCCCAAAAACGGAAAAAAACGAAAGGGGTAACACTGTCGTTTTTTTTTCGGGTCGAAATTTTGAGTTTCGATATCTCAGCTCTGGAAGGGTCTAGAACCTCCATTTTTGCACTCAGGTCAAAGTCTCGTGGCCCTCTATCATAATCCAGAGTTTTGAGAAGATTGGAGAAACTAAATTTTTCGCCCAACAACGGAAAAAAACGAAAGGGGTAACACTGTCGTTTTTTTTCCGGGTCGAAATGTTGAATTTTGATATCTCAGCTCTGGAAGGGTCTAGAGCCTCCATTTTTGCACTCAGGTCAAAGTCTCACAGCCCTCTATCATAATCCAGAGTTTTGAGAAGATTTGAGAAACTTAATTTTTTGCCCAAAAACGGAAAAAAACGAAAGGGGTAACACTGTCGTTTTTTTTTCGGGTCGAAATTTTGAGTTTCGATATCTCAGCTCTGGAAGGGTCTAGAGCCTCCATTTTTGCACTCAGGTCAAAGTCTCGTGGCCCTCTATCAGAATCCAGAGTTTTGAGAAGATTGGAGAAACTCAATTTTTCGCCCAAAAACTGAAAAAAACGAAAGGGGTAACACTGTCGTTTTTTTTTTCGGGTCGAAATTTTGAATTTTGATATCTCAGCTCTGGAAGGGTCTAGAGCCTCCATTTTTGCACTCAGGTCAAAGTCTCACGGCCCTCTATCATAATCCAGAGTTTTGAGAAGATTGGAGAAACTAAATTTTTCGCCCAAAAACGGAAAAAAACGAAAGGGGTAACACTGTCGTTTTTTTTTTTCGGGTCGAAATTTTGAATTTTGATATCTCAGCTCTGGAAGGGTCTAGAGCCTCCATTTTTGCACTCAGGTCAAAGTCTCACAGCCCTCTTTCATAATCCAGAGTTTTTAGAAGATTGGAGAAACTCAATTTTTCGCCCAAAAACGGAAAAAAACGAAAGGGGTAACACCGTCGTTTTTTTTTCGGGTCGAAATTTTGAATTTTGATATCTCAGCTCTGGAAGGGTCTAGAGCCTCCATTTTTGCACTCAGGTCAAAGTCTCACAGCCCTCTTTCATAATCCAGAGTTTTGAGAAGATTGGAGAAACTTAATTTTTCGCCCAAAAACAGAAAAAAACGAAAGGGGTAACACTGTCGTTTTTTTTTCGGGTCGAAATTTTGAATTTTGATATCTCAGCTCTGGAAGGGTCTAGAGCCTCCATTTTTGCACTCAGGTCAAAGTCTCACGGCCCTCTATCATAATCCAGAGTTTTGAGAAGATTGGAGAAACTTAATTTTTCGCCCAAAAACGGAAAAAAACGAAAGGGGTAAGACTGTCGTTTTTTTTTCGGGTCGAAATTTTGAGTTTCGATATCTCAGCTCTGGAAGGGTCTAGAGCCTCCATTTTTGCACTCAGGTCAAAGTCTCGTGGCCCTCTATCAGAATCCAGAGTTTTGAGAAGATTGGAGAAACTCAATTTTTCGCCCAAAAACTGAAAAAAACGAAAGGGGTAACACTGTCGTTTTTTTTTCGGGTCGAAATTTTGAATTTTGATATCTCAGCTCTGGAAGGGTCTAGAGCCTCCATTTTTGCACTCAGGTCAAAGTCTCGTGGCCCTCTATCAGAATCCAGAGTTTTGAGAAGATTGGAGGAACTCAATTTTTCGCCCAAAAACGGAAAAAAACGAAAGGGGTAACACTGTCGTTTTTTTTTCGGGTCGAAATTTTGAATTTTGATATCTCAGCTCTGGAAGGGTCTAGAGCCTCCATTTTTGCACTCAGGTCAAAGTCTCGTGGCCCTCTATCATAATCCAGAGTTTTGAGAAGATTGGAGAAACTAAATTTTTCGCCCAACAACGGAAAAAAACAAAAGGGGTAACACTGTCGTTTTTTTTCCGGGTCGAAATGTTGAATTTTGATATCTCAGCTCTGGAAGGGTCTAGCGCCTCCATTTTTGCACTCAGGTCAAAGTCTCACAGCCCTCTTTCATAATCCAGAGTTTTGAGAAGATTGGAGAAACTCAATTTTTCGCCCAAAAACGGAAAAAAACGAAAGGGGTAACACTGTCGTTTTTTTTTCGGGTCGAAATTTTGAATTTTGATATCTCAGCTCTGGAAGGGTCTAGAGCCTCCATTTTTGCACTCAGGTCAAAGTCTCACAGCCCTCTTTCATTATCCAGAGTTTTGAGAAGATTGGAGAAACTCAATTTTTCGCCCAAAAACGGAAAAAAACGAAAGGGGTAACACTGTCGTTTTTTTTTCGGGTCGAAATTTTGAATTTTGATATCTCAGCTCTGGAAGGGTCTAGAGCCTCCATTTTTGCACTCAGGTCAAAGTCCCACAGCCCTCTATCAGAATCCAGAGTTTTGAGAAGATTGGAGAAACTCAATTTTTCGCCCAAAAACTGAAAAAAACGAAAGGGGTAACACTGTCGTTTTTTTTTTCGGGTCGAAATTTTGAATTTTGATATCTCAGCTCTGGAAGGGTCTAGAGCCTCCATTTTTGCATTCAGGTCAAAGTCCCACAGCCCTCTATCATAATCCAGAGTTTTGAGAAGATTTGAGAAACTTAATTTTTCGCCCAAAAACGGAAAAAAACAAAAGGGGTAACACTGTCGTTTTTTCTTCGGGTCGAAATTTTGAGTTTCGATATCTCAGCTCTGGAAGGGTCTAGAGCCTCCATTTTTGCACTCAGGTCAAAGTCTCACAGTCCTCTTTCATAATCCAGAGTTTTGAGAAGATTGGAGAAACTCAATTTTTCGCCCAAAAACAGAAAAAAACGAAAGGGGTAACACTGTCGTTTTTTTTTCGGGTCGAAATTTTGAATTTTGATATCTCAGCTCTGGAAGGGGCTAGAGCCTCCATTTTTGCACTTAGGTCAAAGTCTCACAGCACTCTATCATAATCCAGAGTTTTGAGAAGATTTGAGAAACTTAATTTTTCGCCCGAAAATGAAAAAAAACGAAAGGGGTAACACTGTCGTTTTTTTTTCGGGTCGAAATTTTGAGTTTCGATATCTCAGCTCTGGAAGGGTCTAGAGCCTCCATTTTTGCACTCAGGTCAAAGTCTCACAGCCCTCTATCATAATCCAGAGTTTTGAGAAGATTGGAGAAACTAAATTTTTCGCCCAAAAACGGAAAAAAAACGAAAGGGGTAACACTGTCGTTTTTTTTTAGGGTCGAAATTTTGAGTTTCGATATCTCAGCTCTGGAAGGGTCTAGAGCCTCCATTTTTGCACTCAGGTCAAAGTCCCACAGCCCTCTATCATAATCCAGAGTTTTGAGAAGATTTGAGAAACTTAATTTTTCGCCCAAAAACGGAAAAAAACAAAAGGGGTAACACTGTCGTTTTTTTTTC